>NC_141066.1:51405745-52005745 GCF_041138505.1 Cibotium barometz | reverse complement strand
ATCAGAATATCAATACTGCCCCCAACTAGGCATCTCTGAAGCTCCTGCCTCAAGCGATCACGATAACGTACATAGTGTGCGTCGCTAAGGCCCTGTACTTTCCATGAGATGATCCTCATGGATGACCTGCTGAGGTGGAGGCTGTCTCAACCATACGGCGGGCCTTCGCAAGCCGCTTGGATGGAGAGTAGTCCCCATCCGAGCGGCTACGAATCTGCCCACCGGTGTGTTGCAAGAGTCTCGGACCAGGCGCCAGTGGCTGTGTCCCATGGCGACTGCCTCCCGCTCAGAGAGAGAAACCTCATGTATGCATACATAGCCAAGGTCTCGTGCTAGGTCTGCCACTATGCGAACCACCAAATGTCGAATCCCGGAGGCATCCGCACTCCCGGTATCAAAGAAATGTGCCAACTCCCAGAGTCGGCCTATCACATCTATCATCTCCAGATCGCTCACATGGTGAGAAAACTCCACTGCCTGAGTCTTCAAAATACTAAGAGCGAGATCCAGAGTCCACTCCCGGTCGCTAGTGCCGCAGAGAGGGAAGGAGAAGGCCACCACTGAATCAAGTGCCTCCTCCCCTCGGGCCGGAGGTATCACCACATAAACTCTGATGGGTGCTGGCTCATGGGGGCCCTCCGCTCCAAAAAGGCGTGTGAAGGAGTAGTCGAAAGCCTCTGAGCGCTGTCTAGTGCCGAGACTACTCAGCCGACTGCGGATAGAGGATATCCGTGAAGCACGAATCAGCATGGTAGGTCTCCTCTGCGGTGCTCGAGCAAGGTCGGTGCTCAGTGCCCGCCGGACTGCAGGTGAGCGCCAGGGTACTGCCAGTGCCTCCCGGGGAGCTTAGGCGAGCGGAGGGGGAGGGGGAAGGGGAGGAGGGGGGGGAGAAGGGGGTGGGGAAGGAGCCGTTGAAAAAGAGGGAGCGGGAACAGGAGGAGGCGAAGGTGGAAGCGAGGCGGGAGGGGGGGGGACGTGGGAGGGGGAGGGGGAGGGGGAGGGGGGGGTGGGGGTGGGGGCGAAGGGGGGGGGTGCTGGCATCTCCTGATCCTCAGTCTGCGATGGGGTCTCCTCCTGGAGGGGAGCAAAGTTGTTCCTCACTGGAATCCAGTGATGCTGAGGCTGTGATGCTGCTGCGTCGGTCCTCTGGGCATGCTGCTGTGGCTGTCTCCCTCTACGGCGCTCCTTTCCAGGCTGCCAATCCGAGGTCTCTGTGGGCTGAGCAGGTGTCCTGGAGGCTGCCTGCCAAGCCGCATCTGTGGGCGGGCCATCGGGGGTCTGCTGCTGCGGTGAAGGTCGGGGTCTCCTGCGAGGGCAGGCCTTGGCCAGGTGGCCGACCTGCCTGCATATAAAACACTGGTTCGGAAGCCCCGAAAACTCCACTCTCTGATCGATCCATCCCCTCCCCTATCCTAGGTAACTGAATGACCTTCGGAAGGGAGGAGATGTCAGGAACCAAAACTCTGACCAAAGGCAGGTCAGCTGCTCTAGCCACCACTGAAGCTGCTATGGGGCCAGTCTCAAGCACCGAGCCCACCAATGATCCTATCCTAGAAAGGAGCGGAAGGTACTCGCGGCGGAGTCCAGGAAAGCAAACTGTGATATGGAATAGGCGCTCTCCCTGCTCGGCCGCTGCTGGGTCGAAACCATGCTGCCAAGGTCTGAAGAAGGCACGAGCGCCCCTGATGTCAAGGGGACTCATGGCTAGGACCTGGGCCACACTCTGGGCTGTCTCGAACTCAATCTGGTAGTGTCCGTGGCCCAGTAACTGAACGTCCAGGATCTTACCCACATCTGCAAGAAGGTAGGCCTGGAGAAGATCCCGGATCTCCCCTCTGCTAGGGCGAGTGCCAACTATACGGCAGATGGTGGAATGTGCCTGGAGGCGTTCCACCTCTGCGGCGAGGCTCGCTTCCTCTTCTGGCGAAAGAGAAAGCCTGATGGAGGTATCCTCAGGGGCGGGCGAGGGGGCTGCGGAAGAGTCCCTCTGAGGTGGGGCGGGAGGAACCTCCATCAGAGTCTGAAGCTGAGTCGAGGGCGAAGCGAAAAACGGAGGGTCCTGCAAGAACCTAGCTGCACAAAAAAGGTGAAGCGGGAAGGGGAAGAGGGGGAAGGGCGGAAGATAGGGGGGGAGGGGTGGAAGACAGAGGGGGGCGGAAATAACACAGGGGGAGGGGCGGCTGGCACAGGCAGAGACAGAGAAAAAAAAACGAAAGGGGGGACGGGGAAAGCGCGAAGGGGGGGGGAGGGCGGGGGTAGGCAGGGGGGTGGGACGCGGAGGAAGGGGGGGGAGCGGGGGGGCGCGAAGGAGACGAGGCCGGCAGGCAGGGGACGACGGGCGTGAAAGGGAGGGCGAGGGGCGCGAGAAGCACAGGGGCGCAGAGGGGGGGGGTGCGAGCAGGCGGGGAGAGGCAGTCACGAGGGCGGGGAGGGGGGGTGCGAGCAGGCGGCAGCTCGAGCGGGGGGGGGGGGGGGGGGGGGGGGGGGGCACAAGCTTCAGCGAGCCAGCTAAAGCAAATACTCCTACTTGCGGGAGGGGGCCATAAGTGGGTAAATTGGGACCCAATCTGGTGTCATCTCTGCTCTCTCTCTCTCTCTCTCTTCAGCTCTACCTCCTCTGTATAAAGATAAAAGTTGCTTGCTTCATGGTCACTAACATAAAGGTATAAAGGTGGTCTTGTTGTGCAGTACACGATCAAACCAGTTGCATGTTACACTCTTGCATGGGCTTCATATGGACCGTCTACCACTGCTCCAAGGACAAATGTGTGCCACCTTGGATCTTGACCAACAACCACACCTGCCATGCATAGCACAACGCCTCTTGTACAAGTCTAAAGTAACACAACCCTTTTTTTCCCGCCTTGCATGGTGGAGAAGTTGTCATGCCTCTTGTATTGGTTTCTTAGACTTCTTTAATGTTTGTGTATTAGGTGGTGAAGTAGTGTACGTGATCGGGTCTACATTCCTGAGCACCCTTCAGACGCATGGGTGCTGTCTAAGATAGAGGAGACATGATTGTACCCCAAAGAGTGGATCGACGAGCTTCAGCAAGGACACATGGATACTTTGCCCATGGTGGTTAGACTACCCCGAGGGAGAGTTTCCTCGAGAGGAGGCAAATCAGTTTCAGTCTGGATGCAGCCCTATTACCCTCTCCATGTAGGATATTAACGAACTTATCCGCTTCAGCCTCCTTTGTGTGCAAACTCATAGTACCTGGTTGGAGTAGACCCAAGTGACATTTCACACGGAAACTCTAGGTCAAAAAGATTCTCCAAAGACACAGGGATGCTCCCCCACAAAAGTGATCGTAGAGAGTATGTATGATGTCACAGATGCAGCACCTACACATTGAATCCTTTCTCCCAGACAGGACTTGTACTAGAGATATCTATTGTTACCACCTCACATGTCTCAGCCTTCATATGGGTACTCTGTAACTTTGTCATTCATATGGTTGTTTCACCTAGGTAGCTAGTTTGTTTCTTTTTCCCCAATGATACAGCTTTATGGACTCATTGTAACAGTTTTCATCTCCTTCTCCTTTTCTTTCTTTCTCTCTCTGCATGAATGCGTGGGTGCGTGATAGTTGCTAGGAGTTTCGTAAATTTGTTTGAAAAATGGGTTTTTTTTTCTTCCCTACCAACATATAGGAAAGGTCAGATAAAGCCATGACTGTGCAAACCATTTTTGAAGCAAGTTTCATTTTGTTGCAAGCTGGATCAATCACGATTACAATTCAAGCACAACTAGCAAGTGAGCAAGCTAATTTTCAATTTCATAGAGTGAAGAGAAAAATGAGTTACAAAATAACAAACAACAAAGCTAATTTTCAAGTCTATAGCTGGCAACCTTCAAAACATTACCCAAAAGCTTTAGCATGGGGGAAAAAAAAAACATCCTTCAACAAAATCTTTGAAATAGTTTTGTACAATTTCAAACTGTACAAAATGTGTTTTGATGCTACATGCATGTGTGTGTGTGTGTGTGTGTTGTTTGGGATCTAAAGGTGCTTCTGCATCCACATCAACAACTGGACTAAATAAAGGTAAAGGGAAGCAGTCTCAAATGCCAAGTGTTCCTGCTTCCCCGAACATCAAAGACAAGGGCAAAGAGAAGCTTCCTGCTACTCAGGCGTGGATAGTACCCAAGAAAACTGTCAAAGCACGTACTCTACCATCTTCTCGCAATTATGTGCCCCCCTTGAAGAATGTTGCTCAGCAAAAACTGCCTTGTAATGATAACTCTTCCTTGGCTCAGGCCTGGGATAAAGTTGTTCGATCCTATAAGGAAGTAGTTACAGGGGGCACCGCTTCAACGTCGGAAGGCCATCACTTGTTTCCTCCGCATTCGAGTTTTGATTTGGCAGCTGATGTTTCCGCGACAGATGCGGATGTGCCCATGGGCACAAGTTCTTAAGCATTCTGTTGGTTTTCTCGCCCACTGTATATACCATTTAAGATGCATAGTTCTATACATTGCATTTCATATAATGTGCGCGGATTATGCAATCAGGATAAATGGAGGCTAATCTGGCACTATGTACATACTTGCAAAGCAGATATTGTTGTTCTTCAAGAGCATAATCAGCATAATTTTGCCGGGCAAACTTCCTATTTTGCGGGATATTGGATAGCTTATGCAGGATCCGCTGGATACTCTGGAGTGCTGATGCTTGTTCGCCATGAATTATTTCCCATATTGGTATTCAATGATCCAGCTGGCAGATGGATGGTCGTTCAATGTATTATCAATGGGGAAGTTTTTGAGTTTGGTGGTGTGTATGCATACACAGCCTCTACTGACAGGGCTCGTTTGTGGCATGCCATCTCCTCTTATTGTTGGCGTTCTAATGCATTTCTTTGTGGCGATTTTAATAATGCTCCAAATCATGTGGATAATACTACTGGACATTCTCACATGCTTCATGTGGAACGACAAGCTTGGGATCTCTTTCAGCACACATGTAATGCCTTGGATTTGTGGCCTCTGTTGCAAGCCAATGATCCAGGATTCACATTTCAGCATAACGCTCGATCAATGTATCGTGCTCGTCTGGACCGATGGTATCTCTTTCAGATGCAGCAGTATGATGATTTTGTATGTGATATGTGGATTGATTACTCCTTGTGTCTCTCGGATCATGCTCCGATATGCTTGAAAATACAATTCGGTTCATGTTCTGCCAATGATTCATTAACTAGAAAGAGACTTCTGCATGTCAATAATGCTTATCTTAAGCATGAGGTTTTTCGCAATCTGATTGTGGATATTATTTCGCCATTGATCTCTCAAATGCATGTTGATATGGACACAGCATGGTTTCGTTTTGTTATGCGGGTTCAATGTGTGATCCAGGATTATGGCAGACACTATTTATCGCATTTCAGAGAGCAAGTTCAACAGGCCAAAGGCACTTGTCAAAGTTTGATGCATCTGGCTAACACTTCATCTCTTACTGAAATCCAGATGACAGAGTTGCTTGCTGCTCGTGCTTTGTTGCATCATAATGATGAGAGAAAATTGGCAAAGTGGCAGACTAGAGCTCGCCAAAAGGCTATAGCGGATAAAGGATGCACTTCTAAACAATTCTTTCGTCATTTACATCTTTCTAGGCAGTCTCAAACTATTAAGAGGATTAAACTCCCGACTAGTGATTGGACTACCTCTCGTGTGGGGCTTGCACGGGCCATGGAATCTCATTATGGCAAGATTTTTGAGGCCTCTTCTCTCACGCAGGAAGGTCGAGAGGCTCGTCGCTTGTTTTTATCTCAAGTTGCACCGATTTTATCGGCGCACCAGGCTCAACTTTTGGAAGCCGCCTTCACGGAGACAGAATTGTATGCCAGTTTGTGTGATTTGGGCCGTTGGAAATCTCCCGGTTGGGATGGCCTTACTGTAGAATTTTTCTTGTCGTTTTGGCACTACCTGGATCAGCCACTATTGTTAATGATAAACAGGGCATGGGAGCAACAGGTTTTGCCTTCATCTTGGAAAGAAGGCTTGCTCAAGTTGATTCCAAAGCAAGCACTTTGTGAAGAGTTCTCGCAATGGAGGCCGATTACGCTCATGCCTGTGGTTTATAAATTGCTGGCTAAAATGCTTGTCAATAGACTTAAAGGGTTTTTGCATGATGGTTTGCATCCATCTCAGTATGGCTTCATTCCACGAAGGCAAATTACTGATAATCTAGCAAATGTCATCATTGGCATGGAGTATGCGAAATACACTCGACAAGATGTATTGGTCATGCAGGTTGACATTGAAAAGGCATTTGACACTGTTCTTTGGGATTACATTGCAGATACCATGCTTCGGCTGGGATTTGGGCCTAAGCTATCCTCTGTGGTTTATTTCTTGTATGCTGACAGTACCTCTGCCGGTTTGTTGGATGGTTTTCTCACAGATCCTTGGCATTTGGGACGTTCAGTAAGGCAAGGTTGTCCTCTCAGTGCTTTGCTTTATGCGATTGCTACTCATCCCCTGCTTATGTATTTGGAATCTTTGACTTCGTCTGGAAGATTGCAGGGCTTGAAATTACCCTCTGGGGAAACATTTTATTGCGCAAGCTTATGCAGATGATTCTCTCTTTATGCCTCGCAATCACCAAGATGATGTGGAACAAATTATGCACACTCTTCATTTGTTTGGATTGGCAGCAGGCCTCAAAGTGAATTTTCGTAAATCCAAACTATTGGCTCTGACTGAGTATGATTGGCATAAGCTGCTTTGGCCAGGCGAACTTGTTCCTCCGAACATTATAGTTCGTCATTTGGGTTATCCGCTGGGTTGGACTGTATCGGCTACACGGAAATTGGATTGGGTAGCCGAGCGCTTGCACTCCAAGTTACATTATTGGAAGTTGTCCACTTGGCCGCTTCATGTGCGTCTTAGAATTGTGCAATGCATTCTTGTAGCTTATGTGCAGTTTTATCTACCTTTGCTATATTGGTCTCAATCCCGCTATGTCAAGTATATTGGCGCATTTCTGGCGCACTTCATCTCGTGGAAAGGGCCTCAGATTGTTATCCATGGACAAGTTAAGCTCTCCTAAGCGCCTTGGAGGCTTGAATATTTTGGATTTGAGACGTAATGTTTTGGCTAGGAAAGCTATGCTTTTGCCGGTTTTGTTGGATCAACAGCAACCCTGGACTCTCATGGTGTCCCATTTGTGTCGGCATATTGTCACGCCATTCTATGGTCATTGGCAACCCACATACTGGGATCTTATATGTGGAAAACTTGAAGGACACATTCCGGGATGTCCTTTCACTTCTTCTCTCATTATTGATTGGAAGGAAGTTACTTCACATATGATATGGCATGGTTCCCGATCTTTGATGGGCAATTCCCTGCGGCTAGAGAGTTTGCATTGGAGTCGTGTATTTTCTTCCACTTTGGTTGACCGTTCACCTCGTCAGGCATATTTTCTATCTCAAAAAGGAATTTGTCAGATACATCAGGTGGTGGATGACACTGGTCAGGTTCTTTCCTTCTCTGTTGCGGCGGATCGTTTTCAATTGGGATCCCATTATTCTCATCTTTGGACAGAAATTCAGCGGATGATTGCTGATATTTCTCCTTTACCTCGCTTGAATGTGGATTCCCGTCTATCTGATTGAAATCTTGGAACCACTGCTATGAAATGTATTTCAGCTGGGACAGTTTATGCCCTCTTGCAATCGGATGCATGGATAGTCAGACATGGTAATCAGCTATGGTCTCTCTCCAAATCTTCAATGTGGTGGAAACATACATTGTTTCGCATTTGGAAAAGTCATCTGCCTCTTAAAGAACGCCTGTTCTTGTGGCGCTGTTTGGTTGGTGCTCTTCCTGTTGGTAGCTTGTTACATGCACGTCATATTGCGCCTTCACGTTGTGTCCGATGTAAAGCTACTGAGGAGACTGTCCCACATTTACTATGGGGTTGCGTATGCTCCAGATCGTTCATTCGCCGGGTCTCGATTGCTCTTCGCCTTCGTTTCCCTTCGGGCATTTTTCACAGAGGCTTTTGGCTTTTTGGGGTGTTACAAGCATCACAGTCTCAGTTTGCAGTATTTTTCAGCTGGGTCCGATTCTGGGTCTTTTGGACCATATGGCATGTTCGGAACAACCTCATGTTCCAAGCCGATGACATTGTTCCCTTCCATTACTTCAAGTTCTCGCTTGGTCACGCGCTTCATTTTGCTTATGATGCTGGGGACATCACTCTTGATGCTTATAGGATTTACTTTGATTGCTTCTAGGTGGTGAAGCCTATAGTTACTCTTCTTTTTCTGGGTTTTCCTCGCTTAGAGGTTTCCCACTTGTAAATAAAAAGTGTGATCTTTTTGGTGGGTTTTCCTCGTTTTGAGGTTTCCCACCTGTAATTAATGACATTAAGCTTTACAAAAAAAAGTGTGTTGTTTGGGGGTGGGGGCAGGGAGACTTCAACAATCAAGAGCTTACTTCTTGCTATTCCAAAATGCATCAACAAAAATCTTGTTATATTTAATGGCAATAGGACACACCGCACATCCTAGTTCAAAAGCACCCTGCAAAAGAGCCAATCAGAGTGATAGCGATCAGCTATAGAAGAAAGTAGTCTGAGAATAGGCCCTGGTCTGTATAACATAATAATCAGCATTCCATTTTTAAAACCAAGCATTTTTCAAGAGTAAGATCTGATGTTAAGAGAAAACTGTACATCAAAAAATGATCAGGGATGTCAGTACCTCATGTGGGACCTCTCTCTCAAGTATAAACACCCTAAACAGCCTTTATGATATAAATTCTTTTTGTTGAATGGGCAATTAGATTCTGAGGTTTAATACATCTTTCAAGCTATTTGAGGAGTTTGAGGTGCCCATAAAGGGTCTCTAAAGCTCCTAAAACTTTGTACCAAACAGGTGAAGCTGATGCTTATGCACGGTAGTATGACACGAGCTGCATCTTTGAGAATGTGCTTAACTTCCTCAATGCCGTCCAGAGGTTGAAAACACTCAGTGTAGTCCAAGTGCTGACATGCCTCAAAAACCCCCAACACACACATCTGGCATCCACACCATGCCTTCCAGTCCCAGCAAGGAGCATCCAGCCAGGCCGGCAAAGGCCAATCCTCTGCCCATAGCAGCTTGACACAGTCCTATGCAGGACTACACCGCAAGAAAAGTTTAGTTAGGCCTTGGAGGACTCAGAGCAACCATCAGATCCAACCCCCATGGATCTCCCATCATCTATTGGACTATGGATTTTATGCAAGGCATTGCAACCCTAATACCCTTCAGCCAACTTAATCAGATCCAACCCCCATGGATCTCCCATCATCTATTGGACTATGGATTTTATGCAAGGCATTGCAACCCTGATACCCAGTGTTGAAGCCTTTCCTGCACATTCAGGGGAGCCAACATGATCCACAGCCCACTCTACCAGAATAAAGGAAACAGAAAGGTGGTTGAGGGCGGCTAGTGGGCAGGTTGGCTATAGCAAATCGACCTGCACAAGTAGCATACAGGTGGCATAAAGGTTGCCAAGCATGGCTGCCACATGGTGGGCCGGCAGGGCACCCAATGAGGTGAAAAAGTGCAAAGAGCAGACGCAGGATAAGCACTAGAGTGTGCTGATCTGAGAAGTGCAAGAGAGAGAGATATGAAGCAACGAAGCTGAATATATTGCAATGAAAGCAATCCCGAGCAAGAGACATAAAGGTCTCATAAGTGAGGGATACAAAAGATGACCAAGCTATGAAAAGTGAAGAGGCTAGCCCACCTATATATAGGTCATGGGGGGCTGGCCGACTCGAACACAAGACTTGGCCGACTGGAGAAAAAGGAGTTGGCCAACTCGAGGAGCATCACCTGACCTGGGAAAATACCAAGAAAATGGGAAAAAATAGGGTTAAAATAGGGGTGGCCAGCCCACAACCAAGGGCCATAAAAGGGATCAAATGTGGACACAATACATGGGCAGAATATGGGGATGAATATGCTAACATGAGGAAGTCAACAAGGTGGCCTAAAAGTGCCCAAAACAGAGCCTAATCACAATAGATTAATGCCCAATACATAAAAATCTTTAAATTGCCTAAAATACTAGCCCCTGTTCCTATGCTGTTTGGTGCAAGCATAGTGATAGCAATACTTGGAGGTGGCATTAAGATCATGCTCAAGTTCCTAAGCTCAAAGACGACATAGCTCTACAAAGAATATACATCCAATTCTTGCAAAAACACTTAAGAATAAAGGTAAAAAAACAAAAAGCAAGATTTAAAAATCACTAATTCTATCCCCATGTCCTCCGTAGAGGCTCACAATCCTACTATAACATACAACGGTCAGTCCATAGTGTGAACCCAACTATATGAGCTAGTGCTATAACTATGCCAACAATTATTTCCTCTTTAAAGGGTTGGTATCTCCTCTTATGCATTTGTACATATTTTCCTTGGGAGCAAGAATTTCAAGTAAGATTCTATAGCCAAACCTTGAACATACCTTTTTGAACATCACAGTATATTCATTGTTGACGCAGGTGCCTTCTGGAAATATAAGCAAGGGATTTTTCTCTGGGTCTTCTATATGCTGCTTAATCCTGCAATACAAAGCAGCACTCTATTACCATTAAAATATAGGGATTGAAGCATCCTAGAAACTGCTACGCTTCTTTTTCCCCACTTCTTTGCTACGACTTCACGATCTTTTGCCTCCGTTCTGTTGAACCATATGCATCCAAGGCTCTCTAGGATGGTCGTCTGCAACAATCCTGCAATTGTGACTTAAAGCATTAGTGGCAGCTCTATCACATATAATTGGACATTTAGAAGTGTTGCTAAACAACCGAATCACTAAGGGAAGCAAAAGTGTGTGTCAGCCTACAAATGTTTAGAGTGAGTTGGAGACCTCACCAACCCATCCCGGATGCTTTTGCATGATAACCGCAAAGGCAGTCATTTGCTCAAGAATGATGAAGTCAATCATTGACGTATGGTTAGCTACAAACACCTGTATGTATGACTGAAAAGGGATCAGTTTTTGCACTTTCGGAAAAATCCATTTGTTGAACTTGAAGTGAACTGGTCTCAAAAATGCGTACCTGCTTTGGTCTTCTGCTAGGTCGAGGTCCATGATACTTAACAACTCCGGTCCATGAGGCTACGAACACACTGCATATGAACTCCACCAAGCCTCTCTGCATGCATCAACATATTACAATGAATGGAGCGACATTAACATTGAATGGTCTCATTGAGAGGGCCACATACTTACAGTGGCATATGTCTCATTCCATGTGGATTGCTATTGATCAGCTAAGAGTTTCATCACACTGCCTACGGATTGAGGTTGGCAGGGAAAAGGGCACTCCATGAAAGGCATGGACCTGCAGGATTTGCATTACTGGAGAGGTGAAGAAAGAGAAGCACTATTTGTTGCGATGCCCATCCTACTATGAGATCAGGGGAGATTCCATTGCATGTTCCGAGATGGTTTCGGGCGCCTGTCTCGTGTCATGCAGTACAAAGACCAGAGATTTTTGGGCATGTATTTAATGAAGCTCCAAAGGCTAAGTCACACGAAACGTTTCTGGCAAGGAAACGTCGAACGTCGAAACGGCAAAGGAAACGGTGAGCATAGGTAGTAGGAAACGTCGGGGGTAGGATGAGTTTTAACATGACATTAAAGAACATTATATTGAAAATTGACATAGGCAAAAAGAATAAAGAAAACTCAAATTTCATAGATCAAGACATTGGAGTCAAGTCTTCTACATCAACTTGTTGCTCAGACCATTCATTTATGGGATCTTCTTCTATGACATCCCATTGATGACATGGACCCATCTTATATGATGAATCTTTTCGAGAGGTTAACCTGAGGTTACTATGGACATATACCAAATCCTCTGCCATCTTATGGCCAAGGCGATTGCGCTTGATGGAGTGTATGAAGCCATATGTAGACCAATTCCGCTCACAAGCGGATGCACTCGAAACTTGAGACAAGAGAGTTATAGCTAATCTTTGCAATTGAGGAGTACCTACACCATACATTTGCCACCACGCAACAGGAGATAACTTTAGCATGTCCCCAGGAGCGTCAATGTCTGCAAAATCATCCTGCTTCCCAATGTACCTTGCCAATTGAGCCTTGTAGATAGTCCTTTCATTGGCATTCTGACATATCCTGTCCAAGGTATACCTCCATCCTCTCATGATTTCCTTATCCTTATGTGCATTCTTTAAGAACAACATAGGATTGAGAAGAAAGGCAGTGGCATGAAGGGGAGAATGAAGCATATTCCACATGTATTCTGCAATTGCACGAATTTCTTCGTGCATTGCTTCACCACTTGTATACTCCAAGAGCGTCTCCTTGATTTTCTCAAGTGCCTGGTCAATGCCCTCATACACAAAGCCCATGCATGGCTCGTCTCTGTCAACAATGCGAAGCATGGCCATAATTGGCCAACAAACCTTTACATATTTTTCAATCCCCTCCCAAAATGAAGCTGAAAGAATTTGATCCTCTACCTCCTGAGCAGTATTGCTTTGGCTCTTCCATTTCTCCCACTCCTGACTTGTGACAAGATGCTTCAAGGGTTCCTTCACCTTGGCAAGTCGATGGAGCATAAGGAAGTTTGAGGCAAACCTGGTATCGCCTGCTCTTATGAGCTTAAGCTTGGAATGCTTGCTAAACATTGCCCTCGTAGCATCATGATTGGCTATGAATTGCTGCACATTCTTACCGTTGTTTATAGCTGTATTCATCCACTCAATTATAGATAAGTCTTTGAGTAAAAGATTCAAGCAATGAGTTGCACAAGGAGTCCAGAAGATGTGCTGGAATTCCTCTTCGATGAGTTGACCGGCCAACTTGCAATTCGCTGCACTGTCTGTGATCACTTGAACCACGTTTTTAGGGCCAACCTCCATAATAATCTCCTTGAGAAGCTGCGCTATGGATTCTGCTGTCTTCTGGTTCCCACTTGTGTCCACGGACTTCTTGAACAATACTCCATGAGAGTTTGACACCATGAAATTAAGCAAAGGCCTCTTCGCTGTATCTGTCCACCCATCTGAAATGATGGAGCAGCCATACTCCGCCCAACTTGCCTCCACTGGACAGAGGGAAGTAGCCACTCTTTCTCGCTCCTTCTCCAAGAGTGTGGTCCGCAATTTCTCATAGTTTGGGGCTTTATAACCCTTCCCAAAAGAAGAAATAGCAGAAACCATGGAGTGAAAGTATGGAGAACGGGCAAGAGTAAAGGACAAACCATTAGCATAGAAACAGCGAGCCACTGCCTCGTCCACTTCTTCTCTAGACGCATTTTGAAACATACTTTCCACCGAAGGCTGCGACAAGGATTGCTTCCCGGACGCATGTGTAGCATGAGTGATCTTCTGCTTCTTTTTGCTAGCACTTTCATGCTCTTCTCTAGCCATACGTGCCTTGTCTTCTGGTGAAACCTTCGAACAAAGTTGGATCCCCTCCTTTGTGATCCCCAACAAATGTGCGCGCACACGAGGATAGGATCCTCCAAACTCTCGATTACAAAATGAGCAAGCCCATTTTTTGGTCCCACCTTTACCAAATGCACCTTTCTCTGTCACGTACTTCCATAAAGGCTCCGGGGAATGTGGTGTTTTTACCCGAAACCCTATTGGTGGAGGACCTTGTGAAGCAGATGGTGAGGAAAACATATTGTGGCGAGCTTCAAGAAAATAGCGGTGCTCTCCTTCGGGTGATTGGTGGAAAAGCAGTGTCCTATTTGTTAGCACACAACCACTCTGGTAAGAGTATGATGCTCGGACATTTGCACTTGCGGGCTCTCTCTCGGATGGCGTGGTCAAGGGATAGATAGCCTCTAATGATAAGTGGACACTTGCAATGCTCAAAGATCACAGTACGTGGCGCACAATCAAAGCAGCACTCTTTCCTAGGATTTCTACCCTCAGACTGTTTCTCCAGTGACATTGGAGGCAGACATGGTGATGGAGAGAGAGAGAGAGAGAGAAAGAGAGTACAAATGCTGAAGTGGTCTGCCCATTTATGTCGACAATGCTTGGTCCAAGTCTTGCTTCGCATTGTTGACAGACGACGATGGCGCCAGACGACGCAACGCGCAGAGAAAGAGCAACGCGCAGAGAACACGCAATTTTTATTTCTACGCGTTAAAAAACTAACGCGTCACTTACGCGAAACGAAAAAGCATTAAAAAAAATTTAATTTGCTGAGGCGATTTGACACGTGGCAGAGAATTAACGTGTCCTGTTTCTTGCACGTTTCCGCGTATCGGAAACGTTCGCCGCTGCAGGAAACGCTGAAACGGCGTTTCCGCCTGCGACGCTGGCGTTTCCTGCAACCCTGTCCAAAGACATTGTGAGGGCAAACTGATGCAGCAATCCCATGACCGAGGTCAAGGGAAACCTTCAAGGCCTCCATCATTCTCCCATCTTTCAACAGGGAGGACTTACAGTGTCACATGCACACACGTTGACATGGTTAATCTCATAACTAATCCCTGGTTAGGCAGAAGTCTTAGGTTAGATTTAGGGCACTAACAGGCTCAAGCAAGGAAGAAGAAGCATGTCCACAAGCATCACCATGGCTCAGCCTATAACCAGCCCACACATGAGTACTTTGGTCGTCGCTTTGCTCTTCTAGCATCACGAAGCTGGCTGACAGCAGGTACTCAGATAGGGGCATCATCAGGGCTGGCCGAGAGGACCTGTGAGTATTGCGCCCTCTAAATAGCAAACAATAGTTCAGTCATAGATCATTTGATCCCCACCATGGGGCAGGTCATAGAAAATCATTAGGCAGTCTTTTGGTCAAGAATTCAGTCCTTTTTGGGAAGGCCAAAGGCCATTGAAGTGTGCAGACATATCCATCTTTTTGTACCATATCAATATACTGAAACAACAGTTCTCCTAGTAGTAGAGCTCCATCCCCCGCACACCCAGATTCAGCTTTTTTTTGTTCAGTACTTTTTCATTTTGTTGGGATGACAGAGGATACCCCATACAGGTACTCCGATTTGTCTCATAGGCCGAGTTCGGTCTTTTGGAAGACGTTAATAAAATCTTTCTTTCTTTCTTTCTCTACCTATTCATTGCATGTTCCTAATCAGTAGGCTTAGGGCTGGAAGGCTTCTGCATGCTACACTGGTATTAGAGCTTCTGACTACCTACAGTGAGAGCTTTCCATGAATGGTAAAACTGAGGTCGGGAAAAAACAACCAGCCATTCACCATGTCAAGAGAAGAAGAAAGAAGCTTCAAAGAAGGCATCACCGTAGAAGAAAGTGTCCATGAAGACACCACTGCAAAAGAAGAAGTGTCCATGAAGACACAACAAAAGAAGAAACGCTTCCGCAAAGCACTAACATTTTCCTACAAGAGCTGATGGTACAAAACAGGCTACTAAAGTTACAACTACCGGCCAATCTAGAACTTCCTCCCTTGGCAGGACGAAGATTGTGTAAAAAACCTTCCTTGAGTTAGAAAGGTGGTGGGCCTAATGCAATATGGCCCAGAACTTGTCTTCTTCCTTGGAGAGACAAGAGATCCGAGCACCTACAGCCAAATGCAGGGATGTTGAAGACTGACGACGTAGGGCAGAACGCATGGCGTTGGAGTATCAACATAAGCTTGATCGGCAAGCCATGCAACTCCAACATCAGCAGTTACTAGCAACCTTGCAGGCCAGTCTCATGGCAACACTTCCCAAGTTGGCACCCATGCATGATGGTAAGTGTGCTCATTATGTAGTCACGCAATTTATACATCAATTTGTTGCATATTTTCCATTGGCTGAAGTTGCAGATCCTCAAGACAAAGTCCATCTAGTGGCTCCACACCTCACTAGGGAAGCCATTACTTGGTGGCAACATTGGTCAGTCTTCATACACATCCTACCACACAAGCATGACTCATTATGTTACAGGACTGAGTATTTTACCTTTTTATCTTAAGCATTGTAATCATGTTTTAAACCTATTTAGCATTCACTAATCATGTTAAATGCATGTGTAAGTTTGTACACGTGTGTGGATGCATGTTTGGTGTGTGTGTGTGTGTGTGTGTGTGTGTGCAAGTTCATATGCATGTGTTCTTTTCTTATCCTGTTGCAGGGATAGCATCTTTTGGGACAGCGCAGTCAACAGCTGACGTGGCACTGCCACGTGGCAGCTGACACGTGTGCAGGTACGGCTGGCAAGCTTCTAGTAGATTCTTCTAAGGGGGAAAAGCATAGCTTTTTCTCCCAAACTTGTATAAATAAGGGGCCAAGGCCCTTGTATTACACAACACATCTTGAATGAAAGCTTGAAGGAGATCTCCTCCCCGTGGTGGATCACGGAGGAATCTTCTCGGGAGTTGTGCAAGGGCTACGCCGACTTTGAATTATAAAAAAATACCTGCGGGGACGCCACGCTTTGGGGCCAATTGGTCTTTTGTGCAGGAGCACTCTAGCTCCACTTAAATATTTTCTTTTTCTTCCAAATTTATTATTCCAGTTCATAAAGTGATTAAAGTGTGATTAAGTGTGTCACCGCCTGTCAAGTTGTTGAAGGCCGGTTTCAAGGTTCCATTGCCGGGATACATCATCAACTTTTTCAAGAGGGCGAACCTGTGGTCGACACATTTAAATACTATGGCTAGAACTAGTGCGGAGATGAAGGATTTATCTTCAGAAAAGGACGACTACTACTTAGATGAAGACGAGGAAAGTGAGCAAGAAATACCTTTCGATATGCCAGAACTTGAAGATGATGATGCCACCTATGAAGCAAAGATGCAGAGTTTGATGGAGGGATTAATGAAACTCGCGAAGGACTCACGTTTTCTACGAAACTTCAAAGCTGATTCCAAACCACGGAGGCAGGGGTCTAAGGAGAAAGCTAAGCCTCAACATTCGGCTCCCATCCACCCAAATTTTCAGCCATACCCCGATTCTTCTTCTTCAAAGAGAAGAGCTTTTCAATAGTCTTTTTGAGAAAAGCTCTTCTAGTAGATTCTTCTAAGGGAGAAAAGCATAGCTTTTTCCCCCAAACTTGTATAAATAAGTGACCAAGGCCCTTGTATTGCACAACACATCTTGGGTGAAAGCTTGAAGGATATCTCCTCCCCGTGGATCAAGGAGGAATCTTCTCGGGAGTTGTGCAAGGGCTATGCCGACTTTGAATTATAAATAAATACTTGCGGGGACGCCATGCTTTGGGGCCAATTGGTCTTTTGTACAGGAGCACTCTACCTCCACTTAAATATTTTCTTTTTCTTCCAAATTTATTATTCCAGTTCATAAAGTGATTAAAGTGTGATTTCAGATGCACAATCATCAAACATGAACAAAGCGGGCTGATCTTTGAGCTGTCCCCAAGCTTTACATACAACCCTATCTTTGCTATCATGTGAAGTGTTGCCCTGCACATCCGGAACCATATGCACATTAGGCTTCGGTACATTAGCATTTTCAGCTTTGTTCTTCTTATTTGGGCATGCTTTTGCCATGTGCTCAGTGCTGCCACAAGTAAAGCATTTGCCTTCACACATATATTGCTCCTCCTTCTCAGCACTAAGACCAAAGTTTGCCGGCTTATAAGAACACTTGTTAGCAAACTTATTTTCAGCTTTTGGACCTGATTTGGCTTGGTTTTGGTCCCTTTTAGGTGGCTGTCCATCATTTTGCAGGTTTTGGACAGCCCTCTCTTTGCCTTGAAATGAGGGTTTAGTCTTATTGGATCGACTCAATTTGAGTTCCAATTGCTCGGTGGCGGTGGCGGCTGCGATTAATTGGTGCAAGGTATGACCAGGATACATTTGTAATCCCGCTTTGTACACGGGTTGCAATCCCGATTGAAACCTTCTCTTCCTTTCCGCCTCGGTGACATGCATAAATGGAGACACCTCCAAAAGCACTTTCCAAAACTTTTGTACATATGCATTTACCGATTCCCCCTCATTTTGCTTTACCCAATCCCACTTCATTGTTATCTCATTCAATGCATTGGGAGGCAAGAATTGAGCATAAAACCTCTCCTTGAACTCTTCCCATGATCTAACGGGATTCGGTGAGAGCTTCTCCGTGAGCCACCAATGGGTAGCAGTGCCTTTCATGAACATGCTTACATGCCGGATCATGGATTTCTGAGTGAAATCCTCATCACTGAAAGCAATATCAAACTAGGCAATAAAAGCAAGTGCCTTTGATGCATCGTATTCCCCATGATATGTGTCAAACTTCACAGATTTGTCTCCGGCTTTGAAGTCACGAGACTTTGATGCATCTCAACATGTTTTCCCCCATGTTTGTCCATTGGGATAGTCCCTGTAATTGGCATCATTTTTGGACCAAAAGGTGATGCATAAGGCATAGATACATGTGCCCTGTAAGCATGAGGCATGGCTGGCCCCTCAACATGCATTGATACATTTTCAGCCATAGCTTCTCCCTCACGAGCACACTCGAAGGCATGAGTGGCATGAGAGATACGCGGAATACCTGCACCAACAAAAAATTACAGCCCATGTTGCATGTGTTGTGCATGTACATTTTCAGCCGGCAATGGCATTTGACATACATTTTGACCACTGCCATAAACATTGTATCCTTCACGGGCTACATGAGGTATTCCTGCATGGCGTGAAGTCACTGATTGTTCCTCTCCCATAGCATGGAGATTCATCCTCTTAGACATAACTTCTTGTTCGGGCACTTGTGGGGATTCCAAGACATGTGGGATGGTTGCCTTTTCTGCATAGGCATCCTCGGTACGAGCCAAGTATGCACGTGCTACATCCCTCGGTTGCATGTGCAACTCTTGAGCAATCCTCCAGACCACCCACTGCCCCGGGGCAGCGCAGCTGGGTAGGCCAGAGTTCAGTTCAGCGGCTGTTCCACCGCCACTCCGGGCCGGTGGAGATGGCGATTCTTGCTTCGCCCGCCACAGAGTTCTCTCCAGCCTCCCCTGGGGGGGGCCCCGCGAGTGATGGGGCTCCCAGTGGATTACGGTTTTTTCAGGTGTCTCCAGCTGGATGCTGGCCCGTTCGAGACACTGGTCGCGCCCTTGCGAGTTTGCGTGGTGTGCCATCCCTCTCGTTCTCCTTCAGTGGTGAGCAGCATGGTGGCCTTCTCCTTTCCTCTCAGTGTTGCCCCAGACACAGCATGGGATTGCAACTCTGTAGAGGAAGTTTTGCGTGATCAGATACTGGAGTTTTGTCACCACTTCAGTGACTTGGGGCTCACGGACCTATTGCAGACCCGATTACACTCAGCCGCATGAGCTTGTTTGGTATAGGAGATTGGCGGGCGGATCCGGTCCACACCTCAGTTGAGGCGGTGCTACTAATTCTCCTCCACGCCGCCCCGAGGATGCAGCCTACCTTTAGATACATATATGCAGAGGATTGGTCTCACGCCTATGTCCTGGAAAGGGCGAAGGTGGAGTGGGGCTGCACACAGAAACAGGTCACCCTCTTTTTGGAGAGACTCCGCAACCGGACAGACAGTGACTATTCTCCCTCCAAGCCGGCGCCCAAGACTCACAGAGTGGAGGGCAGCTCATCCGGGCCGGCTGAGAGGGGTGAGCCAGTGGCGGCTGCTTCACTTGCCATAGCTCATCCATGAGGATCCTCTCATGGAACATCCAGGGTCTTGGTGGACCTCGCTGCTACATTGGTCGGGGCAGACTTCGCCAGGAGATCCAGAGGGCTCTCGTTGGAGGACCCATAGATATCCTTTTCATCCAGGAGCACCACCTTTCGGAGGATGCAGAGGACAGGATGGGGGGCAGCCAGGAGACCATTCATGGGCCGGAGCTCGCTGCCTGGGAGGAACTAGTGCTGCAGGTGAGAGGCCAGGATCCGTGGACTCTCTCGGAGTTTGGCAGGTTGCAGGGGAGTTTATCTTTCTCGCGCTCGGATAGACGGGCCACAGGAGTTAACCTTTCCCGCATCAACAGGTTTTACATTGATGAGTGGGCTTGCGATAGAGGTGGCACTGTGGGTATACTTGCAGGCTCCTCGTTTTCAGACCACTTTCCAGTGCTTCTCCAGATCGAGGACCCTACGAGAGGAGAGCGAGGCCAGAGCGTCCGGATTCCAGATTGTCTCATAGAGGAGCCCGAGATTGCGACCAGAGTTGAGCAGGTCTGGCAGGAGCTTCAGTTCAGAAGAGGTTCGGCAGCCAGCGATCTTGACAGGGGTTTGCAGGAGATCAGTAGGATGCTCAGACAGGCTGCCCTGGACCGTCTGGAGGCTTTCAGAGAGCAGGAGAGGAGCTTGCGGAGGAGTCTAGCTTCCCTTCAGAGACTTCGGGAGAGGGATCCTACGAGCCCTTGGATTTCAGAGCAGATGGAGTCAGCTCGCACAGAGATCAGATCCATCGAGGAGAGGAGGGTGGAGTTCCGATTCCATGCTCGGGCTTCTTTTTGGACACAGGCTGGAGACAGAGTGACTCGAGATTTCTTTGAGGCGACAGGGCCTCGCTTCAGACGAGAGGGGCTCAGGCGTCTTCAGCAGGCTGATGGCCAGGTAGTGGTGGATCCCCCAAGAGTTCGGACGATCGCCACAGATTTTTACAGGGATCTGCTCTCTACTGAGCCAGCAGATGACAGGGTGAGAGAGGCTCGGGAGGCAGTCTGGAGCTTCACGAGACCGGTTGTGCCGCGGCCCATTTGCAGCACTCCCTTCTCTCCCCCTTCTCGGATACGGAACTGGAGGCGGCTCTTCAAGCACTTCCTCGGGGCAAATGCCCAGGAGAGGACGGTCTCTCAGTGGCTTTCTTCCAGAGGTACTGCGGTCTCTTGCATAGGGGTTTCAGATTGGCATTCCAAGAGATCATGGAGTCGGGAGACATGCCGGACAGCATGGCAGAGGGGTTGATTCACTTGATCCCCAAAGAGGGAGGAGACAGACTGGAGATTAGACAGTGGAGACCTATCACCTTGCTAGGCACGGCCAACAAGGTGAAACCGATCCCGTCAAGTGGGAAAGACTCCGTTGGACACCCACACGCTTAATAGCACAACTTTAAAACCACAAATATGAAATGGACAACTTAAAACAACTTGAAATTTAAATGAAATGAAATGGAAAGATGGACACCAGCACTGGGACCGGAACGGGCCGACCCCCCCCTCAATATATGATATATTTATTGGGAGTATTTAATAAATACAATGCTCCATGGGTTCCAAGAACCAGATAATGTCCATGTACATATGAAAACAGTACCAAACAAGTAGGCTCGAATTTCGATGTAGAAGCTCGAAGCAGAACGACCACTAGTGTGGTCCAATCGCTACGGTCCTGTGCTTTCACTGGACTCCGCGGAGAGCGCCTCACTGGTGTTCCGAGACCACGCACAAACAGGCGCTCTCGTACTAACGCCTGGCTCTCCCGATCTCAGCACCTTTGGACCGAGGTTCTCCAATAAAGCTTGGACAACCCGGCACCGAACGGGTGTTGGCCGAGCGGGATGAATCCTTTATCAGATTTAAACATAAAATACTTTACTCAAATCTGAAAAATCACTTACTTGTAGATGGTTGATAGAAAACCCATACTCGTGGTGTTTGTGTAGAAGATGAAGCCACCCTTGTTAAAGTAATAGTTGCCTCGTGTAGAATCACTAAGACAAGTTCCACCACAAAGGGCACAGCCGCCTGCTGTGAGTGAGAGAAACATCCACTTGCAAGTGAGGAGAGAGAGACCTGGCTGCTGATTGGAGATGGAGTGCACAACCTCTTGCCTGATTGGAGAAGGAGTGCACAGTCACTTGCAGCCTGCTGGACAGTAAGAGCAACCCCTTTGTTGAGATGGCACAGTTGCCTGCAGGAGAGGAGCAGTTGAGTGAGGCGTGGCCTTCACATGGAGGCAGCCAACTCTGTGTAGGCAGAGCATGTGATGGGCGCCTGGCTGGGAAAAGAGAAGCAGCCGTCAGCAGTCAAGGTGAAGTTGCTTGTATGTGAGGTGAGCAGCCGCCTGTAGTACAGTACAGCCAGCCGCCTGGGAGAGAGAGCAGCGTGGAGCAAACAGTTGCCTGCAACAACACTCAGCCACCTGTAGAGGCAGGCGCAGCCAGCAGCAGAGGGTACTCAGCCACCTGTAGAGAGGTAGGCGCAGCCAGCAGCAAAGAGCACTGCAGCAGTCGTTGTGCAGGGAAGGCAGCCGCCTATTGGAGGAGCAGCCGGCTGGAGGATATGGGTGGTGGAGCAGCTGATTCGACAGCAAACGTAGGTGATCACCGGGTGATGAAATCAACGCCAGAAAGATGCGATGGATCCTCACGCTTGAAGGAGGAAGTCTTTTTAATAAAATTATAGTGGAGTTAACTTTGGTGATACCCACGCATGCATGTGGGGGATTAGTGGGGGTAGGTGACCATGCCCACCCCCACACTCACTTAAAAGTGGGGCTCCCCACCTTGGCCCCAAAGTGGGTGCCCAAAGGGGGTGCCCACTTTTAAATAAGTGTGAACACCTAACCTTATAAAATAAAGGGTTAGAATAAAAAATATTAAAACAACAAGTGCGACATACTTACCACCTGTTCACATGCAACAAAACTCGTCAGAATACAGAGCAGACTTCACGACTCACTGGCAGGCGTCCCCGCTCAGTAAGTAACACGTCAAGCAGGCAAACACACAAATACATGTCATGCGAAAACAGTTTCAAACATGCAAAATATGTGTGCATGTGCAAATAGTAACATGGACATATCTCCCGTTCATGGAACAAGTACAAAATATCTGTCGGCACAAAACTGGCACGACATAAAACATAAAAACCTGGTCTTCCTATGGAGTGACAGTCCCATAGGTAAGACACAGTTCCAGGCACGAGTCTCCCTATGGTGTGACAGTCCCATAGGCAAAACACGGCACGAATACTCGCTCTTCCATGGCGTGACAATCCCATGGATCGAACACAGTCCAGGTCATACACGGGTGGCACTGGTCTGGCTCCCGTCCATACGACACCATCCTGCTAACACACCGGTGGCACCAGTCTGGCTCCCGTCCATGTCAACAAAATACTGGCCTCTTCACATGACACACTGGCCTGGCCTCAAGTGAACGAGACGCAAAAACTGGAGATGGACCAAATGGTCGGCCAATTGGTGACATCCCCCCGGGCTTCTAAAGAGTTGACCTCAACTGAAAAGCCTCAAGATATGCCTGCAACAACTGCGGATAATCTGCAAAATAATCCTCATTTACCCACTTGGCATCAATAGGCAGATAATTTTTAAACTTCACAAGGTATCTCCTGGAAAGCTTTCCTGCAGGTAGCTTTCTCTCCTTGTGAAAAACAATGTGTTCTGGCTGGAGGATCTCCTCAAGCTCTTTGATTTCTGGCGGATCTTCTGTGACAGGCTCATCAGGATCTGGCCCCACATATTTCCGAAATAGACTCACATGAAAAGCATTGTGAATCTTCCAATGACTAGGTAAAGCAAGCCTGAAAGACACTTCATTGATCTTGTGAATCACCTTGAAGGGTCCATAATAGCGAGGAGAAAGCTTAGGATATGATCCTTCTCGTCCTGGCCTCTTCCGAAGCCTAGCCTTCTCAAATTTCAGCAATACCCAATCACCTTCTTTGACTTTCATGTCCCTTCTATGCTTGTCAGCAGCCATTTTATGCTTATCCTGAGATCTTGCAATGGCTGTCCGCACCTGACCAAAGGCAACATCCAAGTCACGAACATATTCATCAGCTGCAAAAATCTCATCCTTTGTACGAAGGATGGGTGGCAAGACCACTCTGCCATAAATAATCTCAAACGGAGCCTTTCCTGTGGAAGCATGGATTGTATTGTTGTAGGCAAACTCAACAAGTGGAAGATACTTCTCCCATGCACTCTTTTGATCTGCTACATAACACTTCAACAAATCCAACACGGCTGAATTTGCAGCTTCACTTTGGCCATCCGTTTGGGGATGATAAGCTGATGAAAACTCAAGCTTAGTACCCATATTATCAAATAAAGCCCTCCAAAATAGGCTTGTAGTCCTGGGATCTCTATCCCCAACAATGGATTTAGGCATTCCATGATGCTTGAAAATATTAGCAAGAAAAAGCTTTACCATATGATCAGCTTTGATGGTTTTCTTGACGGGCAAGAAGTGAGCTTGCTTGCTAAACCTGTCCACAATAGTCCAAATAGCATTATTCCCATGCTGGGATCTAGGCAAATCCATAATAAAATCCATCGTGATACTTTCCCAAGGTTGCGAGGGAATAGGCAATGGCTGAAGCAAACCTGGAGGCTTTTGCCTATCAAATTTCACCTTTTGGCAAGTAATACATGCACGCACATAAGCCTCAATGTCTTTACGCATGCTTGGCCAAAAGAAATACCTCTGAATCATGCGAGTAGTAGGCATAATACCTCTATGACCAGCATAAGGTGGAGCGTGACATTCGTCCATAACCTTTGGACGCAAATCCTTCACCACACATAGGCAATTATCCTTCATGAGATAACCCTCGTTGATAACATAAGAGGCATGTGAATGACCAGCCATCAAATCAGTCCATATATGGCAAAAATCAGCATCCAAATGATACAAATCTCTCATAGTAGATAGATCTCCATGAGAGGCCACTGAGACTGCAGCAACATAAGGCCTCCTAGATAGTGCATCGGCCACCACATTTTTCTTTCTTGGAGTATGCACAATCTGAAAATGAAACATGGAAAGAAAATTTGCCATTCTTATCTGCTTCTCTGAAAGCTTGGTTTGAGATAGAAAGTATCTCAAGCTTTGATGATCTGTCTTGACTACAAATTCAGCCCCAAGAAGGTAGTGTTTCCAAATCTTTAAGGCGTGAATTACAGCCAAGAACTCTTTCTCATAGATATCCATATGAAGCTCAGCATCATGCAAACGACGGCTCTCGTATGCAACTGCATGCCCTTCCTGATTTAGGACAGCTCCTATGCAATCACCACAAGCATCACATTCAACCACGAATGACTTGTGCAAGTCAGGAACAATCAATACTGGACCACATATGATGGCATGCTTGAGCTGCAAGAAAGCATCCTGTTCCTTTGAAGTCCATTTGAAAGCAGTTTTCTTCTTCGTGAGATCATGTAGAGGAGTGGCAATCATAGCAAAATGCCTTATGAAACGCCTGTAGTACGAACATAATCCCAGAAAACTACGTACTTGATGTACGTTTTGCAATTCGGGCCAGTTCCGAATAGTCTCGATCTTTGCAGGATCCATTGTAACTCCATCTTTGGATACAATATGACCCAAATAATGAATCTCTGAAAGGAAAAACTCACTTTTCTTGACATTTACGAAAAGTTTATGCTTCCGCAACTCTTCGAACACTGTGACCAAATGAGTTCTGTGTTCCTGTTCATTCTTGGAGAAAACCAAGATATCATCAAAGAAGACTCCTGTAAACTTGCGATGGGATCGGAATATCCTATCCATCATATGATTGAAAGTAGCAGGAGCATTGGTGAGACCAAAAGGCATTACCAAGAATTCATATAATCCGAAGGCTGTCCTGAATGCAGTCTTATGGACATCTTGTGGCACCACACGTATCTGGTGATAACCACTCTTCAAATCAAGTCTGCTAAAGCAAGCTGAACCATCAAGCTTATCCAAGATATCATCAATACGTGGAATAGGAAATCTGTTCTTGATGGTAAGCTTGTTCAAAGCTCTATAGTCTACACACATACGGAATGATCTGTCCTTCTTTTGAACAAGAAGCACAGGAGAGCAGTAAGGTGAGGAACTGGGCTAAACCAAACCTTTCTCTAAAAGCTCGTTTACCTGCTTCATAATTTCTTCTTGTTGTGCAGCACTCACTCGGTATGCGGGTTTGTTAGGAGAAGAACTACCTGGCACAAGATCTATGCGGTGATCTTCGGGCCTTTGGGGAGGTAATTCACCTGGCAACGAGTCAGCAAAACAGTCGTTGAATGCATTAAGAAAATTCAGCCTATCATTAGACATAGCATCCACATTTTGATGATTTGGCACAAGACTATCACGCACAAAAACCAAGTACGCTGAAAGACTCTTTTTCATTGCTTTATTAATTTGGATGTGTGATACAACTGGGATAGAATCCCCTTCTTTGCCAGCATCAATAAAATGCATGCGGCCTTTATGCATAAAAGAAATCATATTGGACTTGTAGTCTTTGCGGGGCTCAAGCCTATGGTGCCACGGCTTGCCCAACAATACATCACATCCATTCAAAGGAGCAACTAGGAAATGCTCATTATCAAGGTAGCCCTGGATATGGATACGCAACTTCCCAATCAAAGGGGTAACCTGCACCTCTTTACCAATAAATACAGCTTCGGCTTCAATCTGAGGTCCCATGTTTTCAACCTCAATTCCCATTGCAGCTACCATTTGCATAGAGATGAAATTGTCAGTTGCACAGTCATCAAACATGAAGAGTGCGGGCTGATCCTTGATTTGCCCCCAAGCCTTGCAAACCATACGCTCTTTTGCATCATGACCTTGATTACCTTGCACATCAGGAACTGCATGAACATTTGCTTTGGTGTGCTTGTCCTCGTGCTTTAGTTTACGATCTAGGCATTGTCGGAACATGTGGTCTTTGCTACCACAAGAAAAGCATTTTCCATCCTTAGCATATTGCTCTCTTTGCTCCGGAGTTAATCCAAATTTGTTCTTTCTTGGGCCCTGTTCTTTAGATGTGTTATTTTCAGCTTTACCACCCTTGTAAGGCTCCCGGAAGTTCTTTTTAGGTGGCTGTCCACCCTTTTGCTGATTTGGGACAGCCTTGTCCTTCCCCTTGGAACCTCCTTGATCCTGCTTAATCTTGAGCACCAATTGCTCTGTAGCAAGAGCAGAAGCTGTGAGTTGTTGCAACGTATGTTTTGGGTGCAATTCAATACCCGATCTATATGCTGGTTGCAGTCCAGAACGAAACTTTCTCTTTCTTTCATCCTCTGTGATTAGCATGAAGGGAGTCACTTCCAGCAACACTTTCCAAAATTTGTTAACATACTGTTGCACACTCTCATTATCTTTTTGTTCCAGCCTGTCCCACTTTTGAGTGAGAGTTTGCTCCGCATTGGGTGGCAAGAACTAAGCATAAAATCTATCTTTGAATTCCTTCCAAGTAGAAATGGGATCCTTGGTGATCTTTTCAGTGATCCACCAATGGGCAGCAGTCCCTTTCAAAAACATGCTAGCATGGCGCACCTTTGATTTTTCTGTAAAGTCCTCATCGCTAAAAGCAATGTCGAACTGTGCCACAAACGCTAACACCTTAGAAGCATCATGTTCACCATGAAAGACATCAAATTTGACAGATTTATCACCTGCTTTGAATTCCTTGAGCTTCCTGGCATGAGGCTCATGGTCTTCTCTTTTTCTTTTCCCCTTATCCAACGGGGTAGCCCTGTCTGCATGGGCTCCATGGGCCGTCATAGAAGCTTCATGGGGCACGGTGTCATGTGCTCCACGAACTCGAAACTCAGATGCATGTGACTTACCTGCATATGGCATGGTCTCTCCATGAGACAGCTCAGAAGGCAAAATTTTTCTGGGAGTAGACTTGTCACCATGAGATACATATCTTGCATGCATGTGACTTTCATGCCCTCCATGAGCACTGGCATACATATATCTGTCAGGCTTAGTGCCTTGGGGAGAAGATGCATGTCGAGAGGTGACAGTCACCTCTTCCTTTTGCATAAAAGATTTCAGCCTCTGGGATGCGGGATCTCCATGCTTCAAACGAGGTGGATTTCTGAATTTCAGCTCTCCGTCATCCCCCTCTTTGATATCACCTTTGCGAAGGAGATAGGCAAGTGCCAACTCCCTTTGTTTCTTGCCCACTTCACGAGCCATTGATTCAAAAGTTACATCAACCATAGCATCAGCCTTCCTGGCTTCAATAGCACTTTGCAGATGTGGATCTTCATGCAAGAACTTTAACTCTTGCTCTTGAGCCCGCAAAAGTTTTCTCATATGTTCCATTTCAGCCCTCATATCTTCAGGCTCTTGTTCAAGCATAACTGTCTTTCCTGGAAACAGTTGACCCTTGGATTCACTATCAAGAACCCTTTCAAGGGGCTTGTGTCTACCTCGCAGGGCATCAGACCCACGAGAAGCACTAGATGGACCCCTCGAATTTGGCACTTCCAAAGGGTTGCCTTGGCTGTCCATTGTGTTCAAAGTTTGCTAAAAGCGGGATGTCCAGTACACAGGTTCGTTTCCCCACTAGGAAGAGGAAAACAACCGTGCTCTGATACCAATGAAACCGATCCCGTCAAGTGGGAAAGACTCCGTTGGACACCCACACGCTTAATAGCACAACTTTAAAACCACAAATATAAAATGGACAACTTAAAACAACTTGAAATTTAAATGAAATGAAATGGAAAAATGGACACCAGCACTGGGGCCGGAACGGGCCGACCCCCCCCTCAATATATGATATATTTATTGGGAGTATTTAATAAATACAATGCTCCATGGGTTCCAAGAACCAGATAATGTCCATGTACATATGAAAACAATACCAAACAAGTAGGCTCGAATTTCGATGTAGAAGCTCGAAGCAGAACGACCACTAGTGTGGTCCAATCGCTACGGTCCTGTGCTTTCACTGGACTCCGCGGAGAGCGCCTCACTGGTGTTCCGAGACCACGCACAAACAGGCGCTCTCGTACTAACGCCTGGCTCTCCCGATCTCAGCACCTTTGGACCGAGGTTCTCCAATAAAGCTTGGACAACCCGGCACCGAACGGGTGTTGGCCGAGCGGGATGAATCCTTTATCAGATTTAAACATAAAATACTTTACTCAAATCTGAAAAATCACTTACTTGTAGATGGTTGATAGAAAACCCATACTCGTGGTGTTTGTGTAGAAGATGAAGCCACCCTTGTTAAAGTAATAGTTGCCTCGTGTAGAATCACTAAGACAAGTTCCACCACAAAGGGCACAGCCGCCTGCTGTGAGTGAGAGAAACATCCACTTGCAAGTGAGGAGAGAGAGACCTGGCTGCTGATTGGAGATGGAGTGCACAACCTCTTGCCTGATTGGAGAAGGAGTGCACAGTCACTTGCAGCCTGCTGGACAGTAAGAGCAACCCCTTTGTTGAGATGGCACAGTTGCCTGCAGGAGAGGAGCAGTTGAGTGAGGCGTGGCCTTCACATGGAGGCAGCCAACTCTGTGTAGGCAGAGCATGTGATGGGCACCTGGCTGGGAAAGGAGAAGCAGCCGCCAGCAGTCAAGGTGAAGTTGCTTGTATGTGAGGTGAGCAGCCGCCTGTAGTACAGTACAGCCAGCCGCCTGGGAGAGAGAGCAGCGTGGAGCAAACAGTTGCCTGCAACAACACTCAGCCACCTGTAGAGGCAGGCGCAGCCAGCAGCAGAGGGTACTCAGCCACCTGTAGAGAGGTAGGCGCAGCCAGCAGCAAAGAGCACTGCAGCAGTCGTTGTGCAGGGAAGGCAGCCGCCTATTGGAGGAGCAGCCGGCTGGAGGAGATGGGTGGTGGAGCAGCTGATTCGACAGCAAACGTAGGTGATCACCGGGTGATGAAATCAACGCCAGAAAGATGCGATGGATCCTCACGCTTGAAGGAGGAAGTCTTTTTAATAAAATTATAGTGGAGTTAACTTTGGTGATACCCACGCATGCATGTGGGGGATTAGTGGGGGTAGGTGACCATGCCCACCCCCACACTCACTTAAAAGTGGGGCTCCCCACCTTGGCCCCAAAGTGGGTGCCCAAAGGGGGTGCCCACTTTTAAATAAGTGTGAACACCTAACCTTATAAAATAAAGGGTTAGAATAAAAAATATTAAAACAACAAGTGCGACATACTTACCACCTGTTCACATGCAACAAAACTCGTCAGAATACAGAGCAGACTTCACGACTCACTGGCAGGCGTCCCCGCTCAGTAAGTAACACGTCAAGCAGGCAAACACAAATACATGTCATGCGAAAACAGTTTCAAACATGCAAAATATGTGTGCATGTGCAAATAGTAACATGGACATATCTCCCGTTCATGGAACAAGTACAAAATATCTGTCGGCACAAAACTGGCACGACATAAAACATAAAAACCTGGTCTTCCTATGGAGTGACAGTCCCATAGGTAAGACACAATTCCAGGCACGAGTCTCCCTATGGTGTGACAGTCCCATAGGCAAAACACGGCACGAATACTCGCTCTTCCATGGCGTGACAATCCCATGGATCGAACACAGTCCAGGTCATACACGGGTGGCACTGGTCTGGCTCCCGTCCATACGACACCATCCTGCTAACACATGGGTGGCACCAGTCTGGCTCCCGTCCATGTCAACAAAATACTGGCCTCTTCACATGACACACTGGCCAGGCCTCAAGTGAACGAGACGCAAAAACTAGCGATGGACCAAATGGTCGGCCAATTGGTGACACAAGGTCCTAGCTAAGGCGATCAGCAGGCGGCTTCAGCGTCACCACCTTCCGGACATCATCCACTCCACGCAGACAGGCTTCATCCAGGATAGGAGCATCCTGGATAACATCTTCTCTTTCTGGGAGGCTACGGCTTTGGCTAGATTTCGGCAAGAGGATCTGGCAGTGCTCCTTCTCGACTTCGAGAAGGCATATGATCCGGTGGACTGGGCCTTCTTGGAAGGCACTATGGAGAGGATGGGCTCTCGCGCTCGGTGCGGCAGGGGTGCCCCTTGGCGCCCTTTCTTTTTCTTTTTGTGGCGGAGGCCATGAGCACTTTCTTGACGGCACAGGATACAGGTTTGCGGGGCCTCCACCCAGCTCCCCATCCGCACCTCGGAGGAGCTCCTAGACTCGGAGTTTGCGGATGACACTGCTGTCTATCTTCAGGGAGGGGAGGAGAACCTCCGCCGCTTCGCCTCAGCCATGGACAGGTTTTGCAGACCTTCGGGCGCTTTGATCAACTGGCACAAGTCGTGTGGGTTGTGGGTCAGTTCTGTGCCCCCCCCGACTTGGAGGCCAGTTGACGGGTTCCAGTGGCTGCCCCCCGGCACTACAGTGCGCTATTTGGGATGCTATGTGGGCATTGACATATCTCCGGAGCAGCAGATAGCCCCCCTTCTTCTGAGCATTCGGAAGAAGCTTCTGTATTGGAGTACCGCTCGTTTATCTCTGGCTGGCCGAGTGGTTGTGGCCAACCAGGTTCTGCTTGCTACCATGTGGTACATCACTTCTTGCTGGGCCTTCTCTCGGGCGTGCATTGGCCAGGTGCAGAGGCTCATCAGGAACTTTCTTTGGTCCGGTGGCGACTGGCGGCCCGCCAGGGCCAAGGTGGCATGGGCTGTGATCACTCAGCCGAGGGAGAGAGGCGGCCTGGGCATAGTTGATCCTATTTGTCAGAGCCGAGCTTTGCTTGGCAAGTTGGTGGTTCGTACCAGGCACTGAGCCGTGGAAGGAGTTTCTTGTTTCCAGGATTCTCAGCCGCACTCCTTCTCTTAGCGGCCCCTGGACCCCCAGCATCAGGTGGATCTTTACAGAGCAGCGATCCAGAGGAGTGGGCCTTGGCTTCGAGGAGCGTTTTGCAGCTAGCCTTCTGAGGGCCTGGGAGCATCTGAGGCCGTCACTCTTCCAGACTCCCCCGGGCACCGATGAGGAGCGCCTGAGGCAGCCATTGATCTGGAACCCCTTGATCCGACTTCCCAGTGGTCATATGGTTGGATCGCGATCTCACGTGTCGTGGGGCCCGTTGAGCTCCGGCCCAGCCCAGTCCCTAGATGATTGGATATGTTTTCAGCAGCTGCCTCTAGAGGTTCAGGAGAGGACTCAGCGGGATGAGGGGCAGAGAGTTGATGAGGCAGGACATTGAGGCGGCCATCCCCCGGGAGTGGCGGACTCCAGTACAGGACCCTCCACCTCCACAGTGGATGGGCGTCTTTACTCGGCATGAGATCCTTCTAGCGGTCTACGGCTCAGCAGAGAGAGTCGCCCCACTCACCTTCGAGGTGGGAGAGGGAGGCCAGCTTCAGAGGACCCGACTAGATTTGGATGAGTTCCAGGGTTGTATCTTTCACAGGGTGCGGGTGGTCGGCTTTCATCAAAGACAATGGCATGTAGACCCCTCACCCCCCTCGATAGGGGAGGACTATTCTTGGAGATTATGGGCTTGGGACAGCATGCCTCTTATTCGCCTTCAGTGGGATCCAGGCGAGTGGCTTTGGCGAGATCCCTACTCGGCCCTTACCAGCCCAGGCACCCCCTTTTTTCAGTACACAGCGAGGCTGGGGCAGCGGATCCAGAGGCACAGGATAGCGGGCACCCCGGCGGCGGCCGAGCATTGGCGGCGAGACAGGGGCTCTCCCCTGCCTTCCTTAGGGACTTCTGGCAGCGCCTTTGGGCCAGCTTCCGGCCCCGGAAGGTGACGCTTTTTCTCTGGCTTACAGCGCATAGAGGACTGGCTGTGGGGGCTTGGCTAGCTTTTGGCAGACACCCAGCGTCCTGCCCTCGGTGCAGCCATGCACAGGAGTCGCAGCGGCACTGCTTATGGGATTGCCCACAGGCACAGCAGGTCTCGCAGCGCGCTCTCAGGATGGTTTTTGCAGGCTCGCCAGGTGAGATGATGGTGACGTGGGGTGCGGTGGCTTGGGCCACGGACAACGGCCCGGCCCTTGGATACAAGCACGTCCCTGGCAGTGTGACCATCCAGGTCTCTGACACGGCGATGGCGGTGGTTCCGACGCCAGACTTCTCTTCGACAGTCTCCCAGGAGGGGGACGGGCACAGATGGGAGATAATCAGCAGCTTGACAGCTTGGCACATATGGAGAGCCCGATGCAGGGAGGCCATAGACCGCCAGGCGACTCCACCGGCGGAGGTCATACAGGCCCTCTGGGTGGACATCATTCACACCTTGAGAGAACACTGGGGGAAACTTCAGGGCGACTCGGATCGCATGAGAGGTCGCCGCAAGGCATTCCTCCGCACTTGGCAGCCTGGCCCTTTCCTCATCGCGAGGGGCGAGGATGTCACTTGGCACTACAGGCCTCTAGTTTGGCTCTTCTCACCTCCCGCATGTACTACTAGGTAGCCCCCCCAGAGAGCGGCCAGCCACGAGAGTGGAGCTCCGGTGTTCACTGTGTTTATTATCCCTCCTTGTGAGGTGAGCTTTGTAGCCTTATGGCGTTTTCTCATTAACTAATAGAAGGATCGTTTTTCCAAAAAAAAAAAAAAGATTCAGCTTTCTTGGCCTTCAAACGGTCATGTACCAATGGATCCTCGTGGCGTTAGAGATTCAATTCTTCTTGTTGTGCATGGAGAAGAGCCTGCATACGAGTAAGTTCAGCCCTCAAGACTATGGACTCTTCTTCTTGCATCTTCTCTTTGCCACGGGACGGCTGTCCCACATATTCATGTTCCCTATTGTGCACCACATGAGTTTGCTCATCCTGTAAAGTATTGGATTCAGCTTTCTTGGCCTTCAAACGGTCATGTACCAATGGATCCTCGTGGCGATAGAGATTCAATTCTTCTTGTTGTGCATGGAGAAGAGCCTGCATACGAGTAAGTTCAGCCCTCAAGACTATGGACTCTTCTTCTTGCATCTTCTCTTTGCCACGGGACGGCTGTCCCACATATTCATGTTCCCTATTGTGCACCACATGAGTTTGCTCATCCTGTAAAGTATTGGAGGCATGCATTTCATTGTCCCTGCCTCTTGTATTAGCATCTCCAACATTCATTGTATGGCTGTCCATAATGTTCTAAGTGTAGAGATAGCTAGTGTTCACGGTGATCATCTCTCACGATAGAAGTGAAAGAGAACCGTATGCTCTGATACCGATGTAATGTAACTTGGTTGAACACAATGCTAATCAATACACTTAAATACACTAAGATTTGAAGGACACTTGCTCAAATACAAGAAGTAAATTGCTGAATTGACAAGAGGCACACAATGAGCCGGAACGACCGACCCCTCCCTTAAGTAAATTGTATTACTATTGGAGAAATTCAATACATAGTTTCACGGGCATCCATTGCCAAATCCTCCATGCCAATGCATATGAAATTCAGCATTTAGAAAACAATGGTATGTCGATGTAGATCACCAAGGAGCTGCCTTGATGCCCGGCCCGACTTCAGTGCCCATATTCTCTACCATTGGCTCTATGTTCTACCAAGCAAGGTAGCAACATCTTCAAGAGCACATAGGACAAGAGAAATACTACACAGGGCGGCTAAACAAGGAGTCCTGCCCTTCTACTGAGCAAGTAATGACAATACATTGTCCAATTACCTTACCAGTCTTCATAGAAGTTATTGCAAGCGGAAGCCTTCGCGTTGGAAGCTTTAGAAGTGTTGAAATCTTCGATTTGCCGCAATCCTTCGCGACAAAAGTCTTCAAGAGGATGAAGGGAACCTTGGGAAAGCTTCCCCTATGGTTCAACTTGAGAAAGGAAGGCTGAAATTAGGGTTTTCAGCAAAAAGACCAGAAATTACAGCAAAAATGAGAGCTGTTTTGCTGAATTTCAGTCATTGGGAGTGAGTAGGAGAGTGATTAGCACTTGGAAACACTCTTGGAAGCTTGGAAAACACCCTAGCAAGTTGGGTATGGCTATGGAGAGCTTGGAAATGGAGAGAAATGGTGGAAAAACAGAGTTTTCAGCCTCCAAAAATCCTCATGAAGAGAAAACACGAATTTCTCTTAATAAGTAAGTGAATTGGGGTCCAATCAGGTGAAGGGAAATGGGGAGATGCCCATTTATGAGTAAAAGGGGAGGATCAGGTCCTGGACATTAAGTCTTGTCCGCCTCGGGACTTCAGTGAGTGTGAACTTGGAAGAGGTCATAATTTATAAGTGACTTTTGGGCGCCCAAACTTTAATGAAATGGGAACGCACTCACTTATAAATATTGGTCAAGTCCTAAGGACTATTTGAGCCTAGATTGGGTAATACTTACCACCTGTTCACATGCCACACAACCATGTCAGCAGACAGTTTCACACGCACGGTTCACGGGCGGGCATCCCCTTACCCGGAACTACACATTGGTCAAGCAAGCATGAAAACAGCACGCAATTTCAATTGCAAGCAAGCACATAAAGATGCTATGCAATGCAGCATTGGCATGAGCAATTTCCGTTCATGAAACCATATAAGACCAGGCGTTTCCAGACAAGTATACGCAATACCAGACCCAGTGGAAAGCCAATCCTCCAGGCGTTTCCGGGCATGTACACAAAGGCACAAGTCCCAGCGGAAAGCCAAGTCCTCCAGGCGTTTCCGGGCATGTACACAAAGGCACAAGTCCCAGCGGAAAGCCAAGTCCTCCAGATATTTCGAGCATGATAACATCAAGTCCCAGCAGAATATCATATCCAACTATACAGCATGACACGTGTCAATCACCTGCATAGGCATATTCCATAAGCCATGGACACCAATCCAATATGTACATAGTGTGAAAGCAAGAGTGAACCATTTGGGTGGCCAAATGGTGACAGTACCTTAGTGTCACACACACAATCGTAAGGGACGTGGGACGGGAACGAGAACAAGACGGGGGACGGCCATAAGTAGAGAACGGGGACGGGGAAGGAAACAGCACTTAAAAAATACTTCTTTTTTTAGTTTTTCTACTCTACACTTATTCTACTTCGGAAGTACATCAAAATGAGCACAAATTTACACTAAAATGGTAAGCTTTTGAGTCATATTAACAAAATATGCCGATCAAAGAGTGAAGGCGTTGACGGTTAATTACATTAATAATTAAGTACATACAAAATGAGTCATGACTCAAGAGTCAGGACTAAGCCTTAGGGAGGCACAATACATGGAAGGACAAAACTTAAAAAGGCTAAAGCATGGAAAGACTCAAAAGTGCTGAAGCCTAGAGCTAAGTAGTAAGGCCCATGAATCATGATCCATGAATGATCATCCACGTGAAGTGCTCGCCTCATGGTCATGGGTAGCTTGTGCCAAGGAACATCACTCTCATCCTCACTGGCATGCTGCTGCTACACCTCATCCTCTTGTTGACTCATCTCCCACTCGATGAAAGGATTTGCCTCCTTGGTGACACTCTTGCAAAGCATTCGCAAGTTCCCGCTGACGAAGACAAGGTCATTGGCATGCTCTACCCCGAGTCGGTTCCTCTTCCTAGACGCAATGTGGCTGTAGATGCTGCCAAATGGTGACAGTACCTTAGTGTCACACACACAGTCGTAAGGGACGTGGGACGGGAACGAGAACAAGACGGGGGACGGCCATAAGTAGAGAACGGGGACGGGGAAGGAAACAGCACTTAAAAAATACTTCTTTTTTTAGTTTTTCTACTCTACACTTATTCTACTTCGGAAGTACATCAAAATGAGCACAAATTTACACTAAAATGGTAAGCTTTTGAGTCATATTAACAAAATATGCCGATCAAAGAGTGAAGGCGTTGACGGTTAATTACATTAATAATTAAGTACATACAAAATGAGTCATGACTCAAGAGTCAGGACTAAGCCTTAGGGAGGCACAATACATGGAAGGACAAAACTTAAAAAGGCTAAAGCATGGAAAGACTCAAAAGTGCTGAAGCCTAGAGCTAAGTAGTAAGGCCCATGAATCATGATCCATGAATGATCATCCACGTGAAGTGCTCGCCTCATGGTCATGGGTAGCTTGTGCCAAGGAACATCACTCTCATCCTCACTGGCATGCTGCTGCTACACCTCATCCTCTTGTTGACTCATCTCCCACTCGATGAAAGGATTTGCCTTCTTGGTGACACTCTTGCAAAGCATTCGCAAGTTCCCGCTGACGAAGACAAGGTCATTGGCATGCTCTACCCCGAGTCGGTTCCTCTTCCTAGACGCAATGTGGCTGTAGATGCTCCAAAGTTGCTCCTAGCAAGAGGAGCTGACGGCCTGGCTAGTATGCGGATGGCCAGCTGTTGTAGCTCCAGTCCATCCGAACCAAAGTCCTCCCACCATAGAGTGGCACCAACTTTGGAGCGGTCGATCTATGCATCATGACAACCATAGGAGCCATGAAATGACCTGTGCATGGAAAGCTGGTCCCTAATCTTGCGCCTAACCGATGCATCAGGCACAAGACGGTCCAAGATGATCCTCCACCCAGCGCTCACTTCCCGGTCGCTCTCCTGCTTGTTGCCTTGGAATTCTGGGTCCACCACAGAAGTCGTTGCATGCAATAGAGTAGTAGGAATTTCACCTTCCTAGACACAAGGCATGGATCTCCTTGTATTTGTCTTCGCCAAGCACAAAGTCTTTCAACTTCTCTATCATGTGATCCATGGCCTCGTAGACCTTGCCTATGCATGGTTGCATAGCATTTACAATCCTCAATAGGTGCACTATGGGCCTCACCATAGCATCCATGGTCTTCACACTCTCCCACCAAGAGGCGTCATCCGCCCGTAACCTACAGTCTCGGCCGGTGTTTGTACGGGACTCTTGCATGTCGACAAACTCGTCGCTAAAGAAAAGCCCCCTCAAAGCACCGCTACAATCCTTCAACCGGCCCAACATGAGGAAGTTGTAGGCAAACTGGGTGTCGGAATATTTGAGGAGAAAGAGAGAGCACCTCTTGTTGAACTCATGCCGAAGTCGTCGGTGGTTGAGGACAAAGGAGACCATGGTGTTGGCCTCCTCAATGAGCGGGCTGATCCATGGCAATGCCCCTATATGTCCTTGAGGAGGTTGTTTAGGCAATGAGCCATACAAAAGGACACCGTGACATGTCCATACATACCTTAAAGGATAGCTCCCACCGCTCTATTTGAAGGCTTCTCATCCGCAACAAAGCCCACTACATGCTCGGGACCAATGATCTCCATGGTGGTAGCCCACTCCGCCGCAAGCACATCCATGCTCTTCCCGGTGGGGGATGCATCATGAGATGAGATGAAGTACATCTCTCCATGGAAATTCACACCATGAATACTCCTCTTGCGGGTGTCGCTCAATCCATCCACAATGAGGGAGACTCCGTTCCTCTCCCATTGCCACTTTGTGTTGTCGGCCGCTTACTCTACAATGCGCTTCTCCTTCTCGAGCAATGTAGTGCGCAGGCTCTCAGATGAGGGGGGCATATAGGTTGAGCCATACTCCCTCTTCCTTAACCATGGCCTTGAAGTATTCTGACCTATTCAAGAAAGCAATTTACTAATGAGAAGGGGACTAGTATAATGAAAACATGAATGATGAATCGCCAATGATCGATCGCACTTACCTAGCCGCTTGAGAGGCAATGTGGTCGTGGAAGAAGAAGGAGGCCACCGCCATATCCAACCCCTCCTTCAACTTGGGGTTCCAATTCTCCCCAAGTGTAGATTGTCGCCGTGGGCCATGCAAGGGTTGAGAGGCCGTGGAGATGGAGGGTGCCGGCATGATGGATGGAGCAACATTCCGACTCAATGGTGAAGGTGATGGTGTGCATGATCCCGATCCACCACATGACTTCATCGTAGAGGCTTGAGTTCCTCTCCCCATCTTCATGGGATCCACAGCCACTCGTGGTGTCCTTCTTGCCACTTTGACTGCCTCGTAGACGGCAAGCTTGTCGAGAAGTTTCCGTCTTTTTTCGGGCGTGACATCGTGCAAAACCGCACCTCATCCCCACTCATATGCATGAGGGGGGCTCGCACTTTGTCGGCGCCACCCGTTCGCTAGTACGGGCAAAGCTTGCATGCCCATGGCCGAGAACCGCCTCCATGAGCGGATGGGGTGTACACAAGCACTCTAGTCTCTAGTCTCTCTCCCTCAGCCTCCTCCAACTTCCAAGCCTCTCACACAAGCACTCTAGTCTCTACGCTCTACTATCTAGTCTCTCTCCCTCAAGCCTCTTTCAACTTCCAAGCCTCTCACACAAGCACTCTAGTCTCTCTCCCTCAAGCCTTTAGAGGGACTACCCGGGAGGACACACAGCCGACAGCCCAACCGTGGGACTCTAGTTGAGAGAGCTACCCAGTTGGGCAGATCTAGACGCCCGAGGATTCGTGGATCCTCACATCGGAGATGGTGCCTACACCAGAGGATTCAGAGCATCATTGCGAGGCATCGAGCTCGTCCGACCAAGCATCTCACTATGGCAGATATCCAGGCCATCCGGCAGAGACCCATGCTAGAGCTCCTAGGATGATTACGACTCCAGCCATATACTGTTGTACTCATTGTCACTTTTGTACTCCCCCATATTCATGTATTCAAGTATCCATGTACTCATGTACCCCATTTTGACTAGTAGCATTAGCTTCCCCCCTATTGATGTATTGTGGAACTATCTCTTTTCTTTTCCAGACAGTGTATCAGATGTCACATGGTTGTAACTTTGGTCTCATAGGTCACTTTGGCCTTTTTAAGACGTTAATATAACATTTCATTTCTCCTGATACCGATCCTCTTGTATGCAGATGATATTGTTCGTATTTCTGATTCACCAAAGGGGCCGCAGAGGCATTTGGATGCATTACAGGCCTTTTGCGAGGACCGAGACCTTACTGTGAACCTTGAAAAGACTAAGGTCATGATCTTTAACACCTCCTCACAGTGGATAAGTAGATCTGCAGTACAGTTTACATACAATAGAGAGCCTGTGGAGTATGTTACCTCGTATGTATACCTTGGGATCACTTTTACTAGACCTCAGTTCTCGATGTGGAAGGCGGCCGACGCTAGATTGATGAGGGGATATGCAGCCCTTGGCTCGCTAGAGAGGCAATGCTCACAGATACAGTTTCAGGAGCCGAGCACGAAGCTTTGGCTATTTGATACTCTAGTTACACCTACACTACTGTATGGTGCCCCCATCTGGGGTCCTAGTTTATACCATAGGAGGAGACAGAGGAGAGAGCCGGCCGTGTGACAGATACAGAGGAGGTATATGATGGGTGGAAGCTGATGGAGAGGCCCCTAGTGGCGATGATCTCACGCATGATTAGGAGTAAACCATCACTGCCACATGAGATTGTGCGGGCAGAAATGGGGGCTGCATCGATAGTGACAGAGGCTCTATTCCAGACAGTGACATACTGGCATAGGCTATGGGAGCTTCCACTTGATAGATACCCCCGGCTAGCCCTGGAGTCCTTGAGACAGTTGACACTTGAGGGAGATACACAGTGCTGGTATGCACAGGTAGGCACTTGGTTTGGCATGCACGGTATGCAGATGGAGGCACTCCCCCCCTTCCAGTACCGCATAGAGGCCCCGTCATTTGCTCTCAGCCGCACAAAGCGGAACAAGGTTATCAAGAAGGACATTGTCAGACTGGATACTCAGAGGATATGAAGTTCACCTAGTCGTCCTGTCACGACCCTGTGTTTTTCTCTCGACAGTATGTAGGTGTGCACGGGGACATGGTGGACAGTGTGAATGGCATCAGATTGGAGTTAAAAAGGAAGCCCATGTGTGGACAACCCCAAGGGTGAAGGGGGCAAAGAGACTTTAATTAAAAAGGTTTTATAACCTTTGTTGGCCAAAAATTAAAGTTAATAAGGTTTTAAAACCTTGGGAGGCCCCTAGGCAATTTATAGAGGCTACTCTACTTTTGGGGGAGGGGGCACGCCTCTTTCTCTCTCTTGCTTTTTGGGACAGATTTTTGGGAGAGATGGTACAAGTTGGCTGCGTGGAGGAGAAGATATAGCAGGCCGGTTGACTGCGTGGAGAGTAGCCGTACAGTACAGCAGCTGTGAGAAGGCTGGTACAGACTGGTACGGATGCTGCAGGTGCAGGCACCTACTGTGCAAGTGTAGACTTGTACGAACAGGTACATGTAGGTGGATAAGGACAGTTCTGTCCAGCAAGTACAGGCGGGACAGTACAGTCTTGTATAGCTGCAGGTAGCGCATCACCAGGGTACAGGCGGCACATAAAAAGCTAGGCCATGCTTGTGCTTTTAGGCTCGTGGAAACAGGTCTGCAGGAAGGTACTGCTGGCGGGCTGCGCTACAGGGAATACAGGCGCAGCTGAATGTCTTCTTATGCTTGCTTTTTGGGGAGAAAAGGTCAGTTGGCTGCCGTACTACAGAACTGAGACATAGGCTCTCCCTTTGGCTTTTGGAGGGTTGGCTGGTTGCTGTGCTGCAGTGTATACAGGCGCCTACTGAATTTCTCTCTCCTTGGCTTTTGGCAAGAGGTTGTCTGTCGGGCTGAACTGTTGTTTATACATACAGTGCTGGACATAGAAGCGTGGACTGAAAAAGGGACTGCAGGGCTGGACATCAGGTTCACCCACAGGTATTCTCCCTCTCTCGGCTGCAAAACAAGAGAGCGGGACCATTTATGGGCTGTTTTTGTTTGGCTGCAAATTCAGCTATGTACTTGGGTTTTTGGCTGCAACAAGTACAGGTCACTTGGTTATGTTTCTTGGCATGGGAGTGATGCAAGCTCGCATGGCTGCGTACTCATGGAGCAGATTGTTTTCTTCCTGCTAGAAAGGAACAAAGCGACCTACAATTATGGGCATCTCTATGTTTCCAGATGTTTCATGAGGGAACAGGTAACTAGATGTATGCTATTGTTGGCGCTGTTGTTGAATGGTGCCATGAATGGTTCTGTATGGAAACAGGACAGAAGTTTCAAAGGGAAACAAGCCTAAGGGTTTCATGTGGAAACAGGTCGTAGGTTTCTCGAGGAAACATGTTTTTGGGTTTCTCCAGGAGATAGGTCACATACAGGCACAAGGTCCAAGAATGGACACATGTTTGGTACAGCCTTGCTACAGATTGGGCAGGGGACAGGGAATCCATGACAGAGATGGATAGTACCCTTGGAAGATAGAGAGGGTTGGTACAGGTGTGTCGACTGTATGGTATGCTATGCTGTGATACAAGTTCTCTTTTGAGAGACAGTTTGGGAGTCTGTGTTGTGATGCAGAAGCACTGGATGTGTCAGGGTGTGATGTTGTTCATAGTATGAGAGGCTATGGATGGTTGTGGCAGTCCTGATCATGGGAGAAGACTTCTGTATGCAGGACTCAATGTGTGAGAGTCTTTTGAGGTGAACAATGGCTAGACTTGTTGGTGGATGCAAAGTGGTTATGAAGCCATGATGCAGGGTATTTGCAGGCTTCAGGAGTTCTACTATGACGGCTGAGTTCCCAGCCTTATTGTAATCAAAGCTCTTATAATCAATTAAAGAAATACCGCAAGGGGCGCCACTGCATTTTGGGGCCAATCAGTGTCCGTGTACTGTTTGCAGGAGCACTCTAGCTCCCCGTGTTTGTTTTCCTTTTCTAGGTCCTCAATGGCGTTGAAGTGTTTTATGTGCGAGTGTTTGTTTCACCGCCCGTCAGGCCGGTTTCAAGGTTCCGTTGCCGGGTCATCGTCGACTTTCTCAAGGAGGCGAGCCCATGGTTGTCACATCAAAAGCTTCAACATGAGAAAAGTAAAAAGGAAGTGCAAGAGGCAGTGCAGGATTATGTGTCTTTGCCTATATGAGGTGAAGAGCAAGAGCTGAAGATGAAGCTCAGGAGAAAAGACACCAAGGACAAGAAGTAGTCGGCCAAGAACAAGAAGCAGTTGAAGTGTTATGGTGTAAAACATTCGACAGTTTGTCACCGGTTGTATCTTCATAGAGGCTTCATGGGTTCGGAAGACAGTTTCTTTCTATGTTTAGCAGTGGTGATCTACTATGCTTCATGGAGGACTTGTGCTTACCACTTGGGTGGAGTGCAAGCAGGTTTTGGGTGCCTGAGGATGTATCAGATGAGGCTCAGACGGAAGCGGCGGAACTTGACGAGGTTCTTATTCCCGCGCAGATAGTGGCACATAAGGAAAGAAGAGTACAAGGTAAAGTTTCCCGTCGCTATCTGTGAAGTTCACGAACTGTTCACTGATGGATGCGAAGTGGATGGAGGAGGGTGACTTAGCAGATTCACCTCAGGATTTGCAGCTTTATCTTGATGCCTTTGAGTTGGAGTCGAGTCTTGTTACAGCTCATTCAAGTTCAGCAGAGCATAGGTCTGGAGCATTGCCTGATGCTCAAGAGGGGGGTAGCACCTCCACACTTGTGATATGCAGCGGAAGTCTTTGTATTGGTTGATCCTGTCACACAATATGCTCACACCGTCTTCTGTATCCTGAGTTTCGTGAGTTTAGCAATCCATTTCATTTACTTCAAACTTTAAAGAGATGAGAGAGAGATATGAACACTGTACACCAGATTGGGTCCCGAATTACCCACTGAAGGGCCCCCTATCCCGATAACGAGATAGTATTTGCTTTATTACTTTAGAGAGAATGACTTTGGACTGTAGATAAGCCAAACGCAAGATCTCGGAGGATCGGAGAGCGGCTGATCTGTACACTGCTGTAGAAACACCTCAATGACTTGATCTCGAGTCTATGCACTCCTCCCAAGGGCATGAGGAAGGGCTGCACACCTGAGGCTCAAAGAAGAAGAAGGTGGACTGTTCTACACACTGTTAGAATGCTGAAAACACATATGAATGCTGAGTTACCTTCACCAGATGACTGCTGAATGTGTTGATGATGCACAGAAGACTGGACACTGATGCAAACAACTGTTTCAAGGCTGGAAACTGCTGTGGACTGTTGCTTCAGGGCTGGATTCTGCTGTGGACAGAAACGCAGGTGTGTAGGAGTGTTGATGGACTGAAACGCAGCAGCAACAGATGATTTCAGGGCTGGAAACTGTACGGCTGGAGCAAACGCAGATGGACTGCTGTACGGCTGCACCAAAACGCAGATATGCAGGCTGAATGCTACTGGTTTTCAGGCGTGGAACTGAGCTGAAGATGTATGCTGAATCTAGGGCATGAACTGATGCTGAGGACAAGCACCTAGGGCTGGGCTGAAGCTATGGATCTCAAGGGCTGGAGAAGAAAGCTTATGGGCACTAGGGCTGGATTAGTCTTAGGCTGAAAGCAAGAGAGAGGAGAGCTCTTAGCACAATGAAGACTGAATGAGGAAAAGAGGCTCTAGGCAAGCCTATTTATACTAACTGGGGGTTGGTCATTTAATAAAGTTAATATTTATAAATGCCCAATAATGCAAATAATGATAAATAAATACTAATAAATATGGAAAAAATACCAGATAAATCCCAGTAAATTCCCTAAGGCTTTGGGGATGTTCTAAATGATGCACAGGCATATGTATGCATGTTATGCAAGATGCAGAGTGCTTTCTGATGCAAACCCTAAGGCTTCTACTGACTCTACATGCATGAATGATTCTCTCCAAGTGGGTTAAGGGACTTAACTGACTGACTAAGGCTGAGGAATGACCTACGTAGCTCGTGCCTGACTTATCCTGGACTAAGGATGTACAATGGGGTCACGGCGTACGACAAATATCATCCTACTGGGTTCTAAAACTATACAAATGCTGCACTTCTGATGATGAGCCATCTTGTCACCATGCACTGAGTGCAGAGTGCATGTGACATTCCCTCCTGATTAGCTTGGCGGCAAAGTTCATGGCTTCCAAGTAGTCCGCCAATAACTGGGGGTACTCCTGGAAGAACTCCTCGTCGAGCCATACGGCTTCGTGGGTACCTCGATCTCGGAACTTCGTATAGAACTGATGAATTCGTCGACCGGAACCATGCTTCCATCGATGAAGAAGGATCTGCTCAGGCTCAATAACTTCTGCCTCGTCTACCACGTCTGGCTGCTGTTCATCTGAAATATCAAACACTTCTGGACCAACATATGGTTTTAGCCAAGAAACATGGAAAACATCATGCATTGTCCAACTGGCAGGCAACTTTAACTTCATTGAGACATCACTTATCTTCTTAACGATTGGAAAAGGGCCAAAACTACGGAATGAAAGCTTGGGACAACGTTTGCCCACTTGTTTCAATCTCTGCTTCATGATACGCAAATAGACCCAATCCCCTTCCTTGAAGTGGACATCTCGTCTAGATTTATTTGCCTGTCTGCTATATGCTTCCTGAGCTTTGGTCAAGCGGTCTTTGACTGACTCAATGATCTCGGAAAATGCTTCCGTGGTTTTATTAGCCTCTAAAGATGGAGACACCATTCTCGTCAAAAGAGAAGAAAAACGGCGACCAAAGGCTGCTTCATATGGAGTCCGTCCGACACTGGATGAATGCGTGTCGTTTAAGATAGCTTGGACCAACGGAAGATAGTGCTCCCATTTGGACTGCTGGTCATGACAATATGACTTGAGGACATCAAAGGCCAACTGATTATAAATTTCTGTCTGGCCATCTGTCTGGGGATGGAATGCACTAGACAACTGCAACTTAGTTCCAAAGTTTTCAAATAATGCCCTCCAGAAATGCGAGGTAAACTTGGAATCTCTGTCTGATGTTATGGTGCTAGGCAAACCACAAATTGGATACCAATGCTTGAGAAACAGACGGGCTACGTCCTCGGCTGTGGCCGTATGCTTGCATGGGATGAGCATGCAGAACTTACTAAAGCGATCCACAATGGTAAAACACTGAGTGTTACGGGATCCAGTGGATGCTGGTAGAGGCCCTACAAAGTCCATAGATATGTCGATAAAAGGTCCGTCGGGGATAGGCAAAGGTTGAAGAAAACCTGCCTTCTTTGTATGGGGAACCTTGACTTTTTGACAAATCTTACAGGCTTGTACATGTGCATAGACATCACGCCTCATCTTTGGCCAATAAAAGGACCCTTCTAATTTCTCGAGGGTACTGTTGATACCCCTATGTCCTCCAACTAAGGAGTCATGGGCATCGTGGAGAAGAGCGGAACGCTTTTCCCGAGTAACACAGAGACGGTTCTTGTAGAACAACCAACCGTTCTGTACTGAATAGTGGCCAGGCTCAGAAGTGAGGGCCAAACTATACTGAGTACCAAACTCAGGGGAGTTGACATATTGGTCTTTCATACTATCCAAGTCCTTCCCCGTGATTTCGAGAATGGTAGCTTCATGGACTGCCTGGATGCTGGACTTTCGACTGAGAGCATCTGCTGGGTTATGCTTACCAGGGATGTATTCAATCATACCTCCAAACTGTTGGAAGATGTGACTCCACCTGGCCTGTCGATCACTCCACTGGGCACTTGGCATAGTCTGAAGCCACTTAAGTGCTTGGTGGTCTGTTTTCACTGTGAAAGCCTGTCCATAAAGAAAAGGCTTCCAATGTTTGAGCGTTGTGATCACACCCAAAAGCTCTTTGTCATATACCGAATAATTCTTTTCGGCAACATCCAACTTTCTGCTGTAATATGCCACGGGTCTATTGTCCTACTGGAGAACTGCACCTATGGCTACATTGCTGGCATCGGTGATGACCTCGAAGGGTTCGTCCCATGATGCTAACTTTAATACAGGTGCTTCTGAGGCAGCTTTCTGGAGTGCACGGAATGCATCAAGTGCCTTACCTGTAACTGAGACTTTCTGCTTGCGAGTCTTCACCCCCTTGAGCAAGTCGGTAAGAGGTGCTGCAAGGTTGGAAAACTGATGGACATGTGTGCTATAGGCCTGACAAAGACCTACGAATGAACGGATTTCTTGGGCGGTCTTAGGAATATCCCAATCTAAGATCTCCTGAACCTTTGAGGGGTCCAGTCTAATCCCATCGGAACCGATGATGTAGCCCAAATACTGAACTTCCTTAACACCAAAGATAGACTTTTTGGCATTGATGTAGAGCTGGTTATCTCGCAAAAGTTGCAAGACTTTCTCCACATCTTTCTCATGCTGCTCCGCAGTGGCTGAGAAGACTAGTATGTCATCAAGGAATATGAAAACACACTTCCCAATGTGGACTGCGAAAATCCTAGACATCATCTTATTGAACATTGCGGGTGCATTTGTAAGCCCAAAAGGCATGACTACGAACTCGTAGTGAGTTTGTTTAATGCCCTGTAGTCTACACAAAGGCGTGCAGACTTGTCCTTCTTTTGGACAAATAGGATAGGTGCAGCAAATGGGGAGGAAGAAGGCCGAATGAATCCGGCTCGGAGAAGCTCAGATAACTGCTTTTCCAACTCGCCCTCTAAAGTCTTGGAAAGACGATAGGGAAACCTGCTAGGAGGGTCTGATCCAGGGACCAAATCAATGTGATGGTCCTCAAGGCGAGAGGGTGGGAGACTGGGTGGGAGATCGTCCGTAAGCATAATGTCCTGGTGTCTGGATAGGAGGTCTGCTAACTGAGGGACTGAAGATGTAAGGGATGCTACTAATGAGGGAGGGGCTGTTTGAGCACGAACATAAAGGAGTGCTCCTTCTGCTCCCTTGCGGATAGCTCGTCTGGCCTGGAGATGTGAAATCAATGGGATGCCAAGAATGCTTCTATCCCCACGAATCATGACAGGCTCAGGAAAACCTTTACAAATAGTAAAAGTGTCCTGCCCCCAATCGGGAATAGGCTCATACTGACGGAACCACTGAATACCTAAGATCATGTCACACCCTAACAGAGGGGAGACGATGAAATCTCGTTGAAATGAGGCCTTCTGAACTTCAAAGGCAAACTGTTGTGCCTTCTGGGAAATGTGGGTGCGAAGACCAGGTGTAAACCCGTCCACATCCAAATGATATGGGACTAAAGTACAGTTCAATTTATTAGCCAACTGGGAAGAGATGGCGTCTTCAGAACTACCCATATCGAAAAGGACTACAAACTGTCGGCCCTGGGCAGAGCCATAAGCTCGGATAAGGCTCTTCTGAGCAGCATCGCTCTCACCCTCCCGCTTAGCATCAAATACCACGGATGGTATAGGATGCATGGAAGGTAAAAGTTGAACTGCATTTGAGGTAGTAGGCGGGGCTGGAGGAGCTAAGGAGGCTGTGGCAACTGTGGCAGAAGGAGCTTTGGCAGCTTGTGCCGCTTGCCATTTGTGGCAATCCTTCTTACCATGCCCTATAATATGACAGAAAAAACATCTATTTTCTGACTGATACTTCTTTTGCTCCTCTGGAGGAAGATAACCTCCAGTAATGCCTGCTTTAGCCTTTTCATCAGGGGTTTTCTTAGGTTCTTTATCCTTCTTACCCCTGAACTGGAGCTATTACTGTTGTCCTTCTTAGCATCTTTAGAAGATGCTAAGAAGGTAACCCATCTTTAGAAGATGCGTTACCTTTCCCTGACTGTGCAGCTGATTGCTGCTGCTGGGGTTTGGTACTGGACTGAGATGTCTGCTTGGGCTTGCCCCCGTTGAGCTTCATTTCTTCGTTCTGAGCGAGAGTCAGAGCCCGGTCATATGTACTTGGTTCAAAGTTACGGACTGTGAACCGAATGTTGGAGTCCAATCCACGAATGAATTGCTCCATCTTGGCCTGCTCAGATAACCCTAACTGCTGTGCTAAAGTAATAACCTTACCGGAAAACTGAAGCACTGGGGAACCGTTCTGTCTGAGTCCATAGAACTCGTCTTTCAGACCGGTCATGTACTGGGGCGGGAGAAATCTGGTCTTCAGGTCATGGACAAAGATGTCCCAGTCAAAGGCTGTGACACCTGTGGCCTGGTCAGTATGAATACTAGACCAATGCTGCCACCAAGTGACTGCCTCACCAGTGAGATGGGGAGCCGCTAAGTGGACTTTGTCTTGAGGGTCTGTGATCCTAGCTAATGGAAAATGAGCATTAAATTGATGAACAAATTGATTAACTGAAGAATGATCACACTTACCATCATACTTGCTGAAATTCGGTTGACTGCGAGTGATGGTGGTTGCTGCTGCGGGCTGCTGGCTGGTGACACCCATGACTGGGGAGACTGAGGAGAGCTGCTGATACCTCACATGTATGGCCTCCTTTTCCCGTTGGTGTTCGAGTAACATACGTTCTCGATCAAGCTCACGTTGGTGTTCCCGAGCGGCGAGTTCAGCCTGACGCCGGTCTTCATCGAACTTGCGTTGGGCTTCCTCATAGTCCCGTCTTTCTTCTTTTTCTCTTCTCCTTCGGGCCTCGTCCTCTCTCCTTTGTTGTTCCATCTGAAAGAAGAGGGAGATGTAGTCGGGTGCTGCTGGAGGTGTAGAAGGACGTGCTGCTGCTGCCTCCAAGAGTTGGAGACGCTCCATGAGTAGCTGGTTCTGAGCTCTTAGAAGAGCTATGGTGTCTGCTGTAGGCGGAAGAGCAAGGTCTCCTTCGGGGGAGACGTCTTCCGGCTGATGAGTACTCTCTCCTGTAGACATGATGCTGAAGTCGGTGGTCGTGCCGGAACGCAATCTAACCATCCGAGGATGCCCCCACGCTAGGATACGGTGTGTGTGGACTATCTGAATCTGATACCAATGTGATATGCAGCGGAAGTCTTTGTATTGGTTGATCCTGTCACACAATATGCTCACACCGTCTTCTGTATCCTGAGTTTCGTGAGTTTAGCAATCCATTTCATTTACTTCAAACTTTAAAGAGATGAGAGAGAGATATGAACACTGTACACCAGATTGGGTCCCGAATTACCCACTGAAGGGCCCCCTATCCCGATAACGAGATAGTATTTGCTTTATTACTTTAGAGAGAATGACTTTGGACTGTAGATAAGCCAAACGCAAGATCTCGGAGGATCGGAGAGCGGCTGATCTATACACTGCTGTAGAAACACCTCAATGACTTGATCTCGAGCCTATGCACTCCTCCCAAGGGCATGAGGAAGGGCTGCACACCTGAGGCTCAAAGAAGAAGAAGGTGGACTGTTCTACACACTGTTAGAATGCTGAAAACACATATGAATGCTGAGTTACCTTCACCAGATGACTGCTGAATGTGTTGATGATGCACAGAAGGCTGGACACTGATGCAAACAACTGTTTCAAGGCTGGAAACTGCTGTGGACTGTTGCTTCAGGGCTGGATTCTGCTGTGGACAGAAACGCAGGTGTGTAGGAGTGTTGATGGACTGAAACGCAGCAGCAACAGATGATTTCAGGGCTGGAAACTGTACGGCTGGAGCAAACGCAGATGGACTGCTGTACGGCTGCACCAAAACGCAGATATGCAGGCTGAATGCTACTGGTTTTCAGGCGTGGAACTGAGCTGAAGATGTATGCTGAATCTAGGGCATGAACTGATGCTGAGGACAAGCACCTAGGGCTGGGCTGAAGCTATGGATCTCAAGGGCTGGAGAAGAAAGCTTATGGGCACTAGGGCTGGATTAGTCTTAGGCTGAAAGCAAGAGAGAGGAGAGCTCTTAGCACAATGAAGACTGAATGAGGAAAAGAGGCTCTAGGCAAGCCTATTTATACTAACTGGGGGTTGGTCATTTAATAAAGTTAATATTTATAAATGCCCAATAATGCAAATAATGATAAATAAATACTAATAAATATGGAAAAAATACCAGATAAATCCCAGTAAATTCCCTAAGGCTTTGGGGATGTTCTAAATGATGCACAGGCATATGTATGCATGTTATGCAAGATGCAGAGTGCTTTCTGATGCAAACCCTAAGGCTTCTACTGACTCTACATGCATGAATGATTCTCTCCAAGTGGGTTAAGGGACTTAACTGACTGACTAAGGCTGAGGAATGACCTACGTAGCTCGTGCCTGACTTATCCTGGACTAAGGATGTACAATGGGGTCACGGCGTACGACAAATATCATCCTACTGGGTTCTAAAACTGTACAAATGCTGCACTTCTGATGATGAGCCATCTTGTCACCATGCACTGAGTGCAGAGTGCATGTGACAGCTCCCTTGTTACAGACAGGCTCAATTGTTATCTAGGAGTCGCTTGGTGACATCTTTGTATTCACCCGAAGGTACTATAGGCTGACAGTACATCTGCTTATGGGACTTCTATGATCTTGTGTTCTAGTCACATGAGATGATGGTTGAGTATGCTTCACAGTCGCGCGCACCTTGAACTATAACTGCAACTATGGATAACTCTATGGAGGGCACAAGTCTTGCGAGCAGTCCTAGAGTTGGTTTGGTTCATATATGGATTGAACTTTATTTGTGCATGTATGCATACACTTTTTGAGGTATTATTGTATTCTGGTGCCATTCGATCCTGGTACCATTGAGAATACATTGGGTAATACTCTGGATTGTGTCGTGTGCTCCATGTATATTGGTATGATTTGTTTTTGCCATATGGGGCGTGTTTGCTCCTAAGATGCCTTACTGTGCCATTGAGTGCAATCGAGGACGCTTGCTATTTTTCAAGAGGGGGGTATGTCACGACCCTGTGTTTTTCTCTGGACAGTATGCAGGTGTGCACGGGGACATGGTGGACAGTGTGAATGGCATCAGATTGGAGTTAAAAAGGAAGCCCATGTGTGGACAACCCCAAGTGTGAAGGGGGCAAAGAGACTTTAATTAAAAAGGTTTTATAACCTTTGGTGGCCAAAAATTAAAGTTAATAAGCTTTTAAAACCTTGAGAGGCCCCTAGGTAATTTATAGAGGCTACTCTACTTTTGGGGGAGGGGGCACGCCTCTTTCTCTCTCTTGCTTCTATGTTTCCAGATGTTTCATGAGGGAACAGGTAACTAGATGTATGCTGTTGTTGGCGCTGTTGTTGAATGGTGCCATGAATGGTTCTGTATGGAAACAGGACAGAAGTTTCAAAGGGAAACAGGCCTAAGGGTTTCATGTGGAAACAGGTCGTAGGTTTCTCGAGGAAACATGTTTTTGGGTTTCTCCAGGAGATAGGTCACATACAGGCAGAAGGTCCAGGAATGGACACATGTTTGGTACAGCCTTGCTACAGATTGGGCAGGGGACAGGGAATCCATGACAGAGATGGATAGTACCCTTGGAAGATAGAGAGGGTTGGTACAGGTGTGTCGACTGTATGGTATGCTATGCTGTGATACAAGTTCTCTTTTGAGAGACAGTTTGGGAGTCTGTGTTGTGATGCAGAAGCACTGGATGTGTCAGGGTGTGATCATAGTTGCCACACGTTTTTTGAAACGCGTTTTTGAAACGTGTTTGAAACGTTTCAAACAAATTTCCAAAAGTTTTTTAAAAGTTTTTTTCAAATTTTTTTTCAGGTGTTTTTTCCAGGTTTTTTTTAGGGGGGTGTCCATAAATTTATGTTTGGTACAGTTTAATGCTAAAATCTACATTCAACTTTCATATACATGAATCATGATACATCATGAATGATGAATCCATGATTCAAATTTCATACTGAATCCTGATTCTTAATACATCATACATGATTACAATTTACATCATACAATGATCATACATGTAACATGAATCATGATACATCATACATGATACATGGCAGTCTTCAGGAATCAGGAATTAGATCATAGATGGCAAAAACCCATATAATTATTAATAGCATAACCAGTTTGAAGTTACAAGTTACAACTTACAACATACTAAGCAACATACTAAGCACTAGTGAATAGTGTCAAATGATAAATCTGAAATCTGAAATACAGATGTCTGTACCGAAAGACCAAATACAAAAACTCTGAAAAAACAAATGGTCTCCAATGTCTGGAGTCTGGACTCTCAACTCTAGACTCAAGTGTCAAGAGTCAAGAGTCACTAGTAGTAACTAGTAACTACTCAGCATCATCCTCCTCTGAGGAATGTGAGTCTGTGTCGTAAGAAGATGAAGCCTCAGCCTCAGCCTCAGCACTCGTAGATGCATGATCTGCTGATGTCGGTGCCCGTGATCGTGTCATAGTAGCTGGTGCCATCATCTCCTCGTATAGCATGGCATAGATGTCGCGCTCCTCAGCAGGGATCTCTGGTACGTCCTTCACTTTCTCTATGTCGATCTTGTCGACATTCACTTGGCGCGGCTCAATGGGATTGCCTTGCTGCTCAATTAAACGGAGGTTGCAATGACAATACACCAACCGTTCTAATTGAGCAGTGGACAATTTGTTCCTCTTCTTTGTATGGAAGAGGGCCCATGTGCTCCAGTTTCTCTCACATGGACCAGAGCTGCAATCCTGTGAGAGGACTCGTAATGCAAGGCGTTTCTGTCAAAAGATAACAGAAAACTTTATAAATAATAAGAAGAAACAACTTATATAAGTTGTAAGTACTAAGTTGTTACTTCAAAGTGCAAACTTATTACATGTAAGTTGTAACTTGTCAGTGGGCACTTACCAGAACTGGAGTACCGATGCCATATTTCTCCCACCAAGAGACTGGCTGAAGCTGAGTCTCTCTCAAAACTGCAGTGGCTCTCCCAAAGGCATGACTCCCATTCCGAAATACTAGGAGCTCATCCTCTAACTTCCTGAGGAGCTGAACATCACCTCCAGTCCAGGTCTGGATGTAAGACTGCCATCCCTCTTCTAGCTCCTCATTGTTGAACTGCTCCTCATTCCGCCATAGTGGGTGTAGTATATGGGCAACCGCATGGATTGGCCTATGAAACCAATCCCATCTACGGTTCCACACCTCCCTGATGTCCTGGATCCTGTTCAACGACACTTGGAAGCATGGAATTAATATCAATGTATAATGTGGCCACTGGCAACTAAAAGAACAACAATGACATACAATGATACATACCTCTCAGCTGATAGTATAGTGCATCGATCTAGGGCCTCTCCAATGCGGTCCATGAACTCATATAAGAGTCCAAGGGTGCTGCCCTCCATGTCCGTAATGCGAAGCACACTATATATAGGCTGAGTGGCCGTGACAAGTGCAAGGGCCTCAGCCCACCAAGTGTCTCGCATTACCGCGCGCACAAATGCTACTGCCTTGGGATGCTCTCTATCATCCCATGCCATCCACTCCTGAGAGACAACAGTGCGGAGTAAACCTGTACGGACCCGCACAAGCCTCTCAACCACAATGAGCATGTAAGCAAACCTGGTGTTTGAGGGCTTCAACAACTCCAAATCACTGTGTGCACGAAACATAGCTAAAACCTTTGGCCTCTTGGTGACAAACTTCACCATGCTCCGAGAAGTACTAAAGAGGTCGGCAATCCACCCAATTTTGGCCACATCCTCTATCAAGAGGTCCAAGCTGTGTGATGCACATGGAGTCCACACTATCTTTGGAAACTCATCCTCTAACATCCTGCCCATAGATACACAATTTGACCCATTATCTGTAACTACCTGCACTATGTTCTCTGGGCCAATCTCTAGCACTGCCTCACGCAAATGTCTCCATATGAATGCTCCAGTAACAACTGTACCTGGAACCGAGGCATCAATGGCACGCAAAAACATTGTGCCCTTACAACAGGACACCAAAATGTTATATACATTTCTCTTTCTCATGTCTGTCCAGCCATCACAAAGCAATGTGCATCCATATTTCTGCCAGGTTGCCTTCAAAGGCTCCATCTCAAGCTCCACTGCCTTCAGGTGTGTAGGCTTGGTGCGTAGGCAAGGTGTGCATGCACCAATGTAGGCAACCTGGCAAAAAATGCCCAAATTTCAAATCTGAAATTTGGTCCAAAATCAGAAAAAATCAGGATTTAGGGTTAGTACAAACCTGTTACCTACGGTGCGTAGGGGCCGGGGGAGAAGGACTGGTGCGTAGGTAGGGGTGCAAGCAAACCTGGAAGACTTCAAAGGCTGGAAACGTCTCTTTCAAGCGTCACTTTCAAAACTGAAATGCCAGGAGATACTGCATCGTACGTTTTCTATCATAAAAAAAAACTGGCCCAGCAAAAAAACGCGTTTCAAACGTTTGAAACGTTTGCACGTTTCAAACGAGTAGCCTAAAGTTTGAAACGCGTTTTTTTGCAACTATGGGTGTGATGTTGTTCATAGTATGAGAGGCTATGGATGGTTGTGGCAGTCCTGATCATGGGAGAAGACTTCTGTATGCAGGACTCAATGTGTGAGAGTCTTTTGAGGTGAACAATGGCTAGACTTGTTGGTGGATGCAAAGTGGTTATGAAGCCATGATGCAGGGTATTTGCAGGCTTCAGGAGTTCTACTATGACGGCTGAGTTCCCAGCCTTATTGTAATCAAAGCTCTTATAATCAATTAAAGAAATACCGCAAGGGGCGCCACTGCATTTTGGGGCCAATCAGTGTCCGTGTACTGTTTGCAGGAGCACTCTAGCTCCCCGTGTTTGTTTTCCTTTTCTAGGTCCTCAATGGCGTTGAAGTGTTTTATGTGCGAGTGTTTGTTTCACCGCCCGTCAGGCCGGTTTCACGTCCACTGGGGACAAAGATGGCCTTCTACAAAGATCACCTCCTATGCCTGACAGAGGATGGGTTCATCATCCGTCCACGCTACATGGACATACACCTATCCTTTGGGGTGAGATGTGCGATCGACCAGATCCGCACCTCATCCCACCAGCTGGGAGTGGAGACTGCCAGATATGGGCCTAGGGCGGCCGCACCAGAGGAGAGGATATGCCAGCTCTGTCACACAGAGCCCGAGACAGAGGACCATTACATATGCCGATGCCCCATGTACTATGAGATTCGGGGGAGGTTCCACTGCCTCTTCCGAGCTGGGTTGGACTAGCTTCCAGGATCATGGACTTCCGGATCAGAGATGCCTGGGACTTTTTCTTCTAGAGCTCTATAGACACAAGGAGTCCTTAGTGAGATCCAGATCAGCTGTACTTGCTCGAGGACCAGCACAGAGAGCTCTCATTGACTTCTTCCATACCAGCACTCCGAGGGCCGATCCATCCATCATACCCAGACCACAAGCTAGTGTAGGAGCTCGTCCAAGAGGTGTGACACTCCACAGAGCCACTGAGTTATGCAGAGCGCGACGCCCCAGACCCCATGGCCAGCTCGGAGCCGTCCCCATCCCCCTGTCCCTTGTGAGGGCGCCGCTAAGGGGGGGCGTCCGTCCGACCCTATCCGTCCCCGTTTCTGCCATATCTCAGAACGGCGTCCCTGCATCCCATCCTCCCGTCCCCTGTGACTATGGTCACACAATTTAGTCATGGACACGTTCACACTTGGTCTCTACGCACATCTCACTCATAAAGCTCAACAGTTTGAGTTTAATGTTCAAAAGGCCACATTTCAGCGAAATTTCATTGTTTCACCACTTTTAGGGTGTGACATGATCCTCACATCCAATGGTTCTGAGAGCATGCATCCATTCAAGATTGGCGGCAGGAGAACTTCACCACTGTTGACGGTTTACCTGAGCACACCATAATTCACAAGAATAGGAGCATTCTTGGAATCTCACTAATTTTACATGTCCAGACCCAGCGAACTCTCAAAAAAGGAGCTCAATCTGCGTCAATTTACGTCTACGCCCAACAATCTGTTGTTCAACGAGTAACACCCTTAGAGAAAAAGTTGGTTGGCCTTCTTTCAAAGTTCCAAGACATCATGTTGAGGGATAACCTCCCACCCAAGCTCCCGCCCATTCGTCTTGAGGATCATCGCATTGAGTTGGTCCCCGAGACAAAGCCACCTAGTAAGTTCTCCTACAATCTATCACCTATCTAAGGCATTGGAGGGTGAACTCAGCAACAGCTAGCTCAAATACTCCGCAGTGGGTTTATCTGCCCATCATTCTCACTGTTCGCTGCACCCATCTTATTCGTGTAAAAGAATAACAAGACTATGTGGACTACAGGGCACTAAATAAGCTCACCGTGTTCCCCATGCCTAGAATTGAGTACACTCTGAAGTGTCTTAATGGTGCTAAGTATTTTTCGAAAATAGACCTCAACAGTGACTATCACCATGTTCAATTTTTTACGGCTGACATTCCAAAGACGGCTTTCCAAAGATGGCCGAAATTCCAAAGACGGACGGAATTCAAAAGATGGCTTTCCGTACCGAACGTGACCATTATGAGTTTTTGGTGATGTTGTTCACTCTCACCAATGCACCAACGACGTTCAATAAAATGATGTCTCGAGTATTCATTGAGCTAATTGGAAAGTGTGTATTTATCTTCTTGGATGATATATTGATCTTTTCTACCATTGCAGACCAGCATGAGCACAATGTGGAGAAGGTCTTGCAATTTTTGCAAGCAATGAGCTCTACATTAATGAGAAAAAGAGTGCATTTGGCCTATTTGAGGTCCATTATCTAGGATACGTGATCAATGCTTCTAGTATTCCCTTTGACCCTAAAAAGGTACACGCTATACTAGATTGGGATGTACCCAAGACTACTCAAGAGATCAGATCATTTATGGGTCGTTGCCATGGAAAAAAATTCCGACCTTGCACCACCTTTTACAAATCTACTCAAGGGCATGATGAAGACACCTCGTCAAAAAGTGTATGTTACGGACAAGGCTCTCAAGGCCTTCCATGCATTGAAGAAAGTGGCCTCGAAAGCACCACTTCTCAAGCTGGCATCATGGGATGACCCATTCAAGATTATCACCGATACTAGCAACCTTGCCATCGACACTATTTTAGAGAAACAGAGCCTACCGGTGGCTTATTACAACTGCAAGTTGCATGACACCGAGAAGAATTAATCGATGTATGACAAACAGCTTTTAGGGCTGATCACAGCCCTCAAGCATTGGAAACCTTTCCTTTATGGGAGGGAATTCACAGTGAACACCATGCGCTTCAATGGTTGCAAACCATGCCTACTTCCGAGTGGAGTGATAGGCAAGCCAGGTGGAGTCAAATCTTCCAACAGTTTGGAGGTATGATTCATTATGTCCTTGGTAAGAAAACCTTGTTGCTCATGCTCTTAGTTGAAAGACCACCATTCAAACATTACATAGTCCACCGTGCTTGGAAATTCAAGGCAAAGATTTGGATAGTATGAAGGTAGCTCATGCTGTGAGTGTATGGGAGGTACTTGTGGTGCTTGTGGTGCTAGTGGGAGTTGCATAGAGTGTTCAAGGAAAGCAACAAGTGGATGTGTAACATAGAGAAGTAAAAAATGCTGTTTATCTAGACTTAGGCTTGAAAAGGAAGAATTACCTTATTGTATATCCCATAAATATAGTGGAATGAGATTATGATGAGAGAGGAGCTCCAAAACGGTAGAAGAGTGTCAAAGGCAATTTACCACTAGGATAGTAACATTCATGTCATTGGTTTTTTTTTTTGGTCTTGATGATAACATATTCACATTGAGGATAATATACTTGTTTTTATGATAATATATATACCTTCATAAGGTCAAAAAAATCTGAACTTACGAATTGAGAGATTTGAGAAAGAAATAATAGTGAAGAAGGACAAAGACAAAAACAAAGCATTTGAAAGATCAAAAATAAATAAACGAACAAACCTAGCTACTAAGGAGAGGAAATCAAAGATAATATCAAACGAAGACTTTTTACTAAGACTAACCAAAAAAAAACAAAAAACAAAAACAAACAAACAACCTTGCAAGCTGATCAGCTTGAGTATGGGGATCACAATGCTGCTATGAAGATGCAAGTGTAGGAGAAAATTCGTACAAACCGCGAGCTCCCCGAACCCTGTTTCACTCCCTTCCGCCTCTGATCCTTCCTCCACCTCTCTTCCTCTGCCTTCGCTTCCTTCCTCCATCGTTGCGCCCCTCTTTCCTCTTTCGTCTCTTTCCTCCTTCGCTGCCTGAATCGCTCCCCTCCGCCTCCGCCTCTGTTCCTCTGCCTTCGCTTCCTTCCTCCTTTGCTGCCCCCTCCTTCCTCCATCGTTTCCCTCCTCCTTCGCTGCACCCATCCGCTTCTCTCCCTGCTTCGACCCCCTCCTTGCCTTTGCCCGCCCTATTTCGCCTTTCCCTCCACTCTGTCCGCCCCTACCCCTACCCGCCCTTCTCTTCCCTCTGCGCAGCACTGTTGTGCTGCCCGTCCCCCTCTTTGCCCTTTCCAGCCTTTTCCCCTTGCTTTCCTTTTTCTTTCTTTCTTTCTTTTTTTTGCTTTTCCCTTTTCCACCCTCCTTTCCTTTCCTCCACCTCAACGCCTCCCCCTTGGTTCGGATTGCTCCTCATCCGCCGAGTCCAAGTCGGCCTTTTTCCTCGATTAGCATCATGGCTAATCATTCTCCCTCGGCCGGGTGAACCATTGTATTTTCCGAAGCCGAGCTCGCGGTCCTCTACACCGAAATAGAAAAAGACTCCAAAACGACCCTCATTGCCAGAATCTTTGGATCTCACCCGTCCCGTCTCCAAGCTCGGGATTGGGTCCTGGCGGCTCTGCCCTCCGACTTCGCTCTACACTTTCGAGATGTCAGGTTGCTTGGAAGAGGTTTCTTCCAAGTGGATTTTGATTCTAAGGACGCAACCTCAGAGGTTTTGAAGGGCAGCCCTTTGCCATTGGGCCCGAGGAATATATTCTTTCTTCCCTACTCCAGCTATTTTGACCCTGTTGAGGAAGACCGGAACCGTTTCCCGATTACTCTCAGATTCCCAGGTCTTCCTCGCGCGTATTGGCCTATGTTAGAGGCCGTCGGGTCTGCCTTTGGGCTTGTTCTTCAAGTGCCCCCCCTTCCCGCCTTGCCGACATACTCTGCCCAGGTGGTCACTGGTTCGGCGGATGCTGTCCCAAAGGTCATGCTTCTTGCCCGTGACATTGAGCTCTTTGAGGACTATGTTTTGCTTCCGGGTCCTTGTGGCCCTTTGAAGCAACGAATGGAGATTGCAGGTAAACCCGATCAGTGCCGGGTTTGTCACCAACAGGGTCACTTTGCTCGAGATTGTCCTCAGGTGCGAGGTCGCAGGAGGCCTCATAAGCGGGCCTCTCAGGCGCCACCTCCCTTGGTTCCTTCTCGTCCTTCAGTCCACTAGGTGTGGCGAGCTCTCTCTCACGCCCGCCCCCCTGGTGCGATTGATGAGTAGGCTTCCTCGGTTCATGTACAGATAGATGTTTCTGGTCAGAGGGATGTGTCAGCTGATGCATCTTTGTAGAGAGATGATATCTCAGATCAGGATGACTTTGTGGAGTCCTCTCTACTTGGAGGGGGCGATATGTAGGATGTTCAGCACAGTGGGGATCATGTATTGGAGGATTTTCAGCAAGATGCCATTGCCCTTGATGCCCCGCAGGAGGGCGAACAGGTTTCTCGTACATATGCAGGCACGGTGCAGGGCCTCGGACAAGGGCATGTCAGTGGACTTTGCCCCGTGGATTTTCCCGTCCTCCAGCATTATGAGAGGCATCCTCAAGCTGCCCATCGTCTTCTTAGATCAGGGGTCAAACCCTCTTCTCTTCCATGAGAATCGTCTCATGGAATGTTCAAGGCCTTGGAGGGCTTCCCACCCGTGGTAGGAAGCGCCTTCTGAAGGACCAGCTTCGCCCTGCTATTACAGGAGGGCCTATGGATGTGCTTTTGTTGCAGGAACACAAATTGGATAGATCTCAGTGTGGCAAAACTGGTAAGATGCTTTCTAACCACACCTTCTGGTCCTCGGCAGTTGGGACTAGGGGGGGTGTTTGTATTTCAGTGACAGCATCTATTATACCTCATGTTATTGGGCACGGTGTTATCACCCCTGCTAGAGCGCAGTGGATCTTGATCATGCATGAGGGTCAGAAACTGGGAATCTTGAATATCTATGCACCTAACGTGAGAGGTGAAAGGGTGGCCTTTTGGGACACCATTACAAATGTCATTCCCCAGGTTGATCATTGGATAGTGGGAGGAGATTTTAATATGGTAGAGCAACCTTCTGACAAGAAGGGTGGACGCGAAGTAGGTTTACACCCTTTGGAGCGAGCCTCATGGGAGAGGTTCACGCTTTCCTTTTTTGGCAGGGATTGCTGGACCGAGGATGGCTTCCAGAGAAGGCCAAATTCCTTATCTTTCTCGCAGAAGCGGGGATGAGAGCATCTTTGCACGTCTGGACAAGTTTTATGTGGATGATTGGTCCTTGACTCCTTGGACAGAGGAGGCACCATTGCTATTATGCCTGGCACCACCAAATCCGATCATTGCCCCGTCGTTTTGTGTCTCAGGGAGCCTGGGGCTCGCTCGGCCTCTCCCCGTATCCGTATCCCTGACTCTCTTTATCTAGATGCTGACATCTCCATTGAGATCAGAGAGATACGGAGATCTTGTGACGGTCCTGATCCTCGTCATAATATTGCGCTAGCTCTTGAGAGGACCGACCATCATTATCATAGCATTGCCTTGTCTAAGAAGAAGGAGGCTCTGGACAAGAAGAGAGCTATTAGGCGTAGGATTGCTGCTCTTCAGAGGGAACATGAAAAGCATCCACATGCGACTTGGATTACAGACCTCTGACCACAGTTAGAGCAAAGCTGCAGTTGGGCCATGGACAGGAGGGCTGAGTTCGCCTTTCATGTGAACAAGGCCTTTTGGACTCAAATGGGTGGGCAGATGCAACAAAGAGTTTTTTTAGCACACAGGCCTTCCCATAGCAGGGATTCTATGAGGTACTTGCAAGATTCACACGGTGAGGTTCAGATTGAGCCTGATAAGGTGAGGGATATTGCTTCAGAATTTTATCGGTCTTTGTTGACTGCAAAGGTGCCCTCCCCTCAGAGAGATGTGGCACGGCAGAAAGTTTGGGAGTGCATGCCCAGGCTCATTTCAGATGCTACGCGTTCTTCCCTGGAATCCCCTTTCTCGAAGGATGAATTCCTTCACGCACTGCATGCTCTTTCCAGTGGTTCATGCCCAAGGGATGATGGTCTTTCTCCCGCCTTCTTTATTCTTTTTTGGGATCATATTGGAGATGCTATCACTGTTGCCCTTCAGGAAATGTGGTTGTCGGGTATGATGCCTCCATACCTCACGGAGGGGCTGATTCACCTTATCCCCAAGAGTGGGGACAAGACTGACATCAAGCAATGGAGGCCCATCACCCTCCTTGGATCTGCATATAAAATCTTAGCTAAAGCCTTGAGTATAAGGTTGCAACCGATTCTCCAAAGGACTATCCATGATACCCAGAATGGGTTCCTCCAAGGAAGGAGTATATTTGATAACATCTTTTCTTTCTGGGAAGCTATCGAGTGGGCAAAGTCTAGTCAGTAGCCTCTTGCCATTGTTTTGCTTGATTTTGAAAAAGCTTGTGATAGAGTGGATTGGGATTTCTTGGAGGGCACTATGGCACACATGGGGCTTTCCCAAAACTGGATCAGAGGTGTCTTGCCTATACAGGGAGGCTCATAGCACTGTTTTAGCCTGTGGGGGGCGCGGTGAGTGTTTTCAGATTTCCCATTCAGTGAGGCAGGGCTGTCCCCTTGCCCCTTCACTGTACCTCATTGTAGCTGAGGCTATGTGCAGGTTTCTTCGGGCTGCCCCTGGTGTTGTGGGTCTCAAGCTGCCTTTATGTACGGAGGAAGAGTTTTTGGACTCTGAGTTAGCAAATGATACGGCGTTGTTCCTTGAGGGTCCACATGCTTGTTTATGTGCTTTCCGGACAGCCTTGGAGGCCTTTTGTTTGGCAGCAAGAGCTACCATCAATTGGCATAAGTCAGTTGGTTTTTGGATCAGTGATTCTCCTCTTGCAGATTGGGGTACAGATGTTGGTTTTACTTGGATTGAGAGAGGATGCTCTGCTAGATACCTTGGTTGTCAGGTGGGCATTGACATCTCCCCTGCATAACAGTTTGCTCCAGTGCTCTTAAGCATTAAAAGAAAACTTCATCACTAGAGTAGGAGGAAGCTCGACTTGGCCTCTAGAGCTTTTGTGGTTAACCAAGTTTTGCTAGCCACGACTTGGTTTATCGCTTCGTGCTGGATTTTCATAAGGGCTGCATTGGCCAGCTTCGTCGCCTTATTCGGAACTTTCTTTGGTCAGGGCTTGATGGAAATGCACACACCAGGGCTACAGTTGCTTGGGAAACCATTATCACGCCTAAGCAAGAAGAAGGATTGAATATCATTGACCCTGAGGTGCAATGTAAGGCTTTGCTGTGTAAGCTGGTTGTTAGGGGCTTTCTTCCAGGCATTGAGCAGTGGAAGGACTTTCTCATGCAACAGATCACAAAGTGTGTCCCTGTTCGCGGAGGTGACTCGACTCTCAGCTCACGCTTTATTTATTCGGATGCAGTTCACCGCTCCCCTTCATCCCCCATGGTTAGGTCTCTCCTACGGGCCTGGGACTGCTTGAGGAGTTTTTTGGTACACATCCCCCCGTGTTCAGCGGAGAAAGTTAACCGGCAGCCCATTCTGTGGAATGACTTGATCTTAGATGTGCATGGTAGGCCTCTTGGGGCAGCTATGCATATTCTTTGGGCTGGCTGGGAGACCCTTTGCCCTACAGTGTTGGCTTGGAAGAGGTTTCAGAGCCTCACCGAGGTAGAGAGACTGGATCTCACGCAGCATTTGAGAGGCTCTAGTCGGAGGATTGCACAGATTGATGTAGCCATTCCCAACCACTGGATTACTGGATCTTTCTTGGAAGACCGTCATCATTCTTGGTTTGGGGTTTTTTCTGGGACAGGTGTTCCTCTTCAGGTTATGGGTCTCCCCTTGCCTAGGGAGGATGATGTACCGGTCTTTTTTTCTGTACAGGATGGATGGCAGTTGGAGAGATGTGACGTGCAGGACCTTATTGAGGGCCCCCAGATTCGTCCAGTCAGAGTTGTTGGCAGGTTAGGGAAGCATGTCTTTGTTGACCCCCCCCCCCACCCCCCCCTCAAGGGATGATCACAGAGAGTGTTAGCCTTTGGTTGTATGGTGGCTGCCCTATCAGACATTTGCATTGGGACCCCGGTGAGTGGGTGTGGAAGGATGCTTGTAACCCCTTGAAAAGCATGCCTTTTTTCAATTATACGGTGCGGAATGCCATACATCTTATCTTGGGACACATTCAGAGTGTCCCTACTCTTAGACCCCATTGGGAATCTTACGGCATTTCGACTGACATTCAGAGGGTTTTTTGGTGGAGATTGTGGCATTCTTATAGGAAGCCACAAATTTCCTCCTTTATCTGGGTTTCTCTTCATGGTGATCTGGCCACCAATCAGTGGTCGTCAGTTACTGGTGCTTGCCCAGCATGCCCATGTGTAGGAGCTTCGGAGTCAGTTTACCATTGTTTATGGGAATGCACGGAAGCACAGAGGGTTTGGTCGGCGATTGCACACCTCTTTGGTAGGATTAAGAGGGATACTATCATTTCTTTTGGTTCTATCATTTGGTTGACACAGTCTGGGCCTTAGCTGAGATTCGAGGGGACTAACAGGAGCTTGGCCATTATAGTTAGGCAAGGAGTTGCTCGGCAATGTTGTCTTCAGGATTTGCCACTTTCACACTTTGTCCCTCCGGCACAGAGATTAGACAGTTCTTGGGAGATTATTGCTAGCATCTCAGCCTAGAATATCTAGAAGGCTAGATGCACCGAGGCCATTGAGGGTACTCCCGTTCTTGTTTCTCAGTGTCTTTGCAGGATTTGGATTGATATTATTCACACCATCATGGCTACCTGGGCCAGAATCCAGGGATCTTCGAGGGCTGCGGAGAGGAAGCGCGGCCAATTTATGAGAGAGTGGGACATTGGTATCTTTTTCACGTCCTCTCATTCAGGACCCTATTGGCAGCACAGGGCTCCTAATTGGTTGAGATCTCCACCTTTTTTGGTGTGAAATCTCCATTTTGTAAAATTTTTTCATACTTAATAGAAGTCTCCTTTCTGGAAAAAAAAACAAAACAAAACAAAACAAAACAAAACAAAACAAACAAACAAACAAAAAAACAAAAAAACAAACCAAACCAAACCAAACCAAAAAAAAATAAAAAAATAAAAAAATAAAAAAATAAAAAACAAAATAGCAAAATAGAGAACTGTAGACTCTAGACCTAAAGCACTAAGAGCCAGAACCAAACATTAAGCTAAACTTTAAAAAAGAGTTTGACTCAAAAATGCAACCATTAACTCCAATGTCTGTCCGAACATGAAGTGTAGGTTCATCAACTCTATCATGCATAGCATGGACAATAAGCTATGACATCCCTACTCACGTCATCAATGCCCAAGAGTAGGTGTAGGTTTGTATAAGGTTAGTCCAAAAGAACATGCTTTATAAAACCAGCGAACTGAGTTTCTATCACCCTCCGGAGGTGATGGGCATAGTCAGCCATGATAGAGACTAGCACTCAAAGTCTGCTCTAAGGTATAACAACGAACAATCAGAAAACATAGGAAAGAACCAAACTAAGTCTATATTAAGCTAGAGCGAGAAAGAAAAGACTTTACAAGGCCTACTCTAAGTAAGCTAGCTTGACAATAAGTTACTTGTCTCAATGCTAACATATCTGTAAGCAATACATTTCATATTAGGAGAGAGGCTAATAGAGGAAAGAATTCCATAGGTGGATGTTGGTCGCGGTTGGGACACGAGCTAGCCTGCTACCTCATAATTTGGTTAGGACTAACCTTGTTTTTCGGTTGTGTTTAGGGAAGATTTGGGAAGGACTTTACACTTCTATGCTCTGCCACATGCGTGGCCAGAGTCTTGGTTGAACTCTGACCAATAGTGAGGTTATGACAATAGTAACCCATATTCCACTTATATAGTGCCCACTGCCGCTATAAATAATCATCTTGTTATAAATAGCCAGTACACATGGATTTATTAATAATAACCTTAGCCATCCATATTAGCCTACTTTCTCCTAATCCCAAGGCTCCAACATTCGGCATGACAATCTATGCTCTACCACATGTGTGGCTATAGTCTTGGTCGGACTCTGACCAATAGTGAGGTTATGACAATAATAACCCTTGTTCCACTTACATAGTGCCCACTGCTACTATAAATAATCATGATGTTATAAATACCCAATACATATGGATTTAATAAAAATAACCTTAGCCTCTCGTATTAGCATGCTTCCTCCTAATCCCAAGGCTCTCATTACCCTACCAAATTAGGCCACTAATCACGAGGATTAGCACTAGGTACGTAACACCGCATGACGGCACGGGGTCTAAGAGACCATATATACCTTGAGGATGACAATATGGAATTGCAACGAACTCTATCGCCGGACATAGGAGTATTCACAGAGACTTACACAAATAGAGATATTATCTTTTACACGGAAACTCATCACAAGTCCTGAGAGAGGGCTACCCATGGCGGCGGGTTATACATTGGAATTCGCCCTCAAAGGACACACGCGCATCACTGGAGGGGTGTGTGGTCTAGGAGGAGTGGCATGCTTGTTTCAACCTCATATGAGAGATGTTCACAGTGGTCAGACGGGGTGAGGAGGCCTGCTTTATGTGGATACGATTAGCCACGCCTGGCTTGAGAGTGATGCATATTGCAATATGTTGTTTCCCATCAGAGATATCAAAATTTGCACGCAAGATGATAGAGAAAGGGGGAACCCCGTATGTGCCATTATTTGCAAATATTGCAGAGTTCTCCCAACAAGGAGAAGTCCTCTTGTTGTTGGGAGACTTTAATGCACGGACAACAAGGGAACAAGTATGGACATATGACTTCCGAGGAGATGCATTAGATGCATTAGATTGACTTGGCTAAGATGGACCTCCAAAGGGCCAATCAGGATATGTCGAATGCAATAGCATATGGTAGACACTTCTTGGAGGTGGGGCTATGCATGAGTTGGTTATATATAACAAGGTGTTGAGATGCCACAATCAGATGGCCTTACATGTTTCCCGCATACTGGAGGTATGAGCACTGTGGATTACCTCATGGGGTCTCCTGCTCTCATACCACACATCCTAGATTGCACCATCCCTCCCCACCCCCAAATACTAGCCAACCATGCCACCTTACTGCCCACACCCGCACCCCCTACCACCACCTTCACCTGTGTCAATTTCTTTCTTTTTTTTCCCTTTTTTTTTCAAAAAGAGACTTCTATTAAGTATGAGAAAAACATACAACAATCACAGCTATAAGCCGGAAAAGAATAGAATCACCCCAATATGTAAGGTGATTTCAACCACTAAGGAGCATCATGATGCCATGTAAGACCTGTGGTACTAGAGGAAAAGAAGATGCCATGGTCCCACTCCCGCATAAATATCATGCACTTTGCCTACGTAGAATGAGAGGGCCCCTGAATGTGAGCCCAAGGAGAGCCATAAGAGTATGGATGATATCACTCCATATAGTACTAATGCACTGAGACCCAAAAATCTGGACACCCTCAATAGCCTCCGTGCATCTAACTCTCCAGGACTGCCATGCTGTAATACTAGCAACAATCTCCCACTGGTGTCAATCCTCTATCTGGGGGGTGTATAATCAAAGTGAGGAACATTCTGCAATAAACCATGCTGGGCAATACCCGTGTCAATTTCCATCACGATCTTGACCACATCTATGAGGACCACCTATCCCGCCACATTTCAGCCATAGACTTATCCCTTCCTATCTCCACCATTACATTCCAACTCTCCTCCATCATCCATGACTCCATCCATGCCACGTTCCCCTACACCACATGCTCCTCAACAAGTTTGCCAATGGGCTCCCAACCCCAGAATGGGTGGTATGATGAAGAGTGTAAAACCACCAGGCTATGCCTCTTTTGCGAGAGGAAACATGGGCTGATTTTAGCATGTGAGATGCAACGCATCTTCTGTAGACTCACCGTCGAAAGAAGCGCGCATTTCTCGCCGGATGACAAGAATAGGAGTTATACCAGCTCTTTTGGGCGAAGATAGTTCAAAAGCTTGGTGCATTCTTGAGGAAAAAAGAACCCCTACACCTATCACATACCCTAGCCAGCCTTTGCACAACATTTGTATGATGTGCCAAAACAATCTATACCACAAATGTCACACATCCCTTGGCCTACATCATCTTACCTTTCCAATTATCTCAATTATCCCTTGTGGTGGATGGAGACTATTTGTATACAGTTTTTGGCTACCATTAGAGGTCCCATAGCCCATTTTTTGGCCTCCCACAGACAATAACATCATCTTACCTTTCCGATTATCTCAATTATCCCTTGTGGTGGATGGAGACTATTTGTATACAGTTTTTGGCTACCATTAGAGGGGTCCCATAGCCCATTTTTTGGCCTCCCACAGACAATAATACATTTACATTTGATTCCTGTCTAACTCTCTCCAAAAAAAAACCTACCTTTTCTCTCTGCACTTGCCCAACTAATATCAAGATTCAAGGCAAAATTTTAGCAGCTGATCTCTAAGAAGTATAAGCAAGTTTGCAAACCTCCAGCATTTGCCGTAACTGATCATGGCCTCTCAAAATTGAATGTACAGGTATAAACAGTGCGAGAAAGAAAACCCAGCCTGCTGCAAGCAATATCACTCTGTTACACACAAAGCCAAGAAAAAGGCTAGTTAGAACTAACTTTTATGTATCAAAATCTCATAAACAAATTTCTATTGAGCTTTTAATTTTACAAAAACCCAATGAAAAGGTCCAACGCCCCCCACTGCACAAGGATCACTAGACTTCCTAATCAATTTCCTGCTTAATACAGAGTCTAGTGTCATGGCAAGTATCCGCTTGCCCCCAACACACATGAAAACATTGTAAAAAATGACTTGTACTCTCTTGGGATGTATAATGCCCTATCGGGACCCACCCGACTTGGGTCTCTGGTACACAGCTTAGATGTTACATCACACATATATGACAACTTGTGGGTAGCATTTTGGTACTTCAAATTGACGGTTGTGATGAGTACACCTTTCACAACCAACAATCAAAGATAACACTAAAAATCCAACCATTCAAAAGTTTTACTCATTCAGCTTGAATGGTGATAAGAAATTATATCATCAGTTCAGCTAGCTCTAAAATGATCAAAGTGTAAAATACATGCAAACTTTCTCACAAAATATGCATATGATCCCCCCCCACCCCATGGAGACTATCACTGCCACTAGGAGCACCTTCAAAGCATATACCAGGCTATGTAGGAACAAAGAGGAGCTTTTCTGTGCAGCTTAAAAATCTTAACCAAGGACACATGGTTTTAGAAGGTGCTAAAGGGCCCCACATCACGATTGTTGCATTGCTGCCATTAAGAGCAACTACAAAGCTATGCAGGAACAAAGAGCAGCTTTTTGGTGCACCCCAAGATCGAGGCCAAGAACACATTGGATCAAATTGTGCTAAAGGCCCCCATGTGGCTTTTTCCAGCACCCTTTGACAAGTAGCCTTCATCTCACTAGTCATGGAGACATGTTGAAAATAAGTGCTCACTAGGAGTACTTTTAGTCTTGGTCATCTCAGTGTATGCCACGTGGCACCTCTATAATTGTCCCATAAGTCACTCTACTCTATCTTGTACTTCTCACCTATATATTGTGGGTGTCACATCAATGAAAGAATCAATCTTGTGTCTTGTCTACACTCATCTCAAGGTAACTCTTTGTCTTTCATTTTTGTTCTTGTTTCATTTCTAGTCTGCTCTAGCTTTCATATTTTTTACATGGTATCAGAGCCATGGTTTTAGGGTTTCCCTGTTTTTCCTATGAGCTTTCGCCATTCTCTCCAAGCTGTCCCACTCAATTCAGCGCAGCCCATGTGTTGCCCACCATATCTTCAGGCCGCCGCCTAGCTGCATCTGTTGCCCTGCGTAGACCTCCACATGCTATCCAGCATTGAGCTACACTTGTTGTGTAGCGTTGACTTGCATTTGTTGTCCAACGTTGCCTCTAATAGCTGCACGTGCTGCCCTCGCCAGATTCACAGCATTGGGACATAACTAGACCTGCTGCTGTAGCATCCCGCCGGCCTGAACCTGCTGTCTGCCCTGTTCAGGCTCATACAGCTCTACTGTTCTCTCTCTTGGAGCTGCTGCCCGTCATTTTAGAACTGCTACAGCCCACTGTACTGTATGGAACCCCAACAACGACGAAATCAGCAAGGTCGTAAGACTCCAAAACAGATTCCATCATAACCTTCCATATGCCGTAGTTGTTCCCGTCCAACTAACGGTCCACTAGGGACGTGGGGAGTGTCGGGATCTTCACATGCCTCTCGGCCATCTCTAACACATCTGCCATTGCGGGGATGTACTTTGAAAAGGGTGGGTGAGTGGGAACAAAGAAGAACTAACACCTGCAAGTGGCTGTCCAGCAAATCAGCCCGCCGTCCTCTTGCTTCTCCTCTTCCGGAACAGTCCACCAATCAGCAACACAACAGTCCCCCTCTTGCTCACACAAATCCCTAGAGCCTGCTTTGGCTGCCTTCTTCATCAACTCAAGGGTGCGCATCATCTAGAAGCAGCTGCAGATCGACTTTCCTCTTGTTAACGAGCTATTTGCTGCATTCAGTTCTGCCATTGTTTCCTCTTGAAGAGTCTACAAGGTACTGTGCATTGTATCCTTCAGTTTGCTGGTCAGTCCTTTTCTTATCCTCATATCTACAAACTGCTAGTTCCTCATGCTTCGATGGGCTGTCACATGCTATGGCCTTGACAAGTGGTGAGAGAGCCGGCTTCTAAAAACAGTTTGGATCTCTTCTTTCATTCATTTCTGCAATCTTGTAAGGGAATAGACACTGCCCTTGCATTTTAGCAAGAGGTAAGACCTTCCCACATGGCCTCTTCTACTCATTCTCTCATGTCTATCGACAAATTCAATGGGTCCAACTTTCATACTTGGCAAATCAAAATCAAGTGCCATCTTATGAAAGAAAGTCTTTGGGATGTTGTTCACCATGCTGCTCCCGAAGATTCCGACATTGAGCAAGTTATCACTTATGCTCCCACTCCCAAGAATGACAAAGCCTATGCTATCATCTTGCTCGGTCTTGGAGATGATTACATTCATCACATCTCCGACATACAGTCTGCTTCTTGAGCATGGATCACTTTGGATACCCTTTTTGGACCCCGCTCTAAAAACTCTAAGATTGCACTTATGATCTCATTCTTTGATCTATGTATGCAGGAGGGAGCTACTATAGCCTCTCATGTCAATTATTTTCGCAGTCTTATGGTTCAACTTGCATCAGTGAAGTCTCCCATCTCCGAAGATATTGCTATTGCTGTGCTTCTCAAAAGCTTACCTGACACCTATGCTACTCTTGTCACTACCTTCAAGTATCACAATAATCCTACTCTTGAAGGTATCATCAATGCTCTCCAAGAAGAGGAAAGAACTCAACAACAAAAAACTGACACTGCATTTTTAGCAAAGAAAGGAAGTTCTAAGGTAAGAAAGCCTTGCACCCATTGTGGAAAAACTAATCATATGGAGAAGGACTGCTTCAAAGCCCATCCATGCACCATTTGTGGCCGTGATAATCACCGGGAGAAGGACTGCTATTCTAAAACCTCTACATCAGCCCCTGCATCTACCTCAGCCCATGTTGCTGCAGCATCTACATCAGCAGATCTTGCTGTTCATTCCTATGATGAGGAGTGGGCTTTCTGATTACTTCATCTTTCTTGTCTACCACTTCGACCACCGATGATGTAGGTCAAGGGGTTCTATGTCTTACTCATTCTGCTTTAGGACCTCTCTCTTGTCCCTACTCGAGAGGGAGAGATTGCCCTTGAGGAGGGGATGTCTTCAAGGTCCATCTGTTTGTCTACAGTCAGTCTTCTGTCTATCTAGTCTTGTCTGTCTGTCTATCTGTTGTCTGTCTATCTGTCTATCAACAATCTGACTGTGTCTTGTTTTAGATCCATCTTGTCCCTATCCTTGTGGACCCATATGAGGATATCACTTGAGGAGGGGTGTCTCAGGATCTTTGTCTGTCATGTCTTGTCTCTCAGTCTATAGGTCTTTATGTCTATCTTCTAGTCTTGTCTTTCTGTCTTTCTCCTAGTGTCCACTTAAGGAGGGTGTTGGAAATAAGTGCTCACTAGGAATACTTTTAGTCTTGGTCATCTCTGTGTATGCCACATGGCACCTCTATAATTGTCCCATAAGTCACTCTACTCTATCTTGTACTTCTCACCTATATATTGTGGGTGTCACATCAATGAAAGAATCAATCTTGTGTCTTGTCTACACTCATCTCAAGGTAACTCTTTGTCTTTCATTTTTGTTCTTTCTAGCTTTCATATTTTTTACAAGACAGCCACTCCCTTGTCAGTATTTCACCTCAGTAGAGGATTGTTATCATATGACGTATCATCAATTTACTAAAACAAAAATCACTGCTTGCAAGTAAACAAAGACAAAGTGCAAAACTAGGTGCTCAAGGGAAACCTCAAAAAAAAATCAATAGAAAAACACTTAAGTATGCCTAACTGTGAGAATGCTAAGAAAGGGGGCCTTTACCTGATAGGGAAGAGAACCAAGTATCGCACAATCACTCCTACGCACCAAAGAGGAATCAAATAAAGATTCCAGTTCCATGGCTCCGGTGGGTTTGATTTGAAACACCTTGTGAATGTATCCTGCACTTCAACATAGATAGGAGAGGATTAAAAGGCTGCGTGATTATGACCAACCGTCCACAAAACCACTAGAATTGAAACGTCCGTCTCACAGAAATAGATAGTAACTGTGTTACAATACTGGGAACCATGCATATGATTTCTAATCTCTTTGGTTTTTCCACGTACATTTTCTTTTAGTTTTACTTTCACCACCATGATGATGTATTCCATGGACATGATGTAACATTTTGGTCTCATAGGTCATTTTGGCCTTTTGAAGACATTAATACAACTCTCTCTCTCTCTCTCTCTCTCTCTCTCTCTCTCTCCTCTTTGCTGCGCCTCCGCTTGCTTCTCTGCTAAGATGACCAGCTGCGCCTCTGCTCTATGCGCACCTCTGTAGCCCGCCTCTCTGCTCAACTCTGTGCGCACCAACCTGCGCACCTCTGCCCGCCTGTCTGCTCTGACCTGTGCGCCTCTGACTTGTGCGCAAGCAGCCGCCCCCCGTTTCCCACCCACCCTTGCACTGCACGCCTCTGCCCGCCTCTCTGCTGTGAGTTGTGCGCAGGCAGCTGCCCCGCGCTTCCCAACCACCCTTGCTCAGGCCCCCAAGGCAGCAACTAGTGGAAAACATGTCTCAACCACTGGAGGGAGAACAGGATGGTGAGACAACCTTTCACACCCCCACGAAGGCACCAAATACCTACCGCAGAAGACTGAGGGAAGGGATCATGTCCCCTGGCTCACGAAGGCTTGTGAAGATTGCCCGACGAGATGAGCCCTTTATGAGGGGAGACAGCTTCACATAAGGACAGAGATGAACACCGTGCGACAGGAAAGTGATATATGAAACGTTGAAGGAAGAGATATATGTCCAATTGAACGGAGAAATGCAAGCCCAAGCCTTGATGCACACGGAAATGAAAAAAGAGATGCAGAAATGGAAAGACGACATGCTCCGGGAGATTGGCACAACACTTGCATCGTACGAAGGCACTTTGAAGACATGTATGGCTGACCGCGAAAAAGACATCATAGAAATGCAACACACTTTGGAATCATGTAAGGCAAAAGTGGCTGCAGGTGAGAAGGAGATGCATTCATGGGCTGAAATTTCCAGTGCCACAAAGAAACAAATTGAGGAAGTCAACCCATGGATTGAAGTAGTAAAAAAGCAGAAGGATACACCAGTCAATAAAGTAGAGGTGATGAATGCTACACTGGAAGAGGAAGCCAAGAGACGGGCACGTGCCTTACATGTACGCGTAGTTGGGTGGGAAGATAAGGGAAATCCCCAAGAGGATGCAAAAGCTCTTGCAACAAAAATTGGAGCCACTGATGTACCCATTACCGGAGCATGGCGAGTAGGCAGAGATGAAACCAGGGCGAAGATATTGATCATCAGGTTTGGTGACTTGGAGAAGAAGAAGGCCTTCCTCTCCAAAAGGTTGGCCCTTAAGGAGGAAAAGATTTATTGGATAAGGACCTTACACCGGCACAGATAGCACACCGGAAGGAAAAAATGCCGCGTGTGCTTGAGGCAAGGAAAGAGGGGAAATGGGCGGTATACAGAGATGGCCGAGTCATCATTACGGAGAGGAGGCCCGCTTGACGATGCGCGGCCTATGAGACCTTGCCATTCACGGTGTGGAGTTGCAACGGAGCCCTTAGAACAGATGCAGGATACTTTCCAACACAATGATATTGCTATGTATACGGAGACCCATCAGTGCACAAACAAGAGGCTTCCTGACCTCCAGGGTTATAGATGGGAATCAGTTTCCCGCCCTCAGCCACGAACAGTGGGAGGTACCAGAGGATCTGGAGGAGTGGCAATACTTTACAGGGAGGAGCTTCATGACAAAATACATGTGGTACATAGAGATGCAGATGCGAGGTACATGTGGGTCCGAATATGCAGAGAGGGGCTCCGCGAGCTATATGTGGCGGTATGCTACTTTCCCCCAGCCCACTCCAGGTTTGCACCATCAGGAGAGTCGCCCTATATAATACCACTATATGATGATTCATGAGGTTTGCCAGCATGGGAGACATTACTATTGGGAGACTTTAATGCACGTACAGGCACAGAGCAGACAGAGTTGTATGATACTCAAGAGGCTATGTACCGGGAGATCACGACAGAGGATGTAAGGTTGCAGAGATCAGCACGGGATGAGGGGGAGATTACAAATTATGGTAGGCATTTTCTCACACTCGGGAGTGCACATGGGAGAGGGCAAGGATCAGATGCTCTCACACACTAGAACTCTAAAGGGGGAGCGAGCACAATGGACTACTTGATGGGATCTCCTTCATTGATACCTGATGTGCGGGGTTTCACGATTTCCATAGGCCCATTGGCATAGCAGCCGATCATGCATACTTGAGTTTCACACTAGTAGGTAGATCCCCGAGCGATGGGCCAGCCACTCATCTACCTAGGTACCCGAGATATCAGTTTACACGTGAGACAGTTGGGGTTTATCGTGATCTGATGGCTTGTTCGCTTTAGACCCACATAGCCTTCTGGACGAGATCACGAGAGGATTGGCAGGTGTACTACATGCATCCGCCTCATATGCGTTTCCCTGCACTATGATCCCTTCCACCCACCCCCGCAGCACTGCCCCACAGAACAGTTGGTATGATGATGAGTGTCGTGAGACACGAGCACAGCTACAACATGAGATTGCCATTGGGACTCACACAGATAGACAAGCCAGGATGATCTTTCAGCGCCTTGTGCAGAGGAAGAAACGAGCCTATCTAGCTAAGCTAGAGGAGGAGATCTACCAACTCTTCCTGGTGAAGGACAACAAGAGGCCACGGAAGATGTTTCAGGAGAGAGAACCTCGTACTCCGATTACTGCACATGAGGCATGGCATACTTATGCTAGAGAGCTATATGATGCACCAGGACAGCCCCCCACCCCCCCCCCTCCACCGGGAGCTAGACCGGCTAGCAGCACCTTTTTTACTATGCGGATGGTGCTAGATGCGATAGACAGGTTACAGGGCACAAAAGAGAAGGATATACTGCTGCTTTGTGGACTTACACAAAGCCTTCGATACCGTACCACGTCATAGGCTTATGCACAGATTGCATGACATTGAGGTACCCGAGGGTATGCAGTGGGGGATATATGCCTTGTCTGAGTCTGTGACAAGCAGAGTCCGAGCTCCAGGCGGACTATCCGATATGGTGACCTTCACGATAGGGGTGAAGCAGGGATGCCCGCTATCGCCCACCCTCTTTGGACTGTACATTGATGCGGTCTCTGATTATGTAGGAAGACTGGGAGGCCCAGGGGCATGCCTGGCAAGGGTGTTGAAACCCATCTTGTTATATGCTAATGATATTGTTCTAATCTCAAACTCTCCAGAGGGATTACAGCGACACCTGGATGCATTACAGGCTTTCTGTGCGGATAGGGATCTGACAGTGAACCTTGGGAAAACCAAGGTTATGGTGTTTAATACCACACAGGCATGGGTGACGAGATCAGAGCCTCAGTTCACTTTCCAAGGGGAGCCGGTTGAGTACGTCAGGTCATATGTCTACTTGGGAGTTACTATGAAAAACCACGTTTCTCCCTAAAGGAGGCAGCAGCAGCCAGATTAGCTCGAGGGCATGCAGCCTTGGGAGCTCTTGAGAGACACTGTGCACACACAGAGTTTCAGGAGCCACGCACCAAATTGTGGCTATTTGATACGCTTGTCACACCAACCCTCCTATGAGCTCCTATTTGGGGGCCCAGCATACATCACAGATCTCAGAGAGGGACGGATGAGGGATGGAGGCAAATGGAGAGACCACTGATTATGATGATTGCCCGCATGATTTGGAGCAAATCATCAATACCACATGAGATTGTTTGAGCTGAGCTAGGTGCCGCACCAGTAGTGACCGAGGCCCTATTCCGGGCAGTTACCTTTTTATAGCGGCTATGCGAGCTCCCTCAGCAGAGGTACTCCCGATCGGCACTGACCTCATCCATACAGAGGATAGAGATACTCATTCCTCGTACGCTCAGATGAGATCATGGTTTGACCTACATGGTTTGCGGATAGAGGCACTACCACCCTTTCAGTACAGTCTGGATTGTCCATTTTTGGATCTCACCCGCTCAGAGCAAAACCGCGTGATCAGGATGGATATCATCAGAGTGGACACAGAGAGAACATGGACTACCCCCCTTGAACCCTTAGGCACAAAAATGGCTGATTACAAGAGCCATTTTCTACACCTCTCACCAGATGATTTTATCACCCGCCCGACGTACATGGATGTACACCTATCACATGGGATACGTTGTGCCATTGGACAGATCCGGACCTCATCACACCAGTTGCGGATTGAGACAAGGCGATATGTGCATCAGATCTTGGATGACTGCATTTGTCAGCTATGCTACCAGGAGGCAGAGACAGAGGAGCACTACATTTGCCGATGTACAGTCTATTATGAGATCCAAGGGAGATATCACTGCCTCTTGTTTTGGGGCGTTACGCACGGTCATGGAGTTTGAGGATCAGAGATGCCTGGGATTGTTCCTACTTGAGCTCAGGAGACACAGAGAGACCCTCTTGGCAGACAGGAGACCGAGCCATGATGTACCTAGACAGAGGACCTTGACAGATTTCTTTGGCACAAGCACCAACAACCCAGCCCCCACACCTCCTGATACCTTCTCCATTGGGCCATCAGGGCACTGACCACGCTCCAGGGAATCACCACTGATAGAGCAGTCATCTTATTTCGTACTCGTCGGCCACGCCCACCAGGATCCCGACCACAGCATCCTCTCGTGGGACGAGCCATTTCAGGTGATCACCGATGCGAGTAACATCGCAATTGGCGGTATATTACAACAGAATGGTCATCCAGTAGCTTACATGTCTCGTAAGTTACTGTCCACAGAAAAGAATTACTCAGTCTACGATCGTGCACTCCTTGCACTTATACAAGCCTTGAAACATTGGAAATATTTTCTTTATGGCCATGACTTTGAGGTTCGCCCTGACCATTAGGCATTACGCTAGATTAAAACAATGCCAAGTGCACAATGGAGTGACCAACAACACCGCTGGAGCCAAATATTCCAGCAATTTGGTGGTATAATTGAGTACCTTCCAAGAAAGGCGAATCCAGTGGCTTATGCTTTGTGCAGGAAGGGACAAGTGACTTTGATTCAGACCACTAGACTCGACCTTGTTGGTACGCAGCACAAGGAGAGGAGATAAAAGAGATTCTCAAACGTGGAGGAATCGACTGGCTAATTACAATAAGTTCTCAAAAAGAAAATCAAACGCTTCATTGTTGGGGCTGCTTCGCTTGCTTTTTACATACCGCAGTAACGTGCGAGTTGAGGACTAGTTGTCATTAATTTAGGAAAACATGACATGCCATGGATGATGGGAGTGGTTAGATTCAAACCTTTACCTCCCTTTCTAGCTGGAGGAGGCATTGTTATTGTTGTTAAGTTGATACATTATAGTAACAATCTAGACTTAAAGGATAGTGCCAACTATATTGGAGATTTCTCTAAGGGTGTTATCACAAACGAAAAGGCAAAAAGATGCCCCTCAAGTTCAGGTATGTTAGTCAATTATTCAAACAATTGGGCAGAGGACACATACGTATCGTTTTGCACACTTTCAACACAGCTCATCCAACGCAACTTTCAACTTTTAACGAGAGCAAGTGGGAGTTGTCTGGAGGAAAGGTGCCAAGCTGTACCTTCTTTCCCGCCAACAACCTATCAAACGAGCTTGATGGTAAGTGGCCAATAATGCAAATGGATGTGAACATTTGACGACATGAAGCATACGTACGCAGATTCCGAGGAATTCGGTACACAGTGGGAACAGACATTGGATGCCACAGGACCATGCCACTTTTTGATACGCGATGGTTGGCTTTTCTACAAAGGCCGACTATGTGTCATGAAGTCGTTCAGGGCAGCTCTTCTCCATGATGCCCATGACGCCATTACTAGTGGTCATAGGGACATGAATTCGACTATGGAGAAATTGGAGCGGCAATATTACTAGCCAAAGATGAGGCGAGACATGTTTTCATATATACAACACTGTGATATTTGTCAAAAGGTGAAAGCTCCTCGTGGGAAGAAGATAGGGTTGTTGCCCTTGCCAATTCCTCAGAGACCTTTCCAAGATATTTCAATGGACTTTGTCACGAATCTGCCTCCCAGTCCGAGCAAGCGTTATACTTAGTGCGTAACTATAGTTGATAGATTTAGCAAATTTGTTATGCTTATTCCATGCAAGGCCAATGTGACCGCCAAGGATGTTGCCCAGTTGTTCATTCGGCATTGGTACCCGATTGACGGGATTCCTAGGAACATAGTGTCAGACTGCGATGCGAAGTTTACCAGTCATTTTTGGAGGGCATTGTTTGATAACTTTGGTACTAAATTGAATTTTTGCAGTGCATTTCACCCACAGACGGACGGCCAGACAGAAATCTACAACTAGTTGGCCTTTGATGTGCTGGAGTGTTATGTCCACGATCAGCAAGGTAAGTGGGAATCATATTTGCCTTTAGTTCAAGTTTTTTTGAATGATTCTTTTTCTTCAGCTATTGGCAAGACTCCATATGAGGCAGCGTTTGGAAGACCATTCCAATCGCTATTGACCAGGACCTCGTCTTCAGTACCTAAAGCAAATAGATTGACGGAGTCTTACCAAGGGATTTTGGAGTCAGTAAAGGACAAGTTGGCTAAAGCGCAAGAGGCCTACACTCGACATGCCAATAAAGACCGAAGGCATATGAAGTTTTCGGAAGGTGATTGGGTTTATCTTCGGATTATGAAGCAAAGGTTGAAACAGGTAGGCAAGTGTAACTTGGTTGAACACAATGCTAATCAATACACTTTAATACACTAAGATTTGATGGATACTTGCTAAAATACAAGAACTAATTTGCTGAATTGACAAGAGACACACAATGAGCCGGAACGGCCGACCCCTCCCTCAAATAAAGTATATTGATCTTGGGAGAATCAAGTACACAGTGTCATGGGCATTTTTGACCAGATTTCCATACCAATGGATATGAATACAGTATTGCAAACAAGTGGTTGTCGATGTAGACTTGCAATCCACACTACCCTCTCAAGTGCCCATGTTCCATCAAAAAGACCAAAAATTACAACAATAAAGAGAGCTGTTTTGCTGAATTTCAGTCATTGGGAGTGTGTAGGAGAGTGATTAGTACCCGAAAACACTCTTGGAAGCTTGGGAAACACCTTAGCAAGCTTGGATATGGAGTAGGGAAGGAGAATGTACAGAAAATGCAGCCCAACAGCCCTCATGAAGGAGGCGCCAATCTCTAGAGAGAGGAGGAGTAGTGAAGTGGTGAGTTGTCCAGTGTAGGTGGCAAGCAAGTGCTTTGTGGAGCAAGCTAGAGTGGACACATGGCTGGTTACTCCGTTTGTACAAAGGGGATAAGGTCTGGGCGGTGGACATTGGGTTTTGTCTACCCCAATACATCAGTGTGTGAACACTGGGTTGGTCATAATTTATAAGTGAGTTTTGATCGCCCAAAACTTAATGAAGTGTGTACATACTCACTTATAAATTAGTGCTAACTCCTAAGGCTAGGTTTATGACCAATACTTACCACCTGTCACATGCCACATAACCATGTCAGCAGACAGTTTCACACGCACGGTTCGCGGGCGGGCATCCCCTTACCCGAAACTACACATTGGTCAAGCAAGCACATAAAAATGCTATGCAATGCAGCACTGGTATGGACAATCCCCGTTCATGAGACTATACCAAAATAGACATGCTCCAGGCAAGTACACGAAGTACTAGACCCAATGGAACACCAATCCACCAGGCATTTCCGAGCATGTACACAAAGGCACAAGTCCCAACGGAAAGCCAAGTCCACAGTATATCACATGAGTAGCATCAATCTCCGGCATATACAACTGCCATGGACACCAGTCCAATGTACATACATGATGAGAAAGCACGGGTGGACCGATTCGGTGGCTAAATGGTGACAGCAAACGATGCCTAAAGTTGTCTTTCAGGAGCTTTGGACCTTTTCCCATCCAAAGAAAGATTAACGAGGTTTCAATGAAGTTGAAGCTACCTCCAAGTTAGACTATGCACGATGTGTTTCACATCAGTTGGTTAGAGCCATATGCAAGTCCAATCCCTTCAGAAGTTAAAGACGAGGCGGAACCATATATCATTGATGAAGCTAAAGTTATGGTTCCAGAATAGATTCTTTTGCACCGCTTCAAGCATGGCTCAAGAGTCAAGCCGAAGGCAAAGACAGTTCCTCACAAAGTTTTAGGACCGAGGGACCCACGAAGCGGGATGGCTTGACAAAGAGTTTTTCGACGACTATCCGGGGTTATTAACGGATTATTTGGAGGCTATGCAGCTTCCGTCAAGTTAAGCAGAAGGGAATGTCACGTGCATCCCGCACTTGGATGCCACGTAGACATATCTATACAGAAGGTGCAAGACCTGGGTTGGAAAACTGGTCCCATGTGAGCCCAGTCCGGGACAAGTCAGCCAGGGTCCCACTCCAGTCATCTGAGGATTGTCCTGCACATGCGTCCAAGGTCAAGTGTGCATTGTCCTGCACATGAAACAATGTCAATTCACGCTATGAGTCTCCCTCTGGAATGATGTCAGTGGTTCTGTGTATCTGGTATGATACTGGATGCCACCAGACCACTGTGTAGACAATTAGGGTTTGCATATAGGAAAGGGGCCAGCCCATACTATAGGGCTACCCCAAGGACAGATATATGGGCATGGGGAGGTGTAGAACCACCCCCATAGGGGCCAGGAAGGCTTTGGCTGTGCTCACCAGCCATGGGATGGCCATGGAAGGGCTGTAGGCCAGCCCTAGGGCTCCTAGACAAGCAGCCGACAAGGTACCCAACCCCTAGAGGGCTGTAGGCCAGGTGTGGGGCAGCCCACACAGGCTGCCCAGCAAACAGAAACTTATGCGCATGGTGGCCAGCACCTATTTGTGTGATGCGCAGCATTTTTAGCATTAAATGCTGAATTTACAGGTTGTGAGGCATTTTTAGACAGCCGACTGGTTTTAATCCAGCCGACCAGCCTCTAGTAGGGGTATAAATACCCATTGCATAAATCAATTCTACTCATCTCATATTTCACCAAGTGCTGAAGCTGATCAAACGGCCAGGACAGCCAAGGATAAGCTAACGCAGAAGAGGTGAAGGATTGAAGGTCAAGGGCAGAGGATTCTCCTCAGCCAAGAAGGTTCAAGTTTAGTCTTTTATTTCAGTTTTGCATCATTCTAATAAAAGCAAATACACCATTCGTGGTGGGGGCCCTAGAGAGGGTATTCGGGACCCAATAGTGTGTCCTCTTCTCCCTCTCTCTATCTACTTTCTTGCACATCTACATTCAGTTTTGTGTGTTAATTTCGTCACGACAAGTGTGCTGTTTTTCTGAGCATTGAAGTTACCGATCTCCCCTGAAGCTTTCGCATGTTACATCGACATTCTTTCAGTTTTCCATGGCTCAGTATATCCATGGTACCATTGTATTACCGTAGATGTTTTCATTTTACTTTTTCTTTCAGTTTTCCATGGCTCAGTATATCCATGGTACCATTGTATTACTTTTGGTCTCATAGGCCCTTGGGGTCTTCCATAGACGTTAATCTCTCTCTCTCTCTCTCTCTCTCTCTCTCTCTCTCTCTCTCTCTCTCTCTCTCTGTGTGCGTGCGCTCTTTGTGCATGCGTGCGCGCGCATGTGTGCGCGCTTAGCGTGCTTGTGTGTGTGTGTGTGTTGGGGAGGGTAAAGTGGACTTTTAATTGGTCATCAGCATCATTATCTCCCTAACACTAGATTTTCTATGTACTCACATCGACTATGGCACTCGCCGCCTCGTTCAAAAACGGTGAAATATCAAGTAGCTCAAGCCTGAATCCAATTAAGAAAAATCTGGCAAATGCACTTTATGGTTACTACATTTGAGCTTGGAAAAATGCACGCATGCACATCTCCTCCATTTCGTTATCTTTTTTTAAGTAAACCTTTTGTTTTGAGGCAAGAATACTCGGCTAGATGGTAAAAGGCAAAGTTGCCATACAACAGATGTCTTTATATCTGTTAACTGAAACTGAGACTCGTAATTTGTAAATAGGATACAAAAGAACCCTTTTGTCTTCTGCAACATGTCTGTTTGCCACTAGCTCTTCTGCTTCCAAGCGATACAAGTCTACTTCGGATGGGGAAGGTTCTAGCAAAAATGCATCCTCTCTCCCTCTGCAACAACACCATAAACATAATCTTAGCAATCCTAGTAGGCTCCTTCAAAGGCTTTCTAAGGCATAATCGTGTACACACACACACGCACATGAACATGCACACAAATCTTTGCAGTAGAATAATCTTACAAAGGTCAACCTTGGAAAGATAAAAATTTGTTCTCAACTCCAAAAAGTCAAGGTGAAGGACTGGTCTCAGACATTGATTCACAAAAATGTGTGGATCACATACATGAAACAAATTTCTTGGCAAGTTTACTTCCATAACAAAACACATGACAATAAGAAAAGCATGCTGCAGTGTATGTCTCATTTGTATTAGCTTATCATGGGCCATGAAAAGGAGGGTTATGGTTGACATGTGGGTGTCGTTTGAATTGAGATAGGTCTAGGTTGTTCAAAATGCACAACACCATTGCCACATCAACATTTGTGATTAGGGTCTCCTTAGCTTCAAGAAAAACATCTCCAGCAAGCAACAAATCAAAAAGCTACCATTACACAGTAAAGTAAAATCAATTTGGGGCTTTTTAATTTTTTGCAAAATCTTGCTTAATCAGAGCAATTAACCCCAATTACTCCAGAATTTTTCAAATTGAGGGTAGAAATCAAGCACTTGTTTCTATAGCATGCTACAACAACATTTCTCAAAAAACCCTTCTTTCGAAACCCTAATTTTCAGGGGCATTTCTTGTAGGGATAAGACACTAGCATTGAAAACTCTCCTTTGCTAAGACCTTCCCAGATTCATAGCATATCATGGCTACCCACATGTTCATTGACAAATTCAATAGGGGAAGCTTCCATACCTAGCAAATTAAACTAAAATTTGGTCTCACGAGGGAGGGCCTTTGGCCTTTCATTGAAAAAGAAGAGAAGATGCCCGAGACTGAAGATGCAGCTCAAAAAGCATGGAAGCTTAGGGATCAAAGAGCCTTTGGTCTCCCCTTCCCACCTCACTCTATTGTGCATGGGAGATAATTCCTAACCTGAGAGATAATACACACACATCAAAGTGTTTTAAGTATCATCATGTCTCTATGTCATTCATGTCTGCGCGTTTGTATGATTGCTATCCAGACAGTACGGTCAATCACATGCACAAAGGTGGCAGATGGCATGTAGACATCACGGTTATCAATACGGAAACACGCATCAATACAGCAATCATATCCAAACGTATAAATACATTGATTTTGAAAACCAAAACGCATTAACACGCCATGTCATGAATAGTGAAAAGAATAATTGACACAAATGCGCATTAATACGCCACAAATGACAAGGTTTTCGTTTCGACCCCATCAAGATCTATGAGTGTCATTCAAGTCATTAAGGTTTGCCCTATAGATTCATCTGAGTAAGAGAATCAAAATAGCATGCAACCAGACAAATGATGCATTATCAGACCCTTGAAGATGAAATGCATGAAAATCCAACCTGGAAGCAACGTTTGTGAAATTGGCAGCAGCAGCAGCAGCGGCCGCCATTGCTGTGGCAGAAACCTGTGATTAAACACCACTCCTACTGATTTTTAACTCTATATCGTAGATCTGACTGTCACCTGAACATGCATAAGACATTCACTTCGTTTCAGAATTATATACTGTTTTGCATGCATGAGCAGATGTCTAAGGCGTTTCAGACCTTGCAACTCGTCCGGATCAATGAGTAGGCCAATTGAGGCCGCCCGGGCGAGGAGTGTTGTTTTGGGGACTGTCAAATCAAAATCAAGCGATCTAATGGCGTTAAAAATTTTAAAAAAAATTGGACAGAAATATAAAAGTCAATGATTTTTTTTAATAGAAATATTTGATAATTGGAAGATTTGGTTTTAATGGCATTTACTAGTTTAGATTTGGTGAAAGATATGTTTTGATTAGCATTTATCTCGCAAGATGGAGATTTATTCTATAATTTTTGTTCTTGAAAAGTTTAGATTTAGAGTAGGCATGTTTTGATTAGCATTTAATGCTTATGTGAGTTTACAATAAAACATGCTTTTGCAAACTTGCCTTCGGTAGGACTATTCGTTCGCTTGATTTTCCCTTCATCAAGGGAGACTTTCCATCCTTCCACTACATGTTCTGGTTGATTCTCACATGGGAAGACCATTATTATTGACTCACTGATAGAATTTACATGCTGCTACTCCTTAGAGTGATATTTGTGATATTGTCTTCTTGCTCTCCAAATGTAATGATACTATTTTCCTTTGAGTGAACTAATAAATCATAATCAATAATGGGTCCTTGTCAATTGATTGTACTAACACCCACCAAAATTGGTGGCATGAAAAAGCACAAAAATGGCAGCCTAACATGTTTTTTTGGGTTTGGCGGTTGGGGCCGAGGGGGAGTGCCAAGGCTTTATATTTGTGTTATTATCTTATGTAGGTAAACTTATACAGGTTATGATTTACCTATATAAGACTTTCAAGTATAATTTCATATAATTCAATCCAGTATCGATGCTTGTGTAATTCAATCCAAGACCAAGCTTTTCATTATATTTCATATAATTCAGTCTAGTACTGGTTCTTATGTTACTTGTTAGAAATTCAAAAAAAAACAATGCTTCTGTTTTTTGTTAACCTTTTTATTAGCATTATGATACAATGAGACTACAAATATTATTTCTTCTGATGCTTTGGAGAAAATATGTTTTGAGTAATCATGGGACCTCTAAGAGCATGTGATCCAGTGAAACAATTTGTAGCAATAAATACATAATTATAGTTTTCAACCTTTTTATTTTAAGAGGATTGAAGAAGTAAAAACAAAGCTTGTTCCACTTTAAGTCCTCACAATTTAATTTAGATAATCCAATCTATCAAGTAAATTGGATTTAGGGTCAATATAGTAAGAGAACTTGTATAGCTATAAACTCAATGAGATAATGATATAACTCAACTCATCCCATTCTATGTAGATGGTGTAACACTATTGTCCTACAAAGGAGAGAAGTGAGAGTATCATGCCTTGTAGTCTCTCTATTAGGCTCCAATCACATGTGATTTTAGCTCTACAACTCAAAATGGATGGTCTAACTAGATAATAAAAAAGAATGTATTTTGTTTGGATCTATAGAAGTGTGCTTGAAAGCATTGCCTCTATTGTAGTGGCGATGCAAAACCCTTGACTAGTCTTTGCCTCGATTGTTGATTTCACAAGGAAGTCTAAGATTACCACTCCTAGGTATGTGTCCCCCCAAATTAGTAATTCTCCAACATAAAAGTGTCTTTGTACAGCCATGATAACTCACGTGGAAGACCATTCCCATCGTCTCGCCAATGTGAACACCTAAATCTTGTTCCTTAATGAAAGAATATAATGCGTGCCTCTCCATTCTACACCACATTATTTTAGCATAGTTTACAACACACCCTCTCCACATTGATGCCTCATTTCAACTAGCTACTTACACTTATAGGATATTTGACTTTGAAGCCATGGCATAAGGTAGAAAACCACTCCCATGGCTAGCATTGGCTTTATCCATGCATGTTACATCACAAAGAGTTAATCATATTTGGTATGCCAAAGTAATGAAGTTGTCATGAGAATATATTTCAAGTCCTCTTTAAGAATATTATTTTCCCCTCTTGAGTAATTTGGGGACGCCTAGGTTACTCTTGCGTCATGCCGGCTAGGTTAATATCGTGGGTGACACCACTATAAATATTAATACGTGCGGTATATGACGTATGCTTGGGGCCGTCTATGATTATTTCAGTTAGGTTTGTATGGCAGGGTGATTCCTGGGGTACTTACGCCTGGTAGTCATGAGTTGGTGATGGTTTGTGCCTGTTTAATATTTGTGGGATTAATTTAATTATTAATTGGGCTTATATTTTCAGGTGATGAAGATTACGAGGATTGATAAATAATGTCGAGGAGAATGTTTCGTATGCGCATCATATTTATTTTTACAAGCGTAGCTTGTAACCTTAGTAGTTGATTTTTTCATTTTGATACATTGGAAAAAATACATTTATAATGTTGAATTTATTAAAGCCTAAAGGCTTTACCCTAGCCCCAATTTTTGGGACACTCTATTTTTGTTGTGGAAGAGTGTCATGCTCTCTAAAAGCACACCATAGTCTCCACCAGCATAGAAATATGGGCTTTTAAATTATGAATATTTTTAGAAGGTTTAAGGTTATGGTGTGAACAAGGCCCTGTTTGGGCACCTCTTTTGGTTGATACCCAATTGAGCACCCTCCTAGCTACCATGTACTAGTCACCTTTTTAGTAGTCGCAATTCCCCTCCTACTAGCCAATTACACCTAACCTTCCTAGTCAATTGCCTCATAGTTGCGCGCTTTCTAAAGGCATGTGTGCATCTTTGTTACCAAGATTGCATCACATATAAGTTAATTGACCCTTTTAAATCTCCTCTTTTTACTTACACGCCTCCTTCAATAATCAACCAGCTCATAACCAAAGCTGCTAATAATAATTACCCTACACTGCATATAAAAAGGTTCTATATCACACAGTGAAGGCAATAATCCCATGCAAAAGGTGAAGGAACACAGAGCCCAGAATTGTAGGTTGCATCCTACAGCAATTGTATAAAAGAAAAGAGTCCACAATTGCTATCTCCATCGTGTAACAATGGTATAGAAGGTTATTTATGCAACTACTTTCTAACTTAATCGCATTTTTTAAACATTAATTGATATAATTTCTTCTAGTACTATCCCAATCTAAGACCTATTCAAGTTTCCATGCTTTCCTTATCTTATTTCGGATGACCCATTCTTTCTCACAAGTATTAAAGCACAAGCACAAGCTCTAGGAATGAATAAGTGAATGAAGTTCTTGGTGGCCGTTTGCTATGTGCATATACTAGGAGGCTAACCCACCCTAGGCATGTGAACATGGCAGCATGGGAACATGCTCTAGTGGGGCAAGGGTTAGGTCTAACCTTGGGTTGAGGTTAGGGTCAAGCAACCAAGGGTCACACATGGAAACAGAGAATCAAGAGTCACTTGAGGGCCCTCTTATATAATAGAGGCATGGGGCCCTCTCAAGGGATGTTCTTTTGGATAGAGAATTGTGTCTACTCTCTTGCCATTTCATGCTAGAGCTATGTGTTGTTGGAGTGAGGTCATATCTCTTGGTGCTATGGGACACTAAGGTAAGATATGTGATACTTCATTGAATTTATTTGTGCACCCTTGGGCTCGGGGGTGGTTGGATGGATGAGTATATGCTTGGTTCATATATGTTTATGCATGGTTATTAGCTAGAGAGATCTTTATGGTTTTAACAATGGTATCAGAGTGGTCTCTAGTTAAATTTTTATGTTTTTTTCTCTTATTTTTCTCTCATTATTCCAAAAATTTTAGCATTTTTAAAGTAAATTTTAACATTTACTAAGCAAAAAATGTTATTTTTTTGTTTGTTTTGGTGGTCTATGCATTGGGAACGTCAATATGGTGGTTGGAACGCGATGCTTCTCAACTTAGATGGACATATCGACGTTGCGAGGAAATTTTGTGAGTGGAAATGCTATTTTTCTCTATTTTTATGGTTAAAATAAGCATTTATAGAATTTTTACCAAAATACCACACATGGCTATTGCAGATATTTTGCTAAAAATGGATTCTCCTACATCTCAAATAAATTTATGAATTTTTTCCTAAATTTTAGGACATTGTTTGAGCATAAAATGCTAATTTTAGGCATTTTTAATGCATTTTACGGGTTTTTTTCCACAAAAGTGTGGGCTAGAAAACATAATTTCCTGTTGGAAATCAGAGAATTGAATTTCTCCAATGCATGTATGCAATGTCGGGTTCTTTCCCGTGTGCACGAGGTTCTTTTTCTCTTGTCAAGATTTTCTTCTTGTTTCTCTTTTCTATGTGGGAACAACCTCTTATGAGGATATTTCTTAATTATTTATTATAATAAAAAGAAAACACAAAGAAAAAGAGAGACAAGAAAATCTAAGGGAAGGTAGTGGAGGAGCTTCCCTCTCCACCTTACCCTCTTCCACTCGGAATCGCACAGCGCATAGGGGGGAGTTTTTTTTTTCATCGCGGTTGTCTACGCCCCCCCTCCACATTTTATATATTTAAAAAAATAGCTTATAAAAGCTTTTGATTAAAGCTTTATTAGTTTTTTTAAAAAAGGGGGATTTACAATGCTCTTAATTAAAGCTTTTTTAAAAAAAGAGAATGAAAATTTTTCTTTTCAAAGATTTTTTTTGGAAAAATTCTCTTGAGACTTTTCACTTTTCAGATTCTAAAATTCTTTTGACCTTCTGAATTCCAGCTTTTCTTTCTCTTATTTTTCCTACAACCCTTGACTTTCCGTATTCCGGGATGACCTTTCGGGTTTTGAAAATTTTTTGACTGTTCGTATTCTAATGAGTTCGGGGTTCATTAAATTTTTTTGAAAATTCATGGAAAATTAGACAAAGGTTATTTCAAATTTATGGAATATTCGCGTTTGGTGATCGGCACGTGGCATGTTCGTTTAGGTGCACGTGACCATTCAAATTCCTTTAAAAATCTTTTTTTTACCTAGAAAATTAGTAAATCCATTAAAATTACAAATTTTAATTGGATTTGAGAATTGTCAAGCGAAATTGAAAAATTTCATGTTTGATGGGATTCTCGGGGTAAACTTTTTTAATAATTACCAAAAAATAAAAAAAAATCTAGAAACTATTTTAAAAATCATAGAAATTGGTATTTTTGAAATATCAATTGTATTTTGGTAAATTTTATTGCTAAAAGTTTCTGGAAAATTATAGATTTAGAGTGCCATAAGATAGAATTTGGTGGATTTCAAAAATAGTAAATTTTGAGGTCCTAAAAAATAGAAAAAATTAGGAAAAAATCATGATAATTCTTTTTTCTTGAGAATTTAATATTTTCGGGGATTATTTAGTGTTGAATTACTTTTTTTATGTGTTAACATTAGATAGATGCGAATTAAATTAATCCATTGTTTTGTGTGGAGAAAACAGAGTATGCGGGGAGTCTAGATCTGGTGCCTTAGACTTCAAATGAGCACAAATGCTTTCAAAGACATCAATAGCAATGAGTCTAGTAGAGGAGGTGAGGATAACACAGTTACTCCTCATCAAGAACTCGTTGAAGTTGAAGATTCATCTTATGTTCCACACATGAACCTGAAAGGTACTTGAATTTAGGGAAAGGAAACTTCGTCTCGCCTAATCCGTGAGGTTAAAATTAAGTGGAAAGACAGGGAAATTGAGGATTCGACTTGGGAGTCAGTTGAGAACGTTCACCGCAGTTTTCCTTCTTTTCATTCAAAGAGTGCAATGTTTTGAGAGAGGGGAAGTATGTTATGTGCACATTATATGTGCATATACTAGGAGGTTAACCCACCTTAGGCATGTGAACATGGGACCATGGGAACATGCTCTAGTGGGGCAAGGGTTAGGTCTAACCTTGGGTTGAGGTTAGGGTTAGGAAACCAAGGGTTACACATGGAAATGGAGAGTCAAGAGTCACTTGAGGGCCCTCCTATATAATAGGGACATGGGGAACTCTCAAGGGATGTTCTCTTGTGTAGAGCATTGTGTTTCTTCTCTTGCCATTTCATGCTAGAGCTATGTGCTGCTGGAGTGAAGTCATATCTCTTGGTGGTATGGGACACTAAGGTAAGATATGTGATACTTCATTGGATTTATTTGTGCACCCTTGGGCTCAGGGGTGGTTGGGTGGATGAGTATATGCTTAGTTCATGTATGTTTATGCATGGTTATTAGCTAGAAAGATCTTTAGGGCTTTAACACCATTTTCTCTGAATTTCTCCTTTGAATTTTTGTGATCTTTCCTACTACACCAATAAGTCAATTTGCATGGAATTTATGGCAATAACTTCTCAACCCATGCCTAAGCTTCCTTCCCTCTGTAAAGCTTCAAGATTAGATGGTGCTATTTAAAATGGAATGTGAAAGTCCATGTTTTGTAGGAGGCGACTACAACTCTTCTTCCACAACCTATAGCATCAATGCAAGAGGGATGACTCAGATGCTGAACAATGGTAAGCTTGGGGGGCAAGAAAGGATGCACGAGCTCTTGCTTTCATCATTATGAGCCTTGTCATGGACACTGTTATTATGCACATCTAAGGTACTACTATCACATCTAAGCTACTACTATCACATCTGAAGCTTGGACAATTCTCATAAATCTTCATGAAAAGGATGCACGAGCTCTGTCTTTCACCATTATGAGCATGTCATGGACACCATGATTACGCACATCCAAGGTATTACTACCACATCTGAAGCTTGGACAATCCTCAAAAATCTTCATGGGAGTAATACCTTAATTTGTGTACTCAACCTTGTAAGTGAGCTTCTCAATGTCAAATTGGAGGAGAATGGTTCCATAGCAAAGTACCTTGTGAAGATGAAGGATTTTCATGATTAGCGTCATGCATCAATTGGCGAAGTCATTGATCCATATAAATTTCTATAAGGAACTCAAATAGGCTTCCCAAAAGCTTTGAGAGCTTTGTTCCCTCTATCTTGACTCAATCTCACTACCCCTCTTTCCTTTGAAGAGTTGAGAAACTTAGCACTTAAGTGAAAAGTATGTGAAGCAGCATAAAAGGAAGGAGAGGAGGAGAGGTTGTATTTTTAGCAAAGAAGAAGGGTGGCAAACCTACTATTGACCAACCAAGGAGAGCAAGTCTAATGCAAAGGAAGAGTTCAATGACGATCCTAACAAGAAAAGAATAAGGTATAATTCTAAGATAATAACTTTGCTAATGATTATTATACAAGGAAAGTGAAAGAGAATAACAGAAAGGAAAAGCCTCAACCAATGGCACATAGGCTAGCATGTGGCACTTTATCCATTGAGGATGACCTCTTCCTTGGCGCATTAAAGGGGACCTTTTGCACTGGCCACTACAAAGATCAGTGAATCACGGATAACGGAGCGCGAGCACATATTGCAAGATTGGTTTGTGGACATTTCTCTAAGCCTCTTTTTGATAATGTGAGGATTGGGAATAATTCAAAGCTATTGGCAAAAAGAAAATGTAAGTATCCCATTTTTTATCATAGAGAAGAAAATAAGTACATTAAAGATATTCTATTTGCTCATGGCCTCTACATAAGGTCCCAAGTTGGAGTTTAATATGAAAACCATAATATTATGGGACAACATAAAGGAAGATCTTGCACATCAGGAGTCCAAGATGGAGGACTCTACAAGCTTACACCTTTTCTTGCTCGATCAAACATTGGTGTGGCACTGAGGTATGGTCATTTGAGTTGACACTTGTAAATGTGTATTTTAATACCTTTGTCGAAGGGTTGAGGTCCATCGACCATCTTTAAGGCTCACATGAGATGCAAGCAACATTGAGAAGTATTTTTAAAGGAGGCCAAGGAAATCATTGGAGTTAGTGCACTGTGACATATATGAAGCTTTAAAAGGTGAAATGAACCTTTGGTCGAAGGGGACTACGTACGTTCTCCGAGTTAGAACAACTGAGCTAGCCCCAAACATTAACTATATTTGTACATTTTTCTTGGAGAAATTGCTCCATATCAATGAAATTATTTTCAAAGAGCGAGAGAGAGAGAGAGAGAGAGAGAGAGAGAGAGAGAGAGAGAGAGAGAGAGAGAGAGAGAGAGAGAGAGAGAGAGAGAGAGAGAGCATTGCGTGTGTGTGGTTTACCATGTGCAGATAATAAGAGAGAGAGAGCATTGCGTGTGTGTGGTTTACCATGTGTAGATAATAAGAGAGAGAGTGTGTGTGTGTGTGTGTGCGTGAGAGAGAGAGAGAGAGAGAGAGAGAGAGAGAGAGAGAGAGAGAGAGAGAGAGAGAGAGAGAGAGAGAGACCAATTAACAATGCTACATAAGAGAGAGGAAGAGAGAGAGAGAGAGAGGAGAGTGTGTGTAAGAGCGTGAAAGAGAAAAAGAGATCTTATGTTCTTGAGAAAGTATTATTGAGAGCAAGGTAGAGATTTATCAACAAGACCACAAGATTCCAACGATCCAAAAAAGATAGCTCATAGCTTGTAAAATTTGATATGGCAAAAAGTAGAAACCAATACGCGAAAGCAAATCTAATGAAGCCAAAAGATGATTGCAATCAAAACCATAGAATCCGCATAATGTCATCAAGCAACCTAAAACAAAACCATATACCAAAATAAATAACCAAGCATCAACCATATGACAATAGCTCGATGAGAGAATGCCACTTGTCATAGCTATTCCTCCTCTGCAACATTATTAGCATAATGTAACCGACCACTTGCACACTCTATCAATTGACGTTTGAAGAGTGGGTCAACTGACATGTCCTCCACCAAAGACTCTACAAAACTAGGTAGATCCCTTTTTATAGGAGCGAGCCATTATTAAAAATACAAAGAAATCACAATCTAACAATGACTCAAGAAGAAAGGTCTACAAGTCTAAAGAGAGAATGTTTTAGATGTGTACCAGCTTTTTGGAAAGTCCAAATTGAAGTCATCCTCCTCCACATCTTGAGAAGTGTCCATAATTGATAGCAGCATAACCTTCTTTGCATAGTGTGATGCCACCAAAGGATCCAAGTGTCCGCTACTAGAAATCTCCTCATTGACCTCTATAACCAAGCAAGGGTGCCCAATGAACAATGTTGCTTCTCAATGTCGGCCTTTTCTTGCTCCTGTTTCCATCATAGTTCCTCCAATAGGGCAAAGAAGCTAAACACAAGAATAAAGGAGACACTCTTCTCCATGAGCAACATCACTGCCAGCAGAGCAGCAGCCCACCGACACAAATAGCAAGGACACCTTTCCGTGCACGCACAACAAAATGACCTAAAATGCACAAGCCTAAACCACACACAACTCCCCTGTCATTGCATTATTATTCAAAATTCCTCAAAAAATATGCAAACCATATATACTTGACTAACCTTGTTGAGTTCTTTGGACAACCACCTTTATTTGCTCTATAGTTCTCCCCCATAGAAGCCTTGTCTTTTTGCTTCTCTATAATCATTCTTTTCTCCTTTTCTATCCTCTTATGTTGTAATTCATCCATCTCGCCTTAGGATCCTGAATCCCACTTGCACTCTCCCTTAAGATGTCTCTCCTCAACACAAGTCCCAGGTGTCATGTCTATCCACCATGGACAATGTTTCCTCTCCCAATCTTTGAGAATAAAACGCCCTTATGGAAACTTGTTCTCATGAAATATAGGAGAAGTGTACATATAAAAAGCAGGTGGTGAAAGCACTATATATGCTTTGTATATAGACGTCTTATGGCTGATTTGGGTGTTGAACAATCGTCTAGCACTATGATTTTCACTGACAGCCAGAGCGCATTAGCAGTTGCGAGGAACCCAATGTTTCATGGTCATACTAAGCACATTGAGGTGCATTACCACTATGTCAGGGAAAGACTCTCTGCAACAACAGAGATCATCTTAGTCTATGTGCCTACACATGACAACATGGCAGATTTATTCACGAAGGCTCTTCCTTGTGAAAAGTTTGAAGCTTTTCGTAAAGCTTTGGGCTTACTGCCTTTTCAGGATTGATCGGCCATACCCTGTACATATTCACATCATAACTCTAGGGGGGATTTGTAGCATTATATAGTAGTGATGTGTGTGAACACACTTAGGACCGCCGAGACACTTTTTCTCTCACCAGGAGGTTTTTGTCCCCTATGCGTATGTACACCCTCTTATCTACTCATTTTGGAGTGTGTACTTATCTTTTTGTATCTGGCACACGTTTGATGATTCTACTCTAGTGAGTTTGTGTGCTCTCAAGCTTCTCTATCTTGTGTGTGTGCATTGTTGCAACCCTAGCCCTAATTCCAACAGTGCACACATATTTTGCATGTAAGTGCACTCACTCCTAAAAAACATGCACATTTTCACTCACGCTACTCTCATTAGCATGTGCGTTCACATTTCTATTTGCACGTACATGCATCCTTGCACTTGCATTACATGTGCGAACACACGTACACACACTCCCACACATGCACACATCATACTCTCATGTTCGCGCGTGTGTATATACCCTTACACAATTGCACATTTCCATTTGCACGTACATGCACCCTTGTACTTGCATATGAGGACACACATATACACACTTCGTGCACACACCATACTCTCATGTTCGCACGTGTGTATATACCCTTACACAATTGCATGCACATGTGTGCATCACACTCACTCATTCACCCCCATGTGCACATCCCACACACTCATATCCATGTATACACATTTAGCTATGCCTAAACTCACTTGTGCACTCTTCTCTCATGGGATGTTGACCTCGATATATTGCCCACCATGAGCCAGTCTCATGTGGATACCCTTACCCTCAGTAACTGTACCCTGGCCCTATACTTGCTTTAGTTCAACATCTTTTTATCCAACCCTATATCCATGCCCACATTCCATACCATTTTAGTGCATATTAGCACCGCGTGACAACCCACCCTCGTCACCCTATTCTTCCTTGACCAAGCCATCTCCTTTAGGGACACAACATTGATACACTCTATGGAGTCCCTTTTGCTTGTGTGTAACCTGGCCACATGGTGTCATCTATTTGTCGTTGATACAATTCCACACTCTTTATGGAGGAAGACCATTTTCCCCACCTCATAGCACATGTGGCCTCGACTACCCGATTCATGTAAACTTACCTCACTTGGCCATGATAACCATGGAGGATGACCATTTCCCCCACCTCATGGCACACCCAGCCTCAACCACTCCATTCATATAGACCCACCACACTCGACCATGATAACCATGAGAACCCTTGTTCGTCTACCTTCCTCTAGCTCTGTTGCATGCCCAATCATCAATACAACCTGTTGGGCATCCTCTGACTCCATCATATAGTCTACTCATACATCTTCGTGGATGAGGCAAGGGAGTCCTTCGCCACTTTCAGAAGCCATATGCCTAAAGACGAGGAGGGAGACCTTCATGAGTTCTCACAAGGAACCTAGGGGGAGTACGAGTCCTTTGGTGCTGAAGACCGGCCCAGCCACTCAAGCCCCCTTGTCAACGAATAGATTGGGTGCCATGTAAAATCCCCCATAGCTAACCCCAACCACCTCTCTAAGTGAACCAACTTCAACTCCCACCCATACCCCTCCTGTCAAAAGTAATCCGCAATATCTTCCATGGGAACCCCTCTCATCAAAAGTAATCCGCAATATCTTCCATGGGAACTCCTTCCTCTTCCACCACTCATCAACCCCCTGTTGAAATATACAAGTGAATAGGGTGTGTGCGGGAACAAGCCCTTGGTTAGAGGCTGTAAAAGAGGAGATGTAATTGTGAAAGAACCTGTGAAAAGGTGAGAAGAATCTACTGGGAGAGAATAAAGGGTAGCATGAGAGAATTTAGGAGTGTGGAGTTATTCTAGGAGATATTCAGGGAAAAGAGAAGAGGTGGAGAGAATCAGGCAAGAGGTGGAGATATTCTGGGAGTGAATCATGGAGAAATCAATGGGATTTGATGCTTGATGTAAACTCTATAAATTGAGGCATAGCCCTAATGAGAATTTGCTGGTTTTTGAGTATCCATGCCTACATTAATCTATTTGCTAATTATTCACTAATTACGTCTTAATCATTTGCTAATCACTTTATTAATGATGTTGATTCTAGTGTTTGATCCACCATAGCTCATCATTATGCTCAAATTTCAACATGGTATCAGAGCCATGCCTAGAATCCATCAGATTTATGAGCCCATTAGTTAATTAATTAGGATTAGTAGAAAATTAGCAAATAATCAAAATTTTAGTGAGTTTTCACTTCTCCCCTTCACCCCTAGCCAGTGGAGGATCTCTAGCACCTTGCACACATAGAATTAGGGCACAAGCTTCTAGCATATGGTAGCTAACATCCTTGGCTTCATGCTCATCTAGACGGCACAGCAAACCGCGAAGAAACTCGAGAGAAATCGATATTTTGGTCGGCACATTTTTTTCTGAGTAAACTACAGATTTCTCCTTGCTCAAATCAAATTGCTTCAATTCCTCCTAGCCCAAGGTGTAATCAAGCATGCTCTACAAGCTGGTGAAGACAGAATTGAGTTTCATCAAGTCTATAGTGAGATCTAAGCTCTTCATCAAATTTGCAGGTGACTTTGGTAAAATAGAGATTAAGCTTTCAATATTTGGTCAAATCTTGTGTTTCTTGGCTTAATCCTCTACTAGACTCATTGCTATTGATGCCTTTGAAAGCATTTGAGCTCATTTGAAGTGGAATGCACCAGATCTGGACTCCCCGCACTCTGTTTTTTGCACACAAAACAGAGCATTAATTTGCTAATCAGTGATTAATCAGTGCTAATCACTGTATTTTGGTGCAATTGAGGGTTCAAATTAACCATTAGGTATCTGATACAGATCCCTATAGCTTCAGATTGCAAATTGGAGTTGGTTTGATACTCCAACCATCCCGTACAAATTGGTTACCCTTGATTTAGTGTAATTTCTAGAAAAATTGTGCTGATAAATTTGTGAAAATCATCATTTTGCATTTAACCCTTGGTTAATGCCTGTAAATCTCACTCAAATTCAAGATTATTCACAGCCAGAGTTGCATTTGGAATGTGCATGAGAATGAATGCTATACGCATTATGTATTGGGCACATTACATCAGTGTAAAAATGGGAACAGACACTGCACTTGTCTAGAATAAGGCAAGAGGTAAGACCTCCCACATAAATTTGGGTATGCATTGCATAATGATAAAAGATGAACATCAAAAGCCCAAAGGAACTGTCAGCAAAACATTGAAACATGTTGCTCACATGGAGTAAAATGACCTGACGGACGAGCTCATGGGCCCAGCCATGAAAGAAGAAGAATATCTCTTCCCAAGAAGAGGATCCACACCAAGAAGAAGAGCTGAAGGAAGACATGGACACGAGAAGAGAAGCTGCCCCAAGAAGACTGAAAGAAGAGACGGATGCGGCATACTCATCATCTACATCTTTTATACTAAGACTAGAACAAATATTTATTTCTTCTTGTTGGTTGACTTCTTCAACCACATGTGCCTTTGCTAGCTTTTGATCTTTTTGGTAGTACTTTGAGGACGGATGATTCGTCTTTCCACAATACTCACAAGGATGTTTGGAGAGACAATCCTTAGTAAGATGATTTGTACGACCACAAATAGTACACTTCTTCTTTGCCGATGTCGTAGTAACAATATATGCATAAGGATCTATCACATCCTTTGTAATATTCTTTTCTTCTTCCTGTAAAGTATTTATGATACTTTCCAAAGAAGGGACTGGCTCCTTCTCTTTAAGGACCGTCACAATTTGTCTAAAGCTTGAAGGTAAGCTTTAAAGCACGATAGCAATAGCATCTTCTTTAGGAACAGGAGATTTAACATAAACCAATTGTGTCATTTGAGGAGCCATGTGAAAATCTCAGAGAGAGAGAGAGAGAGACCCCACAACCCAATGTAACCTGCCCCAACAAAGTAAAACCACCTCTGAGCCACCAATGATGTAGGCCACGTGGTAGATGTATGTGTGAGCACTTTAGTCAAGGTCGCGGGGCACTTATAGTAGCCTTGGACACATAGAGAGAGAGAGTGTCAAGGACTATGGAGTTTAGGGACTTGAGGCACTGGTCGCGGACTTTCAAGTAAAGAAAGAAACTTGATACAAGGTCCAGGTGTGCTGTGAGATAACTTGAGGGGAGGAGTAGACACTGGTCGCGGACTATCAAGTAAAGGGGAGGCAAACTTGGTATAGGGTCTAGGTGTACTAGGAGTATTCACTTGAGGGGAGGTGTTGAAATATACAAGTGAATAGGGTGTGTGCGGGAACAAGCCCTTGGTTAGAGGCTGTAAAAGAGGAGATGTAATTGTGAAAGAACCTGTGAAAAGGTGAGAAGAATCTATTGGGAGAGAATAAAGGGTAGCATGAGAGAATTTACGAGTGTGGAGTTATTCTGGGAGATATTCAGGGAAAAGAGAAGAGGTGGAGAGAATCAGGCAAGAGGTGGAGATATTCTGGGAGTGAATCATGGAGAAATCAATGGGATTTGATGCTTGATATAAACTCTATAAATTGAGGCATAGCCCTAATGAGAATTTGCTGGTTTTTGAGTATCCATGCCTATATTAATCTATTTGCTAATTATTCACTAATTACGTCTTAATTATTTGCTAATCACTTTGTTAATGATGCTGATTCTAGTGTTTGATCCACCATAGCTCATCATTATGCTCAAATTTCAACACCCCCAAGTCTCAACCTTCTCAAACAACTCAACCCCCTCAACCGCATCCTTGAACCCTCCATCCTTGAATCATTCCATGAGGGGCCGGATCTCAATGAGGAACAATCGTAGACTACTCTGGAAGAAGCCAATGAAGACGATGGCAAGGACCTAGGGGTGTCCTTTCATGTCCATGATAGTAGGTCACATACCCCGTGAACTATGCAGGATTTGACTTTTCTAGGCAGACATCTTGGATATCCCATTGGATGGGAGATCTCCCTCAAAGAAGAGACTGAGTGGATGATGCAGAAGCTACATCATAAAATTGAATATTGGAAGCTGTCTACATGGCCATTGCATGTACGTTTATGAATAGTGAAGTCTATAATCATGGTGTATGTGCAATTCTATCTCCCTTTGTTGCCTTTGTCTCATAGGCAGATTGATCTTTTGATGTCCAAAGCCCTAGAATGCCTATGGAAAACAAATGCAAATAGAAAAGCCCTTCGTCTAATGAAGTAAGAATTGGTTTTCTCGCTTGAGATGCACGGTGGACTTAATATTCTCAATATCCATTATCATGTCCTTGTTGCGAGGAAGGTGATGCTTCTACTTGATTTTGTGGCACAAACAAGGCCATGGGCTAACATGTGTTGAAAATACAAGTGAATAGGGTGTGTGCGGGAATAAGCCCTTGGTTAGAGGCTGTAAAAGAGAAGATGTAAATGTGAAAGAACCTGTGAAAAGGTGAGAAGAATCTACTGGGAGAAAATAAAGGGTAGCATGAGAAGATTTAGGAAGTGTGGAGATATTCTGGGAAGTGTGGAGATATTCTGGGAGATATTCTGGGAAAAGTGAAGAGGTGGAGAGAATCAGGGAAAAGAGGTGGAGTGAATCATAGAGAAATCAGTGGGATTTGATGCTTGATGTAAACTCTATAAATTGAGGCATTGCCCTAATGAGAATTTGCTGGTTTTTGAGTATCCATGCCTACATTAATCTATTTGTTAATTACCCACTAATTATTTGCTAATCACTTTGTTAATGATGTTGATTCTAGTGTTTGATCCACCATAGCTCATCACAATGCTCAAATTTCAACATGGTATCAGAGCCATGCTAATTTGTGAGCCCATTATCTTGCTAATTATTTTGCTAATTAGGATTAGTAAAAAATTATAATTTTTCCTCTTTTTTCAACTCACCTCTGTACCCCCAGCCACAGTGGAGGAGCTCCCTCTCCTTGCACACATAAAATTAGGCCAAACCCTTCTAGCACATGATAGGTATCTCATAGCTCTTCAAGCTCATCCAAACAACGTAGCAAACCGCCGCCGGATGAAGGAGAAATCGCTGTTTTAGCAGGCTACATTTTTCAGCAGAAGATCTCAGATCTACACTCACTCAGGGTGAATCACTCTAATTCCTCTTAGCCCAAGGTATTTTCAAGCATGCTCTACAAGATGGTGAAGACAGAATTCAGTTTCATCAAGTCTACAGTGAGATCCAAGCTCTTCATCAAATCTGCACAGTAGCAGGTGACTTTGGTAAAACAGAGATTAAGCTTTCAATATTTGGTCAAATCTTGTGTTTCTTGGCTTAATCCTCTACTAGACTCATTGCTATTGATGCCTTTGAAAGCATTTGAGCTCATTTGAAGTCTAAGGCACCAGATCTAGACTCCCCGCATACTCTGTTTTCTACACACAAAACAGAGCATTAATTTGCTAATCAATGATTAATCAGTGCTAATCACTATATTTTGGTGCAATTGAGGGTTCAAATTAACCATTAGGTATCTGATACAGATCCCTATAACTTTAGATTGCAATTCGGAGTTGGTTTGATACTCCAACCATTTCGTACAAATTAGTTACCCTTGATTTAATGTAATTTCTGGTGATTTTATGCTGATAAATTTGTTGTAATCATCTATTAAACACCAGATTGAGTTGTAAAAGAGTAGACACTGCCCTTGAATCTTGAAATTGGATCAAGAGGTAAGACCCCCTTCACATCACCATGAGTACAGCACAGGAAATAGCCAAATTTAATGGGGAGCAATTTTACACATGGCAGACAAAAACCATGTATTTGCTCATGAGAAAAAATCTGTGGGGATTAGTTGAAGGGAGAGATGAATGCCCAAAGAGAGGGGAAAATGAGTGGAAGAGCAGGAATGAAAAAGCATTGGGGACTTATTGCACTCAGTTTAAATGATGAAATCATTCATTACATCACAGGGATACAATGGGCAAAAGATGCATGGGATGAACTCAATAAATTATTTGGTACACAAGCAAAAAATTCAAAGATAAATCTGTTAATGCAATTCTACAAATTGGACATGAAGGAAAGTGAACCTTTAATCACACACTTGAACAAATATAAAAGCATTAAGCAAAGCTATTGGCAAAAAGGTAGAAGATGATGAGGCACTAGCAATGCTTCTGAAGAGTGTGGACAAAGGTGATTATGAAAACATTATAGCAACACTAAAGAATGTACCTGAATTGAAGCTACATGAGATAGAAGTAGCTCTACTAGAGCAAGAGAGCAGAGGCAAAGAGAAGAAATGGCTCGACTCAACAGCAGGAGAAGAAAAAGCATTCTTCACCCGAGGAGGATTCTCTTGAGGACGAGGACGAGGAAGAGGCAGAGTAGGAGGAAGGACCTTCACTTGCCACAAATGTGGAAAGCCAGGGCACATGGCGAGAGACTGCTATAGCAAACCAAGTGGAGAAGGAACGACATCGGCAAACTTCATGGAGGCTCCAAAGGAAGTGGAGTCGGATCATCTTTTCTAAGAGAGAGAGAGAGAGAGAGAGAGAGAGAGAGAGAGAGAGAGAGAGAGAGAGAGGGAGACCCCATAACCCAATGTAACCTGCCCCAACAAAGTAAAACCACCTCTGAGCCACCGATGATGTAGGCCACATGGTAGATAGATGTATGTGTGAGCACTTTAGTCAAGGTCGTAGGGGGCACTTATAGTAGCCTTGGACACATAGAGAGAGAGAGTGTCAAGGACTATGGAGTTTAGGAACTTGAGGCACTGGTCGCGGGCTATCAAGTAAGAGGGAAACTTGGTATAGGGTCCAGGTGTGCTAGAGAGTATTCACTTGAGGGGAGGTGTTGAAAATACAAGTGAATAGGGTGTGTGTGGGAACAAGCCCTTGGTTAGAGGCTAGTGGTAGACCGCTTGACAAAAGTGACATTTTATTCCTTCCAAGGTTAAATTTTCAGCATCTATGGTTGCGAAAGAACCTGTGAAAAGGTGAGAAGAATCTACTGGGAGAGAATAAAGGGTAGCATGAGAAGATTTAGGAAGTGTGGAGATATTCTGGGAAGTGTGGAGATATTCTGGGAAGTGTGGAGATATTCTGGGAGATATTCTGGGAAAAGTGAAGAGGTGGAGAGAATCAGGGAAAAGAGGTGGAGTGAATCATGGAGAAATCAGTGGGATTTGATGCTTGATGTAAACTCTATAAATTGAGGCATTGCCCTAACGAGAATTTGCTGGTTTTTGAGTATCCATGCCTACATTAATCTATTTGTTAATTACCCACTAATTACATCTTAATTATTTGCTAATCACTTTGTTAATGATGTTGATTAATTATTTGCTAATCACTTTGTTAATGATGTTGATTCTAGTGTTTGATCCACCATAGCTCATCACAATGCTCAAATTTCAACAACAAAAGCTTTGTTACACCACCTACATTGGTCGAGCCGAGCCCCAAACTAGGGAAACTCTTTGACTATGGAGAGCATTCATTGGAGTAGGGTGTTTGAAGTGCCTCTTGCATTATCCCAGCCAAGTAGGAAGGCCTATAACCTTTCCATGCTTGGAATTTGCCACATATGGGATGTTGTTTGATGAGCATGGTATGGTTTTTTTGTTTCCTCAAGCAGTCAGACATTGTCATTTGGGATTATGGAGATGATGCAACCATTTCAGCCAATGCTTATGCTTCATAGTTTCTAGGGCATAATAGCTCCTTTTGCTCCCCTGGATTCATGAGCATGTGAATCATCTATGGAGGATGTCTAAATACTTGCCTTGGTGGAAAGTGGTATTGGGACAGATATAAAAGAGCAAATTTCCCTTGAAGCAATGATTATTTCTATGGAGATGTATTATGGGTGTTTTTTGGATTGCGATTCTTTTGGCACGTACACATTGCTTCAACCTCATATAGGTGATGCTCTCACCTCGGGGGGTGTACTTTTAGGAAGCCCTATATATAACGTGCATTCAAAGGATATAAACTTACGGGTTTTTCTTCAAAATGCAAATTAAAACCCCCTTATGTAAGTAGATTTCTGTAATTTTTTCTCAAAATCTTGGTTAAAAAAACCTTTCCTAATGATTACACATAGTAGACTTACATATTTTTAAGTGAAACCCCCGAGGCTCTCACCCACATGAGAATACAAGCAACCTTTCTAGTTAGGCTTTTTGGGAGGCAGTTTTGGCTTTTTGGTCGACTCTCTCCACCATTGTCAGCTTATGTAGTCTTTCTGGATTAGACGAGATTCTGGACACTCTGGAGACTATTTACCATGTCCAAAATTAGCTATTTTTTGTTGTTGTTCATGTCGACCTTGTTTCCTTGTTTCGTAGATCACTTTACAGTCTCTCAGGGATTCTTTTGATCTTAGAGATCTCTCTTTTTTGTAGCTCGAGGTGTTTTCCCACTTTTTTCGATCTGAGTCGTAGCTACCCCACTTTGAGAAAGCTATGAATATACATTACTTTTATTAATGAAACACTGGTTTCTTTTCTATAAAAAATAAGTGCCTGCACGCGTGCGGGTGTGTGTGTAAATGCCACATATCTCCATGCACAATTTGTGTGTAATGGCCATGATCAACATAGAAGAGCAAGTGTTGGAGCAATAGTTATACCACATCGACTACATCCACTATGGAGTTGTCTTTGCCACTCTCCCAAAGAAAGCTACATTTTGAGTTACCCATCATTATGTAGAAACAATGCATTCTTTACAATGTGGCTAGATGGCAATCCTATGGCTTTCATTTTGAATTGCCGAAGACCATCATCTGAAACAATGCACTCCTTACAATGTGGCTCGATGGCAATCCTATGGCTTTCATCATAAGACTCTATGTTTGAAGATTCTACACATGTTTTGTTGGTGTGAGAATGGATATTTATATACAATAATGAGCCAAATTGTTCTCTAGATGAGGTTATTCAACAAAATTTTTGGATCATTTAACGTGTGCGTGTGCGTGTGCGTGTGCGTGTGTGTGTGTGTGTGTGTGAGAGAGAGAGAGAGAGAGAGAGAGAGAGAGAGAGAGAGAGAGAGAGAGAGAGAGAGAGAGAGAGAGAGACTCAAAAAGAAACTCAATGTGTGTGTGAATTTAGGTTTGAGAATGGATATTTATATTACAATAATGAGCCAAATTGTTCTCTAGATGAGGCTAACCATTTAACAAACTTTTGGATCATTAACAAAGTGTGTGTGAGACTCAATATAAAACTCAAGTGGCAAACCTATGCCATGTGCCCATTCATGATGTAATCTTTATATTTTTTAACTTTGAATACTCATTTTGTAACTTCCTAAACTTCAAGAATGGGATTTTTTGCAAGTTTTGCTCTATAATTTGACTAGTGATATTCCAAACCCCACTACTATTTTTCACACCATAATCCAACTAAGTGATACACATACTTTGCTTGCAAAATCATACCAAGTCTTAAGTACTTGCTTAATCGTTTTGAAGGAATTGGCTTCAATTTATCATAGCCTATTAATATTGTGAAAAATCTTAAGCTAAACCTACTAACATAGGTTGCCATGCACATTGGGTGGTAGGACACTTTAAGAGTTGTCATGGTCCATGTTAGGTAGTGTATACGTTATAAAAAGCTAGGTGTGCCAACCAGAGAAACACGTATTAGTTTGAGTGGAGTAAAGAGAAGTAACTTATATTAGTTTAAGTGGAATAAAGAGAGGTACATTTTTAACAAGAAAATGGTAGCCATAAGCGACTTGCAAAAAGTTAGCAGTATATAAAAATTCTTATTATATAATAAAAATAAGTGATTCAAAAGGTTGTGCCCTAAATTTGCTTAGCATGTAAAATAGATTATAAATGCAAAACTAAAGTTTTGTAAAATTCATCTCCTAACTTTCTATGGAGTAATAAGCAATTATGACGAAGATAACACAGAGAAAAATATGGCAAGATAGAAGGCTTGGGTTTGCTTTTTTAAGTGTCACTATGCATTTGAGAGAGAGAGAGAGAGAGAGAGAGAGAGAGAGAGAGAATGTGGCCATTTATAAAGTAATTTTTGGTAATATATCTTCTATTGGGTAGATTGATTATATTGGCATGTGCTTCACTCCTATTGGGGTGGGTAGATGAGTCCGATTAGGTACCAACTAGGTAGTGGGCATTCTATAGAAATCTAAGTGTACCCACCCAAGAAATCATTGGAGATAGATGTTACAAGAAAACGGGTGGCATAAGAGACCTCCAAAATCATTTCGGCTAGTGGTAGCACCCATGCCTCTCTAATCGGTTTCAAAGCTACCTTAAAATTCTTTTTTTCTTGAATTAGTTGGAATTAGAAAGTACAACACAACACACACACCCATGCGTGCCACCGCTTGCACAGTGAAGGCTTGAACCCATGGCCTTGGGACTCTCAAGCAACACCTCTATTCCCTGCACTAACTCGCGGTCAGCAATTTAAAGGCTGCAGCACCACAGTCTTTCACATTTAAAAAACCTGCAAAAATATAAAAACATTCATTATACATTAAAGAATAAGCTACACTGAATATATTATATATTGTAAGGGCAGGATATTTTGTTTTTCACGGGGGGTATTTATCTCAAACTTTTTAAAAAAATATAAAAGGTTTAAGTTTGATGCAAAAAGAGGTTGGGAAAACGTACTTTTTCTCTCTCTCTCTCAGACATGAGTGATGTGCAATATAAATACCTTATGGGATTAGCTCTGTCTGTTCTCGGAGGGAGAGGGAGCAACATATTTGATGAAAGCTCTGTTCGTGGACGTCTGTGTCAAGAAAACCCCTCTAAACCAAGCGCAGGTCGCTAGCTTTCTCTCCCGCCCTACCTTCTCCTTTCCAGGTACCAATTTGTCTCTTTTCCTTAAAAAATACCATCTAATAATCTCAGACCTCCTCAGGCGCGTAATTAATTTGCATTTATTCTTCAAATCGGAGCTGTAATTTTTAGCTTTTCCTCTATACTAAACACCTATGCAGCACATACACTTTTAGGGTACTTGCATGGTGAGCGTGTCTGTATACTGCCCTAAAAGACTCGATTAGGGCTGATGCACAGGATAAAGTGGTTGCGTAGGATATAGGTCAGCAATCACAGCAGGGCAATTGCGTAGTACATGCTTTTTTCCTAATGTAAGTCCAGGAAGAATCCTAAGCAAATTCGTTAACCCTTAAGTCTTGGCGATAACAATTGAGCATATGACATAGCTTGCACATCCTTTTATTGTGAGCTTGTCTAGGATAATGGCATATGAGCATCTCACATATTTATTTCCTGTTGTAAGTACCTCAGTAAAAGCTATGAATCCTAGATTCTATAGCCTAAAGGCATGCTTACAGGTTATCACATTCTATGGTGATTAGTAAGTACATGTAAATTATATGCTTTTTATGCGATGTGAACCTCAGAAGAACCTTTAACCTAATCCTCAACACAATATAAGTGCATGTGAGCACAAGTTATGTGCATTTTTATAATGTAGCATATACGGTTACGTTAGAAAAATCCCAAACCCTAAACCCTAGAACAATGTGATCTGTGCATACCACATATCATATTCATTCATCTTATGTGTTTAAGGCAGTTGTGTAACTATGCCTTCCAACATTCAAAGCACTAGAGTTTGCGGGCGAGCTTGCGCCTAAGGTCCAAGTGGTAAAGTTGCCCATACAAATGCTAAACAAAAAGCAATTTTATTAAAAGCTACATTTTTAGACCTTCATGCAGTTTTTTTCCCTCACCGGCGGGTAGGCACGCGGCCTTGGGGGCGAGGGGTGACCCTTTGAATGTGGGGATTTGGGGGGCCGTGTGGGACCCCCAGAGGAGGTGGGATTGGGGATGCCTACCTGTGGCCTCTGGCGCCAGTTGGGATATCGTGTGATAAATGCGAGTAATGGTGCGCTCCAGGAACCGCTACCTCAGGCTCTGTGAGAAGAACTGCGGCCCTTCTGTCTGGCCTGTAGCCATTGCAGGTGTCGGGTGCGCTCCAGGAACCGCTACCTCAGGCTCTGTGAGAAGAACTGCGGCCCTTCCGTCTGGGCCTGTAGCCATTGCAGGTGTCGACGATCTGCCACTCTTGACTTTGTGGCTGTCTGGTGGTGCTGCAGTACCTGCACCTGTGCCTGCTAAGCGGAGGCATGCCAATCAGCTTATTTTCTTATATCTCCTTGGCCTACAAACACATAACATGCATCCTCGGAGATACCTCTGAAGATGTAGTTTTACCAAGATCATTTCAATTGGACACCAAGGACAAATGCAGTTATTGCTATGGGTAGGCTTGAAGGGTCCAGCAAACACATGCTTGTCATGGAGCTGGCTGACTCGCTAATCAGCAACGTTGGTATTTTTTGCCAGAAAAGGGCTCTTTCCCTCTAGTCTAATGAGCAGAAGGATGAGAGAGTGAACCTTATAAGGTCACCCTTTCTATTGGAGGAAAGAAGCTTTTTATGGTCCTAGAATTGGATGACACGAGAATTTATTTGTACAGTATTTAATTTAATTGACATCTTACACGTGAGTCGATACTTGGTTTGGAATGAATGCCAATACAATGCTATTTTTTCTAGATTGTTTTTTCTGTTTGCTGTTTACTCTGAGTATGAAAGCTGATATAGTTTTTCATGTGTGCAGAATGGAAAGCAGCAGCTCAGATGCATTGCTTGGAGGTAACAGCGAAGCTCTGGCTGAGCAAGCATGCACGCTTCAAGTGGAAGACAGGTTTTGTGGTACAGGTTGTGGATTTTCAGATGAAAAAAGTAGAGCAGCAGATGCACATGCCAGATCAGCTGCTGCTAAAAAGCTTGGTGTGGCTATAGTGCTGTGTTTGATATTCATTGCAGTGGAGATTGCAGGTGGCCTGATTTCAAACAGTCTTGCTATCCTCACAGATGCTGCACATCTGCTTTCAGATGTTGCAGGCTTTGTGATCTCTTTGTTTGCAATCTGGGCTTCAAGTTGGGAGGCCACACCCCGGCAAAGCTATGGATTCTTCAGGCTTGAGATTCTTGGTGCCCTTCTGTCAATCCAACTCATTTGGCTTTTGACTGGCGTCATTGTCTATGAAGCTATCTACAGAATCTTACATACTAGTGAGCTAATAAATGGCCGCCTCATGTTTTTTGTTGCTACCTTTGGATTATGTGTGAACATTATCATGGTTTTCTTACTAGGGCTTCATGGCCATGACCATGCACATGGGCATTCACATGGAAATATTAAGAATTCTACATCGGATCACATCCAGTATGAGGACTATAATCACAATCAATCACATGACCACGACCACGACCACAACAACGACCATGACCATGACCAGCATGAGGGTCATCATCCTCACGGTGATAACAGTCCATCATCAGAGGAACCCATGTATACTTTTCATGAAGTTGGAAGAAGAGACAGTTTTAAAGTGGATATTGACATTGAATCAGGGAATAGATCCAAGACAGAGAACTCAAATGCTGGTAGTATCAATGTCAAAGGGGCCTGGCTTCATGTTTTGGGTGATTTGATACAAAGTATTGGGGTGATGATTGGAGGTGCAATTATATGGGTTAAACCTGAATGGAGAGTAGTTGATTTGATTTGTACACTCTTGTTTTCGGTGCTTGTTCTCGGGACTACTATCAAGATACTTAGAGACACAACAGAGATTTTGATGGAGAGCACGCCTCGGGAGATTGATGTTAAGAAACTTGAGAAAGGGCTTTGTGAGATACCAGGAGTCATTGCTATTCATGAGTTGCACATATGGGCAATCACAATGGGGAAGACCTTGCTAGCATGCCATGTGACAATATATTCAGATGCGGATGCGGATGCTATTCTTCTGAGAGTCTTAGGTTATTGTGATCGAGTTTTCAATATCAGTCATGTTACTGTGCAAATTGAGAGGCATTGGGGATGTCTGGCTCCTTGATGGGTCAAACCAGTGGACCTCAGAAGGCATCCGATATCAAAAAATTGCAAATGGCTGCCTGAAGGTGCCATTAAGTAATTCAGCTCAGTTACATGCATCACTAGAGTACACTTGTGAAGGGCCATTGTAATGAGATTTATCTGTACAAGAGTGTGGTCATTTTGTGCTGGCGTTTCACCAGCATCATATGAAGGGCCATTCTAATGGCGTTCACATCTTTGCATGCAGTCAACTGTAGTCCTTTTGTCCTGTTGTCTTTGGTTGATCCCTCACCTATGGTCCACAAGCTACAGGCTGGAAAGTGCACGTGTTTTCAGGAGGTAGTGCCATGCAAGAGCAGCAAAGGACGGGGTGTGCCTAGGCTTAAAATAGAGCTCAACACAACGAAGCAACAGCAAGTTGCAAAAATCAAAGCTCATACATATCAAGGGGCTCTTCATTAAAGCTTTTAGTCTCCAAAGAACTCATGGTCTCATGACTCTCTTTGGCAATATCATGCTAAGCCAGTGACTTAAGGAGTTTAGGGCTGCTGCTTAGCAAGGATTGAAAAGAGATTACCTTTCCCTTACATGTAAAGCAGCATGGCCTAGTTGTAAATGCCAACCCATATAAATCTAATTTTGAAATTGTTCTAGCATTTTCCATGAAGTCTTTACCTTTGTGAAGGCATCCTTCATTATTGTCACACGCATGGCAAGTGGACATTCTTAACCCCCAGTTTTGGCTATGTTTAGGAACCTTTTCAGGCATTGACCAGCTTTTCATGGGGTTTTTGGTATTTATTTGTCCAAGCACCTGGCCGACAGCAGTCGGTCAGGTGCTTGGACAAATAAATACCAAAAACCCCATGAAAAGCACCTGACCGACAGCAGTCGGTCAGGTGCTTGGACAGCAGTCGGGTGGTTGTCCATGGGATAGGTCACAGGCTTAGGTGTTTCCTTTTGGAGGCCATGATGGCTAGGATCTATGTACATATTGATACATATATACAGAAAACACTATTGCAACAACATCTCTCTCCCCTCTGTGTTCATATTTGTGTTTTGCACAGTTCTTAATACATGCAGTTCTTCTGCATATGACAGCTTGGCATGAGTCCGAGAGGCGCTAAATTTGGAAAAAAAGCACAGTACAAAGGTGGCTGTTTTTTTGAGCCAAGTGGTTCTTCGACATCAGGTATCCTGGTGGAGGCAGAATGAGGGCAGCCATGGGGTATAGAGCCCCCATGTGGGTATCATGGGGTATAAAGCTCCCATATGCTCAGCCCAGCCGCCATGGAATGAGGATGAGTGGAGGAACAAGGGGTTTTCGAGAAGGGATCAAGCGCTCAGCCCAAGAAGAACAAGTGCACGTTTCTTAACGCAAAACAGAGCATTAGAGATTGGAGGCTTTCAAGACAAGATCCAAGTCGTCAAGAGTGCCTCAAGTTTTGGATGCAGGATGCCAAGGATGGAGTGCATATAAAGTCAAAGGATGATGGCAGTCATCTAGAAGGAAGGTGGATTCCCGTCATCAAGCTTAGCGGGAGGGAATGTCTCATCCATGGCATGTGGACATGCCTACCTCCTACTTTTGGCTATGTTTAGGAACCTTTTCAAGCATGGATCAGCTTTTTTATGGGATTTTTGGTGTTTATCTGTCCAAGGACCTGGTCGACAGTCAGAGTGCTTGTAGGGGCAATTCCACTAGTTTTTAAATATCAAGTTCAGTCTAATCATTAGTCATCTAATTTAGGTTTGTGGGACAGGTCATAGGCTTAGGTAATTCCTTTTGGTACCTTTTGGTTTAGAAAACACTTTTACAACAACATATCTCTCTCCTCTTTGTTTATCTTTGCACTTTGCATGGTTCTTAATACGTGCAGTTCTTCCGTATGTGATAATTATGGTATTGTTGATGCAAGCGAAAATGGAAACGGTTGACCCTTTGGAAATGAAAACGGTCGAAGATGGGAAACGAAAACGGGCAGGAAACGGCATAGCCTTTTACTTGAAACTTAGTGAAGAAAACTAGGAAGCAAACATGGAAACATCATTGTAAAATAAGATACATTACAAGATACACGTTACACATTACATATTACAGATTTTAGAAATCTTGAAATAAGAATCAAGATACATTGCAGAATACTAAATAGAAATGGAACTTCATGATTCGTTACTCATGTAACGTTCAAAGTCTTGAGATTTGAGATCTGTCACATGAAAATATTGAAGTCTCATGAAGAAAAGAAGTACAAGGTACAATGCTCAATGAATGTACAAAGAGCTAAATCAGAAATATCAAGAGTTGACTCAAGACTCAAAACTCAAGCATAAGTTATATCAACATCAACAAGTGGACTCAAGTTGCCATCAAAGGCCTCATCATATCCTCCTCCTCCTCCTGAAGGGCCTACTCTACTATGAACCTCTGTAGATCTACTATCCGTCTTATGTACATGATCATTACACTCTGGCTTGAAGGAAGAAGAAGGTAACTCAACAAATGCCTCTAGCATAGGACATGCTATCTGGCCAAGAAGGCACAAGTTTGCACTCACAAAAATAAGATCACTGGCTTTTTGTGTGCCTAGTCGATTCCTCTTCTTTGATGCAATGTGGCCAAGGGTGCTCTATAATTGCTCAAGAGGAGAGGATGAGCATTCCTGACTCAAAATGAGTACTGCTAACCGCTGAAGCTTACGTGTACTGACACCATACTCCTCCCACCAAAGAGCTGCACCCACCTCAAGTCTCTCTCTCTCTCTCTCCCTCTCTCTCTCTTTCTCTCTCTCTCTCTGTGTATCAGTTGCCAAATTTACCCTGCCTGCTCCTGTACATAGAAAGTTGGTTCTTCATGGTCATCCTTTGTTGTGCATCTGGAACCAACCTCCCCAACTCTCTCTCCCATCCCTCTGTTACCTCATTATCTGTCTCTTGCCAAAATCCTTGGAACTCTGGATCAAGCACAAATGCAGCTGTATGTAATGGTGAGTGGTAGCTATCCCACTGACCCTGACAAAGAGCCCTCAAAGTTTGGTACCTTTGAGCATCTTTCTCTAGCTCTCCAATATGCTCCACCATTTTATCAAGTCCTTCGTACACCTTGCCAATGCAAGGCTCACTACCATCTGTAAGTCAGAGCATACGCACAATAGGCTTGACCACATCATTTACATGCTTCACTGCATCCCAAAATGTATCATATAAGCAATCTCTAGCACATGCTCTAGCTTGTGCACTGCGAGATGATGGCCATTGATTCCACTCATCACTCAGGACCAACTGTTTTAAGGCAGAGGAGCAAGCAAAGAGCTGCTCCATCATAATAAAGTTATATGCAAACCGAGTATCTGAGTACTTCAAGAGATTTTTTTTGGATCTCTTTTGAAACTCACAAAAAATATAATGATGCCTAAGAATGAACATCACTATGTCTTGACCTTTCTCAATGAGATAGGGAGTACCCAAGATAACTCGCCAATATCTTTTAGCAAATTGTTCAATCCATGTGTGATGCATGGAGAGAAGACAAGCTGTGGATATCTCTACTCCAAGTTCTCCCCGGCTGCCCTATTTATAGGCTCTCCATGTGCAATAAAGTGAATGCCATTTTATGGTCCAACTTTTTTAATAGTCTCAGACCACTCTCTCACAAGAACATCATCACTCTTCCCAGTATCATGAGTATGTCAAAAAATAAACCCCACCCCTGGAATAAGCCACCGTGCCATGAGAACGAGTGTCACTCCATCCATTAGATATGCGAGTGACCCCATTCTTCTCCCATCCCAACTTCATTGTGTGCCTGATGCTGTGTTAATGGACTCTTTCTCCGTGCTCAGCAATGTGGTCCTCAAGGTCGCCGACAAGGGTGAAGAGAATAGGAGGGTCCAAAGTCTGCTATAGCTTTTACCATCTCTTGAAAGAACGGAGACCGAGTTGCATGAAAAGAAATGTGGTCATGGTAGAAGAAACGTGCCACAGCTGCATCAACAGATTCTTTCCTCCTGGGATCCCATGTGGCATGCAAAGTCCTTTGAGAGGAGTGTACAGTTTGTGATGGAGGAGGAGCAAAAGAAGCAGCTGAAGCTCCAATAGAACTTGAGGCAGAAGGAGAGGTTGCATGTCTCCTTTTCTGAAAGGGCATCGATTGAAAGCCACCACTACAAGTAAAAAAGAAGGACTCAATAGCAACATTTCTTCTTCCACAAGCTTGTGGTTCATGCTCCTTTGCTAATGCTGCAAGCTCCTTTTGTTTATCTTCTTGGATGGCTGAACAAAATCGTGCGTCATGCCCTGGTTCATGAAGAAAATGAGCTTTCACACGATTTGTTAACCCTGTCTTTCGGTATCCACATAGCTTACACTTCCGTCTCTTGGATCCTTTGCTTGAGTATTTTGATTCAATCTCCACCTCATCCCAGGAGGAAGGCCTTTTTCCTCTCCTCGTGCCAATGGTAGTGCTCCTGGCTTCACAAGATAAAATCAATTAGAGGAATTAGAATAGAGTAAGAATTTAGTTGAAGTGCCCAAAAAGGGGGGAATAGGGAGAAGAAGAAAAGAAAATTCTTCTTTTTTCTCCACGTTCCCCTTTTTTTTTGGCACTTCAATTAATTTTTTCTTTGGAGAGAATCTTTGGAAAGAGAAGCGCCCTCTCTCTCTCAATGCATTCCTCTTTGGAGAGAGGATTGCGTTTAAGGCTATACTAGTATTGCACCCGCGCGTTGCTGCGGCTTACCAACTCTCTCTGTCACGTACACATGCTCTCAAATGTTGAAACTCTCTCTCTCTCTCTCTCTCTCTCTCTCTCTTTCAATCTCTCTCTCTCTCACTTACACACTCTCTCTCTCTCTCTCTCTCTCACTCACGCACATATACACATATGTAAATATATATAGTATATACAATATTATGTTTTAGATACATAAACCTATACATAGACACTATACTTGTACATATATACATGTATTTAAAAATATAAATACAAACATCGACATAATTTAATTAATTTTGATTAAATTTTAATGTGCGGAGATGGCTGATAAGTTGTGGTCACTTTTAAATATATAGATAGATATATCACACACACATCTAAACACACGCACACACACACAAACATATATATATATATATATATATATATACATATGTATACACATATATACACATATATATACATATATACACACATATATATACATATGTATGTATGTATATACAAATGCAAATAAACACACACACACACACACACATGTATACACACATATACATATATGTTTTCTATTTAATTTATATTTTATTAAAAGATACTTTTTATTCTCTATATCTCACTCTCTTTCTCTCTCTTTTCACTCTCCCTCATTACATCTCTCTCTCTCTCTCTCTCTCTCTCACACACACACACACACACACACACACACACACACACATGTACACACCGCACATACACTAATCTAAACATACACTCTCTCCTCCCACACAAACTATCTCCTACGTAGAAATTATCTGTCATCTCTCTCTCTCTCTCTCTCTCTCTCTCTCACACACACACACACACACACACACACATGTACACACCGACACTAATGAAAACACACTATCTCCTCCCACCCAAACTATCTCCTACATAGAAATTCTCAGTCTCTCTCTCTCTCTCTCTCTCTCTCATGCCACACACACTCTCTCTCTCTCTTCACGCACACTCTCTCACATAGAAACTCTCTCTCTCTCTCTCTCTCTCTCTCTCACACACACACACACACACACACTTAAATAGATTTACACACATATATATAATTTTAATTAATTAAATTTTAGATTAAATTTTAATGGTAGGGATGAGTGGTGAGGTGTGCTCACTCTCAAATAAATGCATCTTACATGTAATCTCTCTCTCTCTCTCTCTCTCTCTCTCTCTCACACACACACACACACACACACACACACACACACACATGCACATGTACATGCACATGCACACTATTTATATATACATGCTTACATACCTATAGATACACATACATACATAATATATATAAGTGTGTGTATCTATAGGTATGTAAGCATGTATACAAAGATTTCATTGAAAGATGTGAGATGAGATCTTCTTAGATTCAAATTCAAAATTGCATTGGAAGATGTGAGATTTGGCTCCTCCTCACGCTTGCAAGAGGAGTGGTTATTTTGAAATAGTCCCACCTCCTTTGCCCACGTGGAGGGAGGTGGGGTTGTGGTTAATCCTGTATAGATAGCAAAATAAGTGTGCATATCTGACCATGCCGACTTATATACAGCTTTACTCTTTCCTTTCACAATACAACATGCACCCCATCATCAATGATGTACAAAAATCAGCGCTTACATGTGACCCATGCACCTTAGCATAAGTGAAGATGGCGTCATTGCTCTAACTTTAGAGAGAGAGGGGGAAGGCTGCGTAGAGAGAGAGCAGTGAGCATGAGAGAGAAAGATACGTAGTGAGAGAGAGACCGCACAAACTTCAAAGCATTAAAATCTGATTAGACTTATTCGAGAGAGCTGCAGATACATTAAAATCTGATTAGACTTATTCGAGAGAGCTGTAGATACATTAAGTTCGTAGATTTTTTTTTAATCTGACATTAAGCACATGTAAGGTTGGTAATGTAAGGTGGGTTGCGCCGTCTTACAAAAGATAAGGTTGCGGATAAGGTTGCGCGGTCTTATATGTCAAATAAGGTTGCGTGGTCTTACAAAAGATAAGTGTCCGTTCACGTGGGTAAGCGATAAAGTATCTTATGGTAAGTCGGGCAAGAAAAACCATGTTAATCTACGGAGTGGTTAACATACCTCTTTTTCTACTGGTGATCGTTTCCTCACGTCACCCAAGTCAACGGTGAAGCGGTTGCCCAGAAGTGGGTGGTGTGATTGGTCTAGGATACACCATGGAGTTGGTGGTCGAGGTTAAGTGGTTAGTTCGGGTAAATGTAGGGCAAAGTGATGGGAAGCTTTGGGTAGCCATAATGGAAGGCAGCTTGTTGAGACAACATGGGAAGTGATAAAAAGCAATGCAGAGGTGCTTCATGCCAAGCTTTTGTTGGTAGTGGAAGTGGTGTGGATCCGTCAAGAGGGAGGAGGAGTGGTCCACACCCTTGCGACAAGTGGTGGATGAGTACTAGAACCACCATGGGATGTGGGCATGGATAGATGGAAGTCCGGGACAACTTGGCATGACAAGGTAGTATGCCGAGATGGGGCTTTGCTTTGCGAATACATTGGCCATGGCGGAGTTTTGTTGGTGGTAAATTGGAGTCAAAGCTGAGGATATAGGCATGGAAGCTTGAGGGAGGTACTTGGTGATGGGTCATACCATGGGCCAGGCTTGCGTCCAGGCTTGCGTCCACCATGGTTCCCCCATCTAGAGATGTACTTGGAGGATTGACGTTGATGAGGTTAATTGCAAGTGCAAGAGTGTGTGTGTTGTGAGATGTGAGAAATTAGAAGTTAGAAAATTGTGATGCTCATAGAGAATATGCAGGTGGCGTGCATGGGCATTGGGCAAAAAGGTGGGCCTGTGTATGCGCACTACTCCAAACAAGGACTTCTCCAACTTAACTACTTTCTTTGACTCTCTGTTGCTTTCTTTGACTCTCTGTTGCTTTCTTTGACATTTACTTGACAACCCTTTTCATGAGGAGTCAACATTAGCAGCTTGTTTTACATGCATGGCAATGGATTTGCGCATGGTGGTGCCCATAGCTCCAAGGCTTCTCGATGACATTTGTGGCTTGATTTGTTTGATCTAACTTGTTTGCTTTTATTGTGGCTTGTGTTTTGATGGAGCTATGGAGCATGAAGACTTTGGAGGATTCCTTTAAGATTGAGATTCAAAGGTGCAAGAAGCTGTTCTCTTTGGTTCAAGCTTCTTTTTCTTGCATTGTTGCATTTTTTATTTTTAGGATTTAACCAATATATTAGCCTTTGTGTAAACACAGTTAGATTTCATTGAGCACATTATTGGGAAGGTTAGAAATAGCTAAATCATCATATTAAAGTAAAAATCCAAAAAACATGCATGAGTAAATAGAAATTAGAGAGCAAAACTTGCTTTTTAAAGCCAAAAATAGTGAAAACTCTATTGGTGACAAGAAAGGATGCCATGTGTGATGGAGGGCTTGGAGGCTAGACGTGTGGGGTACGGATCGTAAGGGCCTCACATGTAAGACCCACAAGGATCCCAAGGTGATGGCTAGAGGGTACGTGTGGGTCAACCTTAGCGGTGGTGGAAATGGGGGCCAGCCACAAGGAGAATGATAAGGTGGGGAGAATCTCAAGGACGGCTATGGGGACGTAAATCCAAGGGTGACAAAGATGAGGGTGAGAAGAAGAAAGTCAATGCATGAGGGTGGTCTACGAACCACAACTGTGGTCTTGCAAGCATGATGGTGTCACTTTCATATGGGCTTGCTAGCTAGCTGTGGTCCTGCGAGAATGGGCTTGGTGTTGTCAAGCGTGTGGGTTGGAGGTAGGGTGGATTGAATGGGTGGGGTGTTCAAAGATGAGGCATGAAAGGGTCCTGCTCATTGTAGGAAGGTCCATGCAATGGGTCTTACCATGGGCCACGCTTGTGCTGCCATGGTCCCCCATACAGAAATGTACCTAGTTGACGACTGTTAATGATGAGGCTCAAAGTGCAAGTTCATGAAAGAATAGTGCCTATGTGTCTATCACATGCAAAGCCCATGGATATTGTAGGTGACATGTATAGGCATTGGGCAAAAAGCTGACCCCATGTAGAAGCTTCTTCTAGTGACTCCAACACTCTGCTTTCATTAACACTTCAGATTCTACTTTCTTCGACTCTTTTTTCTTTTTTCTTTCTTTCTTTCTTCTTCTTCTTCTTTTTGGGTGATATCCCTAGACAAAGGTTTTGTATCAAAAGTGGGCCCATAAAAGATTGGACAGGGAGGAGGCTGGACTCGGTGTGAGAGGAGATGGTACCAAATATCTGGCGGTCTCATAGAAAGGGCTTGCGGCGAGAAAGCCATCACCCAAATCTCAGTGCATGATCTCAAAGGGCTTCCAAAACCCTATATTTGTTATGTGACCACTGTTGCTGGTAAACTTTACTAACAACATTGAAGAACATTTAGACTTAGGTGGAAACATATAGAGACAAGTACTCAAAGTTTTTTTTTAAAAAATAATGGAACATGATAAAACACAAAACAAGACATTGCACAGCATTGCAAAGTAGAACACGATTCAGATTGCCATCACATATCAAAGGATAATCTTTGGTTACAACAATGCCTCGCTCTATAAAGTTCAATCTAAGAATTTCCTTTGGCCGAAGAATACCTTTGCCCATGAAATCACAGATCCAAACTCCACCTTCAATATCCAACCCATAGCTTGAGCCAAGATATTCTGATTCTTGACTTGTGAACCCGATGGCTTCCCCAAAAGAAAAAAATTGATAGCAGGCTGGCATTGGTGCAGTTTGCTAGCCTGTCTGCCTCTCCCAAGAAAGAGCTACTAAAGATTCGGCAAATGCAGATGAAATTTCTATTTGGCCCCCTCTATGAGCTCCACCATGAAGCCATCGCCACATCGCCTTGCTGCAATTGTCGAATTCTTGCACCATTGGACTCACCATCGCTGAAAGCTTTGAAAAACGCTCAAACACAACCATGATGGAGAGCTTGGCAAACACAACCACAATCTCAAAGCGTTTGAGGGAGCATTGAGAAAGAAAGAAGGCCACGCAAAAGCAAGGAAACAGCTAGATAGAGCTCCTAAGTGCGGGATATGGTTTCTGAATCACCTCGGAGACGTAAAAACTATGCAACCAAGCCTCATCCATATATAATGGCTGGTTCATCCGATGAATCACTGAATCCTCGGGGCTCAACCTCTCTGTGACAATAATCCGTAAACTAGGAACCAGAAACTCCATAGTAACCATTGTCTCAGTTCTATAGACTAATTTAAATGGAGTTAAACTAGTGGCCACCTTAAAAGCCATGCATAGAAAACCCAGAGTGCAAATTACAACCTTTCATCCCAATCTGTCTGATTCTCATTGACCACTTTCTTTAGGATCCACTGCAAAATCTTGTTGTTGGACTCTGCCTGACCATTTGCCCCTCAGGATAATACACAGTGGATTTCTTGCGTATGAATAGATAAGTGACCGACTTCTTAATCACCTTATTCAAAAAATTCTTTCGCTAGTCAATGGGGCACCCAAACCTGTTCATGATCATCTCATAAAGAAATTTAGCCACTGAGACTTGAGCCAAATTATCCGTCAAAGCTTTGGCTTCCACCCACTCAGTGCCATAATCTATTGCTACCAAACCGTATCTATTACCAGTCCTTGGTTTGACTTGATCAACAAAGTCCAATCCCCATTTCTGAAAAGGTTCGGACTAGGGTGAGGCATCCAATCCCTCTTCCAGCTTGGGTTGACCCAGATATTCTTCAGATTATCCACCGATCCGAGATTCAAATCCACCAGATCATCTTCCTTAACCCACTGAGACTTCTGTAGCTCACGATCAAAGGCCTCTTCAGCTGCAATCAAGAACATTGTCTTCTAAATCATTGAGTGGTTGCTCCAGAACTTCCTCTTCCGAAGACCCCAAGACCGCCGGGCTTCTTCGATTCCCCGAAGGTGCTTGAACTCCTGCATCTGATTGGGGACGATATTTATCCATGATGGACACACTGTCCACCTCAAATAGCCTCACCAAGTCAAAATTCTTCTGAAGGTAGGTGTCTTCCTCATCCATATCGAGGCCTTCCAACATATTTACTCCCTTTGCTATGTGAGGGCGAGCAAGTACTTGCACCTTCTTCCGGGTGGAAACAGAGAGTTTGATCTTCTTTTCAACTTTCCAGATGGTAATAACATCCGCACCCCAATCGTGCTTAATCCGGGCTTGCGGAAGCCAGGGTCGCTCGACCAATAGCGTATAAGCATCCTTTCTGTCCTCCATCCTGAGAACCATTACAACCATGGTAAAAGAAAGGTCAGCCACCTCCATGGCCAAACCCCAAATAAGCCCAAGTGGTTGGACATGGTGCTGGTCCACCATTTTCACAGTGAAGGGAGTAGGTTCCCACTTCTACAATCCCAACTTAAAGTAAGTAAAATCTGAGATTATATTAACACCAAGCCCCCCATCAAGCAGAACCTCAGGGACCTTCTGTCCCGAGAGAATCACATTGATCAATGAAGGTTCCTTGTCCTTCTCGCCCACCTCTGCCTATAGGCTTCCCATCCAGTAATAGCTCTCTTAACTGTAGATTACGGACTTGGTGCTGGCATTATAACGCCTCTTGGGGCTAATTGATGCCGAAAGGTGCCGGCACTGTAATGCCTCCTAGGGCTAATTAGTGCTAAAAATTGGGGGAAAAGTGTCAAACGTACTTCCACCATCATATGAATTGGTTGCTTCTTCGATTCCCCGAAGGTGCTTGAATTCCTGCATCAGAAACTGAGGACTTGCCGTGACTTATCCACAGAAACTGCCTGGTGATTTTTCTAAAGTTTATGGTCTGCCTTCCTGTACCCTGGGAAATCACAGGAATCGGAACCTGAGAAGAAATGCATCCTGAACCGCATCATAAGTGAGAAAATGGGCGGCTGCATCATACTAAACGATCCACAGTGCCACCTTTTTATGCAGAGTTGGCAGAAATGCCACCTTCTTCAGTGGTCTGATCCACAGTACCCACTACATTGACCTAGTAAGCACTGTCAAACATCAGATTATGAGCATCTGCATCCTCTGAAGACTTACTTGAGAATTTAGGGTAGTTCACTGCCATGGTTAGAACCACCGGAGTCGGGGCAGGAAACTATAATCGGCGTTGCTACGCACGCGAGAGGTACTGATGAAACCAAATAGGCAGGAGTAACGGCGACGGAACTAGCAGACCCTCAGGAACACCCAACAATGAGGTAACGCTAGAGATGGTGGAGGGTGGTAAGTACACTCGAACATCGACCCCATGTAGCCATCATCTCTCACAGACAACACCAGTAACAACAAAAACGACAAAGACATCACTCAAGAACATGGTGGTGGCCAAAGTGTTGCTACTAAACTCTACTAATAACGTTGAGAATATGGGACATAAATATTTCTTTCCTACTATATTAATTAATTAGTTGGTAGAGAGGAACCTTACCATTTGGGTTTAAAAAAAATTTTCCTAAGGTCTAACATGTTCGGCCTCCAACATATTAATTTTTTATTTGTTTTTTTGTTTGTTTGTTTGTTTTTTTTTTTTTTGGCTTGGAGCTTCTGGAGGCTTCGAGCTTCTGGAGTCTTCCGAGAAGGCTATAAAAACTAGTCCTGCCTCGCGAGAGAGAGAGAGTCGAAGGGCTGGTAGAGCGAGCGAGAGAATGCGCGAGAGAATGAAGGGCTAGCAAGCACGCGCGAGAGAGTCGAACCTCCATTTAAGCCTTCGGCTAAGGTTTAAACCTTAAGCCTTAGGCTTCATTAATAAATTAGTGCCCGCTTGTGGGCGCTAATTAATTAATAAAGACCTCGCATGAATAGGGCTAGTAATATATATTCAGAACATTTAGACTTCGATAGAAACATACAAAGATGAGTACTTAAAGAGTTAAAATCCAAAAAAACTAGAACATGATAAAACAGGAAACAACACATTGTATAGTATTGTGAAGAAGAACACGATTCACATTGCCATTAGATATCAAAAAGATAATCTCTGGTTACAATGATGCCTCGCTCTATAAAGTAGGCAGAACGGTTACATTTTAGAGATTCAACAGACACATGTGTCTTTTGGATTCTCTACCCAAGGCAGTTAGGCTTCCGAATTGGACTTAGGTTCAGACTCGGGTTCCCAAAACCAACAACCCCTCTGTGTGGGGGTGGAAGAATTTGACCATGCTATAAAGGTCAAGTTCCTATCGGAAGTTGGGGCCTTCATTGAGATGAAGACCAACCACTCTTTTTTTATCCATTAGTTTTTTTGGCACCTCCTCTAGGATGAGGATGATGAGATAGAATAACTGCCACATGGCTACAGTAGAGCAGGGTCGGGGACCTTGGCATAGGAGAGGTTAGCAAAGTTCTTCTGGATCTCCATGGTGGTGAGGGGTGTGGGGCCTTTAATGTAGGGGAAAGTTGTAAGCAGACCCTTTTTGGTCTTCCATGTACAAGAACTTTCACCAAGACCACCTTCTTTTGATTAGCATGAACTTTCACCAAGACCACCTTCTTTTGATTAGCATGAACTTGGGTCAGTGCAGATTTCTCTAGGTCCGGCCATGTATTCTTGCCACATTTGACCGAATGGGTAGTCCAACACAATGCGGATCTTGCTTTGTTGTGCCACGGGTGGTTGATCTTCCACTAGGCAAATAAGGAATCCAAGTGTTGGCTCACCAAATAGATTTTGGCCATGTCAAAGGGAGTAACCAAGTGAAAGAGGTGGCATAATTTGTCTTGGGGCCAGAGTAATCTATGACAATCATAATTTTTCAGCAGGGTAAGAGCTTGATTTTGTGAAGTTGATGTTCAGCCCCTATTCCCATAAAGTGACAAAGCTTGTATGAGAACCCTAACATCAGGCTCTAAGTTTCGACAAGGAAAAATGAAAGAATCATCGTGGCATAGGCTTGAGCCACAAACTTGTTTCCATCACCCATGGAAATTCCATGTAGTAGGCCATCTTGTAATAATAGATTATCTATGTATATGAGCATTGGATGCGTAGCAATGGCAAATACTAGGGCATTGAGAGGAAATCCCTGCCTGATAGATTTGCCTAACTTCCTAGGACCTGAAAGTTCTCCTCCCAAAATGTATTTTGCTATACCTTCTTAATATAGCCAAAAAATAACATTTTTCATTTTACACCCAAATCCCATTCTATCCATTACTTATGGTATGAAATCCCACTGGGTAGTATCAAAGGCTTTAGCTATATCTAGATGCATAATGAGGATAGCTTGGTGTGTGTATTTGGCACATTCAATTCCTATATAAGCATTGGTTGTAATGTCCATAATTTTCATGTATAAACATTGGGATGAAGGTCAGCATGTAGTATACCTTTAATTCTATTCACAACCATCTTAGTCACAAGCTTGTACACCACACAAGCATCAAAGAAATGGGATGCCAATCTGCTAAACCTTCACAAGGTTATTTTTTGGGAAGCAATTTAAGTAAGCCTTCTTTCGAGGAATATGGCAACTATCCAATAGACTAGCAAAGTTAGAGGATGGGCTATTTTAAAACATCCTAAAATGCATGAAAGCTCCACTGTAAGCCCATCCCACCTTCCATTTACCCAGATTTTTGAGAGTATCATCCAGTTATCCCTAAGTAAAAGATGTATCCATACTAGCTGCCTTATGTGGCGTGACTATAGGCTAAAAATATTGCAAGAGTTCATGACTTGCATGGAATACTTCCTCAGAAGAGGGATGAGGGGACATCACAAATATGTCTGCAAAAATAGTGATGACAAACATCAGCAAGTTGTGCTTTGTTACATGTCCAAGTTCCATCGAGTTTCACATAGGGTGATTTTGTCTAGATGTGCTTTTAAAAAAGGATTTGGAAAAACAACCTTTGTGAAGAAGTAGCTTTTGTTGAGCTTAAGTTTGCCACTTGTTCAACTTGTGAGCATCATTTTGGTCAAGAGAATGTTTGGCCTATGCCAAATTTTTGGTGCTCATCAACTATCAAAGGTTGTAATTGGCTAATTTCAGTGTATTCTTGCAGGACTGATTTTGCATGAGCCACCCACATCTTAGTTTCCCCTATACATCATCTACCATATTAATGAATGATAGTCTGGCTAATTTCAGTGTATTCTTGCAGGACTGATTTTGCATGAGCCACCCACATCTTAGTTTCCCCTATACACCATCTACCATATTAATGAATGATAGTCTACATCATGCGCATCACAAAACCATACCAGCAAGTAACATCCAAATCCTCTCTCATGTGAACCATAAGAGGATGGGCAGCAGCATGTACCATTCGTATAACATGAGTATGCACTAGATAAATGTTATTTACCATCATGTGGAGCATAAGAGGATGGGCAATGGCATGTACCATCTGAATAATGTGAGCATGCACACTAGATAACTATTATTTACCGTTAGTAACCTTTTGTCATGCAAAGCATGGTCATGGATTGACATACCAAAATATAACCCAATCCATATAGGTGCATGATATGAAAGCCTCAATGTATGATCAATCCACATTTTGTAGGTATATGCATCATATTAGGTATAAGCATGCAGAAGATACGATTTGTCTAAATGTGCCTAGTAGTCTGTAAGTGCATTATGATGGAAAGTAAAGCATAGCTGTTGAGGCATGAGATGTGTCCAAAAAACACATGCATCCAAAAGAGTCAGGGTTTGATCTCACACTTGTTATGCAGTGTGCATCATATGAGAATGATGTGACGCATTGTTAGCATAAGCAGGTAAATTGTTAAAGTTCCTTGTAATTAAAGCATTTGATAGCCATGGATATGTTTGAAAAGACTACCAAATTGTAGCCCTGCTCGCTGAAGTTTGCAAGGCATAGACAGACACCTACAAATTCATATAACTCACCAGCAATCATACATTGCATAAAAATCCATTTGCCATTGGGACAATTGTATGTCGATTGAGGTTGAAGTTCATGTCTAACCATGATAAGAGTACCAGAAAAAGCTTGCTTTCCCACATAGTGTTGGAATTAGGGTTAGGGTTGCAACAATGCACACACACAAGATAGAGAAGCTTGAGAGCATACAAACTCACTAGATTAGAATAAACAAATGTGTGCCAAATACAAAAGATAAGTACACACCCCAAAATGAGTAGATAAGAAGGTGTACATACGCACAGGGGGAAAAACCTCCTACTAAGGGAAAAAGTACCCCGGCGGTCTTAAGTGTGTTCACACACATCACTACCATATAATGCTATAAATCCTCCCTCCCTGGAGTGATGATGTGAACATGTATAGGGTATGGCCGATCAATCCTGAAAAAGGAAGTAAGCCCAAAGCTTTACGAAAAGCTTTGAACTTTTTCACGAGGAGGACCCTTTGTGAATAAATCTGCCATGTTGTCATGTGTAGGAACATAGACCAAGCTGATCTCTGCTGTAGAGAGTCTTTCCCTGACATACTGGTAATGCATCTCCATGTGCTTAGTGCGAGCATGAAACACTAGGTTAACTACTAATGCGCTTTGGTTGTCAGTGAAAATCGTAGTGCTATAGACGATTGTCCAACACCCAAATCTGCCTCATAAGACATCTGAGCCACACACACTCAACTGTAGCTGTAAAAGATGCCCTGTACTCAGCTTCCGGGCTGCTTCATAGCTGGAAGTGGCCACTATCGGTTGCTTCTTGCTGAGCCATGATATACATGAATCACCAAGACGAAAGCAAAACCTGTGCTAGTGGACACTCGTGTGTCATAACATCTAGCCTATTCTGAATCACTGAAAGCATGCAGCTATGACTCACCCCCCTTTGGATAAAATTATCCAAAATATTGAGTGCCCTATAAACAACAAAAAACCCGTTTAATAGCCTGCCAATGCTTCGTACCTGGGCTATGCATAAATTTGCTCAATTGTGAGACCACATACTGTACATCTGGACTCGTGTTGCACACAAAAAAAGGGATCCAATAGCCTACTGATACAAACTAGCATAAAAAAAGTCTCTTGCATCTTGAAGACTAAGTCGAGTACCTGTCTCCATAGGTTTAGCCGTAGGTTTACAGTCTTCAAGATTAAACATCTTCAATAGCTTATGTATATATTTAGATTGTAGCATAACAATGCCATCATTGCGTTGCATAAACTGAATCCCCAAATAGTAATGCAAGGGTCCCAAATCTGACATCTCAAACGATGACTGCAAATCAGTCTCTTAAAGGCTGAAATCAGATCTATATCGAGTCCTGCCTGTGAGCAGCATGTCATCAATGTATAGAACGATGACCAAAAATGTGTCCTTACTCCTCTTCACATAGAGGGTACTCTCTGTTGGACTGTTGTAAAAATTATTTGCAACCAAGTATGTATGAATCTTCTCATACCATGCTCTAGGCCATAAAGAACCTTTTTCAACCTGCATACTTTAGACTCTTCTCCTTTCACAGCAAAACTAGGAGGCTGTGATACATACACCTCCTCATGTAAATCACCATTCAAGAATGCAGTTTTAATGTCCAACTCATGTACCACCTAATGGTAGTCATTCAAGATGTGGGTGTAAAGGTCTCATCATAATCAATGCCCTTTTGCTGGGCATACCCCTTTGCCACAAGTCTGGCCTTATAGCGATCAATGCTACCATCTGCTTTGCGTTTTAACTTGTAATCCTACTTAGTACCAATGGACTTCTTGCCATGAGGTAGATATGTCAAATACCAAGTGTCATTATTGAGTATAAAGTTATACTCATCCTGCATAGCATGCATCCACCAATGATCATCATCATGTGCTTCCTCAAAGGAAACATGTTCCTCCTCATTACATAAAGTGGAAATGAGAATGTGATCCACATGAGAATAATCTGCATGATGAGAACTTGCACGAGTTCTGTTAGGTAAAGGAGCTGCCAACTTGCGATCCCTGAATGTCTGCACAAGCCATTTTGGCATACACCTAGATTCTTCTATGGTTGCTCTCTCCTCATCCACCACATCCTCAATAATTGCCTCATCTGCATGATGAGAACGTGCACGAGTTCTGTTAGGTAAAGGAGCTGCCCACTTGCTATCCCTCAATGTCTGCACAAGCCATTTTGGCATACACCTAGATTCTTCTATGGTTGCTCTCTCCTCATCCACCACATCCTCAATAATTGCCTCATCAAAACGCTGATTTGCAAGTTGATTTTGCACCTGCAAAGGCTGAATTTCAGCTCTTGGTTGAGCATTCAATTGCTCTATATATGGCTGCCCTCCATTAAACAAAGGTAGGAGCGAATCGAACATGTCCTATGAGCCTACATTCTGCTGTTTTTTGCAGGAAAGTATGGGCTGAATTGAGTTTTTGACAAAAACAACATCTCTACTTACCAAAATCTGCTTTGAGGCCGGATGGTAGAGTCTATATCCCTTGCTTTTTGAACTGTATCCCACAAATATGCATTTAACTGCCTTATCATCAAGCTTACTACGTTGTTGCTGAGGCACAAGAGCATAAGCAAGACAACCAAAAACACGCAAATGAGCTGCAGAAGGCTTCCTGTGCCATGCCAAGCTTCATTAGGAGTTTTAGACTGCAAGGCCTTGGTAGGGCATTTGTTTAACACATAGTTTGTGCACATAGTTTCCTCTAACCAAAAACCATAAGGTAAATCTTGGGCTTTCACCATACATCTTGCCATCTCCATGAGAGACCAGTTCTTCCTCTCAGTCACACCATTTTGCTGAGGTGTGTATAGCACTGTACATTGATGTCTTAATACCTTTTTCAGCCATATATGCATGAAATTCCTTGGACCCCCCCCCCCCCCCCCCCGCCGGGATCTGAACGAAGGGTGCCAACTTTACATTCACATGCATCTTTAGCCATGGAAACAAAGTGCCTAAAGCACATAAAAACCTTTGACTTCTGCTTTAATAGATAAACCCAGCTATATCTAGAGTAATCATCAAAATAAAAGTGATGAAGTAGAGATATCCCCCAATAAATGGTGTCCTCATAGGACCACATACATCACTATGTATAAGCTGTAATTTCTTAACAGCTCTCACATATCCATCCTTTGGAAATGATGCCCGATGCATTTTACCAAGAATACACCCCTCACATACATGTCTAGCAGGGGTCTCAAGAGTTGGCAACTCAGACACCATATCATGCCTTTGAAGGAGTAACAAACTGCCATAATTCAGATGGCCAAATCATGCATGTCATAATTCTGCATTGCTCATAGCACGAGTCATTAGAGACTGAGCATAGCACGAGTCATTAGAGACTGAGCATAGCACGAGTCGTTAGAGACTGAGCAAGCATCATGCTGCAACTTCTTAAATACATCCATCTTGTATAGGCTATGAAACAAGGTACTTGAGGCAATGATAGAATAACCATCATTTCTATGCTGAACTGTACATTTGTCCATCACAAATTTCACCATCAAGCCTGAAAAGGCTAAGGCTAAAACTAAAAACAAGTTCTTCTTGATGCCTGGCACATATATTACTTTAGAAAGAGTAAATGCGCTCCCATTTGCAGTAGCAAAACTCTACCAACTCCTTTGACAAGATATGAGGAACCATTTGCACATGTGACGGTTCTTGCACTTGGGATAGATTCCAAAGATGAGAATACATTTTTTTGTGAAGTAATGTGCTTTACTAGCACCATTTTCAAAGTACCAAACATCTGATTCTGCCACTAACATGCATACATCATGAGCAAAAGGGTCATAACTGTAATATAGAGTCCATGCCCAATCATCTTGAGCAAAACTTGCACATTCTTTCTTCTCTGCACTTGGTGCAGATGCATCAGCTATAGCTATGCTTGATTCTTTCTTTTTCTCCTTCTCTAGCTTTTTCTTGGACTCATTTATGTAGTGCCTTGGTTTCCTGCAATAGTGACACGTCCTTCTTTTTAGGCTTATCACCTTCTTTCTCTGCATCCTTACTTAAGGATTCTGATTTTGGCTTATAGCCACCATGCAAAGAAGCTTTACCTTTGCCTTTCTGATTGGCAACAAAAGCTTAGTCACCAACTCACATAACAGATCTGTGTTACCTAGACTGATCTTCTTGCAAGAGTACTGAAACCAGCTCATCAAATGTAAGGGCATTTGGATTTCCCTTCATCTCATGAGTCTAAGGGTAGAGGCAAAACTGTGATAAGAATCCAGTAATGCATTGAGAACTGTGGGCACCAATGTACTATCAGGATATATCTCATCCACACTAGTGAGTTGCTCCTTAAAATCTTTGATCTTGGTCAAGAAGCTATCCATTGAGTCTCCCTCATTCATGTGCTCAGACTCCAATTGTTTGCGCAGATATGTAACACGTGCTTCATTGCGCACCTTGTATAATGTAACAAGTGCATCCTATGCCTGTTTTGAAGTCTTACATGACCGAATATGAGGAATAATGCTTTGCTTCACATAAAGTGTAAGCAATGCATGTGCCTATGCATCTCTTCCATCCCATCGTGTTTGAGCGCAGCAATGGGAGGTACTGGTGGTGCATGTGAAGGAGCCACATCTGTATATCATATTCTACTTCAAATGTACCTGTAGCACCTGGTTGCACTTGTAGTTATGAAACAGGATGAGTTTCACTACCCACTGACCACATTCCAAAGGCCTTTAGCAACCAGTACATGCCTCATCATATAGGACCACAATGGGTAGTTAGTCCCATCAAGTTTGTCCTCAGCAGCACAACATGTTGAATACATCACTACTGCCAACCACCATGACTGTCCTACCAAATACAAAATCTTTTAATATACTACAAGTACTCAGTATTCATTGAATGCAACCCCAAATGGCTGCCAACAACAACTGACTTTGAATCACCTGAAAAGTGTATGAAAAATAACATATATAATAGAGAATAGAGTGTTATTGGTGAAAGTATGATGGCCGATATTGTTGAAGACACTGTATATGTTGTTGCTTACCAAATCTTTGCCGTTGCACAGCCCAAACACCTAAAATCAAATAGAACCAATCCAAAATGACACCTCCCCAGAACGTCTGTCGAAACCTTGCAGTGACCAAAACATGTCCAAAATGCGCCTAAATTGCACCGCGGACCCCAAAATTTTTTGTATACTTCGTATACATCACACTATAATATATACCTTCTTCTCCTAAGAGGGTCTCTCAATCAGAGACAGAAAAATAGGGTCGTGAAGGAGGGAGGCAAACTACTAGATCAAGTGTCAAGGAAGCTAGCTATGATACCAATTGTTGGAATTGTTAAAATTACAACGATGGGATGAGCTATAGTGGATCAAATGCTAGAATCAACATCATTAACAAAGAGATTAGATGATAATTAAGATGTGATTAGAGAGCAATTAACAAAGAGATTATATGATAATTAAGATGTGATTAGTGACTAATAGGTTAATGTAGGCATGGATAATCAAAAACCAGCAAATTCTCATTAGGCCAATGCCTCAATTTATAGAGTTTACATCCAAGCATCCAATCCCACTGATTTCTCCTTGATTCACTCCACCTCTTTTGCTTGATTCTCTCCACCTCTCCCAGAATATCTCCACACCTCCTAAATCTCCTCATGCTACCCTTTATTCTCTCCCAGGAGATTCTTATTCTCACCTTTTCACAGGTTCTCTCACATTTACAGATTCTCTTTTACAGCCTCTTGTCAAGGGCTTGTTCCCGCACACACCCTATTCACTTGTACACCTCCCCTCAAGTGAATACTCCTAGCACACCTGGACCCTATACCAAGTTTCCCTCTTACTTGATAGTCTGCGAGACGACCAGTGCCTCAAGTCCCTAAACTCATAGTCCTTGACACACACACACACTCTCTCTCTCTATGTGTCCAAGGCTACTACAAGTGCCCATGACCTTGACTAAAGTGCTCACACATAAATCTACCACATGGCCTACATCATCGGTTGCTCAGAGGTGGTTTTACTTTGTTGGGGCAAGTTACATTGGGTTGTGGGGTTCCTCTCTCTCTCTCTCTCTCTCTCTCTCTCTCTCTCTCTCTCTCTCTCTCTCTCTCTCTCTCTCTGAAAAGATAATCTGACTCCACTTTCTTAGGAGCCTCCATGAAGTTTGCCGATGTCGTTCCTTCTCCATTGGGTTTGTTGTAGCAGTCTCTTGCCATGTGTCCCGGCTTTCCACAGTTGTGGCAACAAGTGAAGGTCCTTCCTCCTACTCTGCCTCTTCCTCGTCCTCGTCCTCGAGAGAATCCTCCTCTGGTGAAGAATGCTTTTTCTTCTCTTGCTGTTGAGTCGAGCCATTTCTTCTCTTTGCCTCTGGTCTCTTGCTCTAGTAGAGCTCCTTCTATCTCGTGTAGCTTCAATTCAAGTACATTCTTTAGTGTTGCTATAATGTTTTCATATTCACCTTTGTCCACACTCTTCAGTAGCACTGCTAGTGCCTCATCAGCTTCTACCTTTTTGCCAATAGCTGCCAGTTGTTGCTTAATGCTTTTATATCTGTTCAAGTGTGTGATTAAAGGTTCACTTTTCTTCATATCCAATTTATAAAATTGTATTAACAGATTTATCTTTGAATTTTTAGCTTGTGTGCCAAATAATTTATTGAGTTCATCCCATGCATCTTTTGCCCATTGTATCCCTGTGATGTGATGAATGATTTCATCATTTAAACTGAGTGCGATAAGTCCCAATGCTTTTTCATTCCTGCTCTTCCACTCATTTTCCCCTGTCACCTCTGCGCATTCATCTCTTCCCTCAACTAGCTGCCACAGATTTTTCCTCATGAGTAGATACATGGTTTTTGTCTGCCATGTGTAAAATTGCTCCCCATTAAATTTGGCTATTTCTTGTGCCGTACTCATGATAATATGAAGGGGGTCTTACCTCTTGATCCAATTTCAAGATTCAAGGGCAGTGTCTACCCTTTTACAACTCAATCTAGTGTTTACAAACAGATTTATCACAACAGATTTATCAGCATAAAATCACCAGAAATTATATTAAATCAAGGGTAACCAATTTGTATAGAATGGTTGGAGTATCAAACCATCTCCGAATTGCAATATGAAGCTATAGGGATCTGTATCAGATACCTAATGGTTAATTTGAACCCTCAATTGCACTAAAAAAATAGTGATTAGCAAATTGATCCTCTGTTTTATGTGCAAAAAACAGACTATTCGGGAGCCCATATCTGAGGCCTTAGAGTTTAAATGAGCTCAAATTCTTTCAAGGCCATCAATAGCAATCAGTCTAGCAGAGGATTAAGCCAAGAAACACAAGATTTGACCAAACATTGAATGCTTAATCTCTGTTTTACCAAAGTCACCTGTAGATTTAATGAAGAGCTTGGATCTCACTGTAAATTCTGACTTCACCAGCTTGTAGAGCACCCTTGAAAACCCCCAGGGCCAAGAGGAATTAGAGCCATTGCATTTGATGAAGCAGAAATCTCAATTTCTCCTTAGAAAAATGACGTCTGTAAATTTACAAAAATTTGGAGCTGTCGTAGGCGGTTTGGCACGCTAATTTGCTTGGCTGGAGCACAGGTGAGATAGCTATGCATGCCTAGAAGGGATTGAGCTAATGTTGCTCCTGGAGGGAGATTAAGCCCCTTCACTGGTTGGGGGTACAGTGGGCTACTTGAAAATAACTAAAAAAAGTGATTATTTTCTAATCATCTACTAATCCTAACTAGTTAGATAATGGGCTCATAAACTTGATAGATTCTAGGCTAGGTTCTGATACCATGTTAAAATTACAGCAATGTGATGAGCTATGGTGGATCAAATGCTAGAATCAACATCATTAACAAAGAGATTAGATAATAATTAAGACGTGATTAATTAACTGATAGCTTAATGTAGGCATGGATAATCAAAAACCAACAAATTCTCATTAGGCCAATGCCTCAATTTATAGAGTTTACATCCAAGCATCCAATCCCACTGATTTCTCCTTGATTCACTCCACCTCTTTTACTTGATTCTCTCCACCTCTCCCAAAATATCTCCACACCTCCTAAATCTCCTCATGCTACCCTTTATTCTCTCCCAGTAGATTCTTCTCACCTTTTCATAGGTTCTCTCACATTTATAGATTCTCTTTTACAGCCTCTTGTCAAGGGCTTGTTCCTGCACACACCCTATTCACTTGTATATTTCAGCAGGAATTAGGGTTAGGGTTGCAACAATGCACACACACAAGATAGAGAAGCTTGAGAGCACACAAACTCACTAGATTATAAACAAATGTGTGCCAGATATAAAAGATAGGTACACACCCCAAAATGAGTAAATAAGAGACTATATATGGCTGCATAATTAGTATTGGGAGAACTTGAGCGAGGCTGTGGAGAAATGTGTGGAAGCCATGGAAGAATATTTTGACGTCACAGGCTACAATGAGCGGAGCAAAATGGCTCTTGCCAGGCTGAAAATAGTGGAAACAGCTAGGGTGGCATGGAGGAACCACTATGACACCAACCGTCTGGACAGAAATACTCAGTCATGGAACCACCTTAAAACCTATTTGAGAAAGAGATTTTGTCCCCCTGGATTTTTGGAAATCAAAATGAACGAATTCTTAGAGCTAAAGCAGGGGAGCAAAACCATCAAGGAATATCACCAGGCCTTTGCTCTTCTACTCAAATAGTCACCACCTCTAGATGAAGAGCAACTCATGGCCAGGTTCATTCGGGGAATGAACGAACCCTTGGACACACTGGTCAAAAATGCCAAGCCAGTGTCCATGGCTGAAGCTGTCAGAATGGCGAAGGACTTTGCCAAAGCTTTCATCGTAAAAGTCTCGCTAAAGCCAGCTCTCTCATCCTTCAAGAGATTTCAGACTTTGGGAAGTTCTTCCAACTTTCCGCCTCCAAAGAGACACCAAGGTCCTACCAGAATGTGGAGACGGGAAGCTTCAGAAATGAAGGAAGACCTTTCCCCCGAAGTACATTCTCAGGAACTCCGGCTCTCTCCAGAATGCAAAGGGAAGACCTTTGAAGCTCAGACCCAGTGTCTCACCTTGGGGTGTGCCCGTTCTCTTTCAAAAGAAGAAAGATGGAACGTTAAGACTTTGTATTGACTACAAAGGACCGAATCAATTAACAATTAAGAATAAGTATCCTATTCCTAGGATTGATGAACTTCTGGATTGGTTAAGTGGGACCAAAATGTTCACAAAGATAGACCTCAAATTTGGGTACTACCAGATCAGAATCAAGGAGTAGGACATCCCAAAGACAGCATTCAATACTCGCTATGGGCATTATGAGTTCATAATCATGCCATTTGGATTTACTAATGCCCCGACGACATTCAATCATCTTATGCAAGATATTCTCAGAGAATACTTGGATGATTTTGTTCTTCTCTTCTTTGATGATATCTTAGTATACTCAAAGAATGCTGCAGATCATGAAGATCATGTGCGCAAAGTCCTGGAAATCCTAAGGAAACACAAACTCTTTGCAAAGAAGAGCAAGTGTTCCTTCTCTGTTGAGACGAGGTGGAATACTTGGGATTCATAGTGTCAAAGGATGGGATTTCTCCTGACCTCGCAAAGATCCATAGTGTCAAAGGATGGGATTTCTCCTGACCCCGCAAAGATCCAAGCAGTAGTTGAATGGCCAGAACCCAAGTCAGTAAAGGAAGTCAGAGGATTCCTAGGGTTAACCGGATGGTATAGGATCTTTATACCTAGGTATGCTCAGATAGCATCTCCTTTAACTAACCTTCTCAAGAAAAGTACACTTTTTCAGTGGACTGCAATGTGTCAGAGTGCCTTTGACAAGCTGAAGACAGCCTTAGTAACCAACCCTATCCTTAAATTGCCAGATTTTACCAAACCCTTTGAGGTAGTTACTGATGCCAGTGGATTTGCATTAGGCGGTGCTCTAATATGCAGGAAGGTCATGCAGTGGCCTATGAATCGAGAAAACTTAGAACACATGAGAGGAATTATGCCGTCCATGACTTGGAGTTACTCTCAGTAGCGTATGCTCTGAAGTTGTGGAGACATTATCTTTTGGGACAAAGATTCACCTTGATGTGACAGATCATCAAAGTCTGAAGTGGATCTTCACCCAAAGGGATGTCAACATGAGTGAAAGGAGATGGATGCAGACCCTGCAGGAGTTTGATCTTCACCCAAAGGGATATCAACATGAGTGAAAGGAGATGGATGCAGACCCTATAGGAGTTTGATTTTGAAATAAAGTATCGGCCGGGGAAAGAAAATGTGGTTGCAGATGTGCTCAGCAGAAAAGCCTCCTTGCTTGCAATTATAGTGGTGTCAAATCCATTGATCAATGAAGCCAAGGAGAAAAACATGCAGGACAAATTCTTTGCCCCTATTGCTACCCTTCTGATGCAAGAAAGCAAGACTCCTCAGGAAATGAGTCGAGTTCTTGGATACAAACTGGATGAAGGATGCATGTATTTTAATAATAGGCTATGTATCCCCAATGATGCGGGAATAAAGGGAAGAATTCTGAGAGAAGCCCATGATAGTTTGTGTTTCCTTAGGATTTCCAGAACTTTGCGCACATGATCTTCATGATCTGCAGCATTCTTTGAGTATACTAAGATATCATCAAAGAAGAGAAGAACAAAATCGTCCAAGTATTCTCTGAGAATATCTTGCATAAGATGATTGAATGTCACCAGGGCATTAATCAATCCAAACGGCATGATTGTAAACTCATAATGCCCATAGTGAGTATTGAATGCTATCTTTGGGATGTCCTGCTCCTTGATTCTGATCTGGTAGTACACGGATTCAAGATCTATCTTTGTGAACATTTGGGTCCCACTTAACCAATCCAGAAGTTCATCAAACCTAGGATAGGATACTTATTCTTAATTGTTAATTGATTCAGTCGTCTGTAGTCAATATAGAGTCTTAACGTTCCATCTTTTCTTTTGAAAGAGAATGGGCACACCCCAAGGTGAGACACTGGGTCTGACTAATCCATGCTCTAACAGTTGTCTTAACTGTTCCTTAAGTTCTATGGCTTCAGGGACTGGCATTTTATATGCACGCTGGGATACTCGGTGCTGAGCTCCGGGGGTTAATTCGATCTCATGATCTACTTCACGAGACGGAGGCATCTGAGTCAGCTCTTCAAGAAATACATCTGCATACTCACTTAACCACTCTGGTTCTTTAGCCTTGCATTTTATGTCTACCGGATTCATTTTAACGACATACACAGCTTGCCTTTCTCTGAGCCCTTTTAATAATTTGGAAGCCTTGACTGATTGCAGCACTGGGGATCCGAAAATTCCAATTCCTTGAACTTTATTCCCGTGAAGGTCAAGGAAAGAGATGGTTCCTTTGTGACAATGAATGTCAGCCTGGCTCTTTTGGAGCCAATCCATTCCAAGGATTTCATCATATATTCCCAAGGGTAGGACTCTGAATTGGCACTCTATTACGTTCCCATCTAAGCTAAACTGAATAAGGGTGAAAAGAATCTTCCCACTGGCTAATTTCACTTGCATAGGTTTCTATGATTTTTGATTTAGGACTAATTTACGCAAACATCCTGGGGAAATAAAAGAATGAGTACTGTCATTTATACAGCAGGGAATTTTTCTCCAGAAAACATTTCTTTATTTATATAAAAGTTGCAATATGTACATAGAGTATGTACATAGAGTAGCTCGGCTCCAGAATTCAAAATCTCCTCGGGAGACGCATAAGACGATGGTACTGGGCCATAGCCATGCCCCGATACAAACGTTCACTTACTGACAAGGGAGCTATTATCTTCTCCTTAAGAATAAAGTAACTAAGGAGTCTGTAGACTTGGCATGAAAGTCTGAAATTCTGAGGCGTTGAATGATATAGAATGACACCATGTACCATTTTCAGCTTTAACAGAATCATTGCCAATGAGAGGTTCTTCCTCAGCATTACACGCCGGTCGTCGCAAGAGGCGTGGACACACTGCCCTGCTCTGCAAACCACTTATGCTGTCGTCTCTCCACTGGGTCAAGAAAATATAAATCCTCAAAATGGCGTGCTCGGCTTGCTCGGCTTGTTCGAGTTGGCTGCTGTAGAAATCGACGATTTATCAAGCGCCATTTTTCTGAGGAGATTTTGACATTACTGCTTCATCCAATCAAATTGCTCTAATTCCTCATAGCTCCAGGGGTTTTCAAGCATGCTCTACAAGCTAGTGAAGACAGAATTCAATTTGATCAAGTCTACAGTGAGATCCAAGCTCTTCATCAAATCTGTAGGTGACTTTGGTAAAACAGAGATTAAGCATTCAATGTTTGGTCAAATCTTGTGTTTCATGGCTTAATCCTCTACTAGACTCATTGCTATTGATGTCTTTGAAAGCATTTGAGCTCATTTGAAGTCTAAGGCACCAGATCTAGACTCCCCGCATACTCTGTTTTCTCCACACAAAACAATGGATTAACTTGCTAATCAGTGATTAATCAGTGCTAATCAATGATTAATTAGTACTAATCAATGATTAATCAGTACTAATCAGTACTAATCACTATATTTTGGTACAATTGAGGGTTCAAATTAACCATTAGGTATCTGATACAGATCCCTATAACTTCAGATTGCAATTCAGAGTTGGTTTGATACTCCAACCATCCCGTACAAATTGGTTACCCTTGATTTAATGTAATTTCTGGTAAAATTGTGCTGATAAATTTGTGATAATCATCATTTTGCATTTAACCCTTGGTTGATGCCTGTAAATCTCACTCAAATTCAAGATTATTCACAGCTAGAGTTGTATTTGGGAATGTGCATAAGAATGGATACTATACGCATTATGTATTGGGCACATTACATCAGTGTAAAAATGGGATCAGACACTGCCCTTGTCCAGAATAAGGCAAGAGGTAAGACCTCCCGCATAAATTTGGGTTTGCATTGCATAATGACACAAGATAAACATCAAAAACCTAAAGGAACTGTCAGCAAAACATTTAAATATGTTGCTCACATGGAGCAAGAAGACTTGACGGACAAGCTCATGGCCCCAGCCATGGAAGAAGAAGAACATCTCTTTCCAAGAAGAGGATCCACACCGAGAAGAAGATCTAAAGGAAGCATTGAAGGAAGACATGGACACGTGAAGAGAAGCTGCCACAAGAAGACTGAAGGAAAAGGAAGACACGGACGCATGGAGAGAAGCTGCCACGACAAGAAGACTGAAGACAAGAGAAGATGTGAGGCTCCAAAGAGTGAGGAGCCATGTGAAAATCTGAGAGAGAGAGAGAGAGAGAGAGAGAGAGAGAGAAAGAGAGAGAGAGAGAGAAACTTGGTACAGGGTCCACGTGTGCTAAGTTAACTTGAGGGGAGGTGTGCTAGACACTAGTCGTCTCGCGGACTATCAAGTAAGAGAGAAACTTGGTATAGGGTCCAGGTGTGCTAGGAGTATTCACTTGAGGGGAGGTGTTGAAATATACAAGTGAATAGGGTGTGTGCAGGAACAAGCCCTTGGTTAGAGGCTATAAAAGAGAATGTGTAAATGTGAAAGAACCTGTGAAAAGGTGAAAAGAATCTACTAGGAGAGAATAAAGGGTAGCATGAGAAGATTTAGGAAGTGTGGAGATATTCTCGAAAGTGTGGAGATATTCTAGGAGAGGTGGAGTGAATCAAGGAGAAATCAGTGGGATTAGATGCTTGGATGTAAACTCTATTAAATGAGGCATTGGCCTAATGAGCATTTGCTGGTTTTTCATTATCCATGCCTACATTAAGTTATTTGCTAATTACTCTCACTAATTATATCTTAATTATTTACTAATCACTTTGTTAATAATGTTGATTCTAGTATTTGATCCACCATAGCTCATCACATTGCTCTAATTTCAATAGCTCGGAAGGCACGGGCGATTCCGCTTGGAAGGGAAAAAATCTTTTAACTAGGAGATTACTCTAACGAGTCAAGTCTTGACTAAATTAAACTGATCTAACTGAACCTGAAGTCACATGGTCAGATCAAGAAGAGACTTGCACTTGGTCCATGGAATCACCGCTTTTTTCCTCATTTCCGAGGCACAGCCGATGATCCCCTCCCACAGAACAAGGTCTTCTCAGGATTTAAACTGATTAACGTAACTAATCATATCTAGTTGTTTCTCAGGAATCCTCCGATCTAGCCTACCCCATCCGGCCCATGGGTTAGCCAACCACCCGCCAATCCCACTGAATTGGTGGGATTCTTTTATAAAGATTTGATTGGGTTTTTGCCCGTGTACCAAAGAAAAGAGTTCCCAATCCCCCTAGCTGGCGATTCATACAAAAATCAAATAGGCATACCACGTACACACCCGATATGAAATTGCCATTTATAATAGATTCGTATGGCTTTAAGACAATCCTTGAATAAAATCATAATATTTTTGATCATCATTTTCCAAAATTCCAAGTCCATCGTATTACAAAAATGCATCCTCTGGACTCTCTGTTGAAGACCAGCTGGCCAACCAACAACGAGTTCCAGTATCAAATTTTTATTCCCAAAACCTTTCCTTTTTGTCCATCAGATATCTTCCTCGAAGTATGCCTGGGTGTCCTATAGCAACTGCGAGCCCGTGCATCACCTGGTCACAAAACCCTCTAGGATCCTCTTGAGGTGTCCTAGCACTTCACTCAGAGACCTCTTCGTCGGTCCTCGCCCATCGTACGAGAAGCGCACCATTTTAATCGTACCAAGGCTAGTCAAGACCTCGGTACGCTTTGCCACGCGGGCGACACCCCTTGACGACTCCCCGCCAGCTGTTCCAACGAACCTCCTCTTAGAAAAACATAAGCCAAATGCTTCCTCCAGCATTTTTGCATAAAACAGTCCTTTGAATGAAAAACAGAGTTTCCAATGCAAGTGAGATTCCAATTTGAGATCGGTTCCAAAGACCTTTTTCCAATAATTCCCAGTTTCATAATGAGGATCCTTGATCTCTCATGAGGATCCTTGATCTCTCATGAGGATAATCTACCCGTCATTTTATCCATTTATCCAACTAGATTCTTGGTGAGATTGGTCAGGGAAACATGAGATTAGTTTCGATAGTCTATTCATTGGATTTAGTAACTGGAATAGGTCATCACGAAGTTTTTGTCTGATTCAGTTCGAGAGAAGGACAATTAGGTTTATTGTGCGACCTCATGTAGTCTAACTAAATTCATTTAGTTTAGTTCTACCAAGATTCCTTTCAACTAAACATCTAGTTTTTGGGTAAATATCCATTTAGTGATTTTACCAATTCAAATATCCAAGATATTCTTTTTCCCACATAAATTCTCAACCTTAATTCATTAGGTATAATTATGATGAAAATTTATCTTTTGACATTAGAATTTAATTCAAATCCATCTTTTCTCAAATATCATGGAAATTCATCTTTAAGTAAAATATCAATACCTATTTTTTTGAATAAACTTGAAATCCTTGTTTTTCTCATTTCAATGAGTGTAATCCAATTATATGGGAATTCCTCTTTTCCATAAATTAAATCTATTAAAATTCTTCTTAAAATTACATAAAAATAACCATTAATTCCTTTAAGCTAAAAAATTCCACTTTTCTCATATAAACATTTGAATTCCAATATAGTGGGAATTCCTCTTTTATCATTTAAACTTATCTATGCAAAAAAGATAAATTTAACTAGATTATTCTCTTAAAAATTAAATAAAAATCTCCATTAATTCCTTTGCACTAGGAATTATACTTTCTTCATTTAATTAATTGGATTCCAATAATAAATTACTAGAAATTTCTCTTTTACCTAATTTACTAATTATGCATAAACATAAAAATCAATTTCTCCATGATGAATTTGGACAAGATTTGGACCAGTTTGGCTCCCTTTTTTATTTGGTTTGATTTAGGAGAGAGGAGAGATAAAAATATCCTATTATTTTTGAGTTTTAAACTCATCCAAGCATGTGAAATAGGCGCCTCCTTGAAGGTCTCCCTTTTCCTTATACATGTGTCAAAAATGAATGATTACTCCAAAATATCTCATTTTTTTATTAATACTTCATAATTTTCAACTAAAATAAACCTAGTACTTGGTCAACTCTTCATCTTATGTGGGCATTTACTCATTTTTTGGTATTTTCTTTTATTCTTTGGATTTATCTTGTCCCAATACTTGGATTAATCTTTTTGGTCCATAGGAACCTTAATTCGACCATAATCAAAAAAATTTCAAAAATCTGGACCCTTAGGCTAAGGTCTTCTGAATCAATTTTAATTGATTCCAATTGTACCTTGGAAAATCTATTTTGATTTTTTGTTTCAGGGAAACATTTTTTTTATATTTGTAGAATTTATTTATCCAAAAATATCCCAATATTGATTTACCACTCTCTAGAAATTTATATCTCACTAGGCAAAACAAGGAAAAATGATATTTTCTTGTATTCAGAAACATAGAATGATTACAAGGGATTGAAGTAGAGGCTTATTTGATATTCAGGCTGAGATGGAATCTTACATCATCTCCCACTTGAAAAATAGGAGATGTCCTCATCTCGCAAAGTGGGGGTAATCCTTTGCCAACTCTTCTTCTTTCTCCCAGGTGGCATCTTCTAGAGGGAAGAACTTCCACTTTACTAAGAATTCTCTGAGGACTCTGCTCCTGAGAATCTTCTCCCGAACATCAAGGATTTCCTCAGGTGGCGTCTTCTAGAGGGAAGAACTTCCACTTTACTAAGAATTCTCTGAGGACTCTGCTCCTTCTCCCGAACATCAAGGATTTCCTCAGGTTGGAGTACCATTGGCCATCAGCATGCTACAGCATGACCGAAGGATATCTTCAATTACTTGATTCACCCTTTCCATCTGGCCATCAGTTTTGTTGAGATCCAAGAAAGTTCCTACTGCTTCAAAGAATGCAGTCCAAAACTTTGATGTAAATTTGGGATCTCGGTCACTTATTATCCTCCTGAGTAAACCATGCAATTTGAAGATATCCTTAAGGAAAAATCTGGCAATATCCACTGCAGAGTATGTCTCTCACTGGAATCAGATGGGCAACTTTGGTTAGCCTGTCAACTACCACAAAAATGGAGTTGTAACCTGATTGCACTGAAGGTAATCCAGTGACAAAGTCCATACTGATGCATTCCTACTTCATCTGTGGAATGTCTAAAGGCTGCAGTTTCTCTCGCATCTTGACTCTCTCTGCCTTGACTCTTTGGCACATCAAACATTTCCTTACATGATCAAGTACATCCTTTTTGAGTCCTGGCCAGAAGAAGCTTTTCTTCACAGACATATAGGCTTTTATAAACCCTGGATGTCCAGCTATCAAGAGGTGGAATACTTGGGATTCATAGTGTCAAAGGACGGGATTTCTCCTGACCCCGCAAAGATCCAAGCAGTAGAGTTGAATGGCCAGAACCCAAGTCAGTAAAGGAAGTCAGAGGATTCCTAGGGTTAACTGGATGGTATAGGATCTTTATACCTAGGTATGCTCAGATAGCATCCCCTTTAACTAACCTTCTCATGAAAAGTACACTTTTTTAGTGGACTGCAATGTGTCAGAGTGCCTTTGTTTGACAAGTTGAAGACAGCCTTAGTAACCAACCCTATCCTTAAATTGCCAGATTTTACCAAACCCTTTGAGGTAGTTACTGATGCCAGTGGATTTGCATTAGGTGGTGCTGTAATGTAGGAAGGTCATGCAGTGGCCTATGAATCCATAAAACTCAGAACACATGAGAGGAATTATGCCGTCTATGACTTGGAGTTACTCTCAATAGTGTATGCTCTGAAGTTGTGGAGACATTATCTTTTGGGACAAAGATTCACCTTGATGTGACAGATCATCAAAGTCTGAAGTGGATCTTCACCCAAAGGGATCTCAACATGCGTCAAAGGAGATGGATGCAGACCCTGCAAGAGTTTGATTCACCTTGATAACAGATCAAAGTCTGAAGTGGATCTTCACCCAAAGAGATCTCAACATGCATCAAAGGAGATGGATGCAGACCCTGCAAGAGTTTGATTTTGAAATAAAGTATCGGTCGGGGAAAGAAAATGTGGTTGCAGATGCGCTCAGCAGAAAAGCCTCCTTGCTTGCAAAATTACAGTGGTGTCAAATCCATTGATCAATGAAGCCAAGGAGAACATCATGCAGGACAAATTCTTTGCCCCTATTACTACCCTTCTGATGCAGGAAAGCAAGACTCCTCAGGAAATGAGTTGAGTTCTTGGATACAAACTGGATGAAGGATGCATGTATTTTAATAATCGACTATGTATCCCCAATGATGCGGGAATAAAGGGAAGAATTCTGAGAAAAGCCCATGATGGCTTGATAGCTGGACATCCAGGGTTTATAAAAACCTATATGTCTGTGAAGAAAAGCTTCTTTTGGCCAGGACTAAAAAAGGATGTACTTGATCATGTAAGGAAATGCTTGATGTGCCAAAGAGTCAAGGCAGAGAGAGTCAAGATGCCAGGGAAACTGCAGCCTTTAGACATTCCACACAGATGAAGTGGGAATGCATCAGTATGGACTTTGTCACTGGATTACCTTTAGTGCAATCAGGTTACAACTCCATTTTTGTGGTAGTTGACAGCCTAACCAAAGTTGCCCATCTGATTCCAGTGAAAGAAACATACTATGCAGTGGATGTTGCCAGAGTTTTCCTTAAGGAGATCTTCAGATTGCATGGTTTACCGAGGAGGATAGCAAGTGACCGAGATCCCAAATTCACATCGAAATTCTAGACTGTGTTCTTTGAAGCAGTAGGAACTTTCTTGGATCTCAGCACAGCCTATCACCCCAAAACTGATGGCCAGACGGAAAGGGTGAATCAAGTAATTGAAGATATCCTTCGGTCATGCTGTGTAGCAGGGAACCCAAGAAGTGGTTAAGTCATTTGCATTTGGTCGAATTTGCTTACAATGCTTCTTATCATTTGGATCATTGGGATGAGTCCTTTCAAAGCTTTGTATGGACAAGATTGCCTTACACCGTTGACTTGGTCTGACCCATTAACCAGAGTCAAAATGTCTAAACAAATGCTTGATGACATGGTCTAGCAGATGCAATCAATCCGTAAAGATATAAAGGCAGTCCAAGACAGGCAAAAGCAGTATACAGATAAAAAGAGATCAGAGAGAGAGTTTGAAGAATCAGATATGGTCTTCATTCGAGTACGACCAAAAAGAAGTTCCTTATCATTAGGGAAGTACAAGAAGCTCTCTCCCATATACTGTGGGCCGTATGCTGTCATAAAGAAAGTGGGCGATCTAGCCTACAAACTTCTTCTGTCTCCCCATCTCAAGGTACATGATGTATTTCATGTCAGTTTGCTTAAGAAGTATGTACCTAGTCCGAATCACGTGCTTGCTGATGAGCAATTGATCTCTCCGACTCAAGGCCAGATGGTACTCCAACCTGAGGAAATCCTTGACGCTCGGGAGAAGATTCTCAGGAGAAGAGTCCTCAGAGAATTCTTAGTAAAGTGGAAGTTCTTCCCTCTAGAAGATGCCACCTAGGAGAAAGAAGAAGAGTTGGCGAAGGATTACCCCCACTTTGCGAGATGAGGACATTTCGCGTTTTTCAAGTGGGAGAGGATGTAAGATTCCTCCTCGGCCTGAATATCAAATAAGCCTCTACTTCAATCCCTTGTAATCATTCTATGTTTCTGAATACAAGAAAATATCATTTTTTCTTGTTTTGCCTAGTGAGATATAAATTTCTAGAGAGTGGTAAATTAATATTGAAATTTTTTAGATAAATAAATTCTACAAATATAAAAAAAATGTTTCCCTGAAACAAAAAATCAAAAATAGATTTTCCAAGGTGCAATTGGAATCAATTAAAATTGATTCAGAAGACCTTAGCCTAAGGGTCCAGATTTTTGATTTTTTTTAATTGTGGTCCAATTAAGGTTCCTACGGACCAATAAGATTAATCCAAGTGTTGGGACAAGATAAATCTAAAGAATAAAAGAAAATACCCAAAAATGAGTAAATGCCCACATAAGATGAAGAGTTGACCAAGTACTAGGTTTATTAGTTAAAAATTATGAAGTATTAGTAAAAAAATGAGATATTTTGGAGTAATCATTCATTTTTGACACGTGTAAGGAAAAGGGAGACCTTCAAGGACGCGCCTATTTCACATGCTTGGATGAGTTTAAAACTAAAAAATAATAGGATATTTTTATCTCTCCTCTCTCCTAAATCAAACCAAATAAAAAAGGGAGCCAAACTGAACCAAATCTTGTCCAAATTCAGCTAAACTGAAGCTGGAAAATTCTAGAACTCAGTTGGACTCAGTTAGTGGCCTCCCTCTCTTATAAATAGACCCTCATTCCTTTGTATTATTATCTGTGAATTAAACTATGCGAGTATTACTCTAAACTAAGCTTAATTTCTATTATCCTCTAAAAACCTCTACAAAATTGATGAGATTGGAGTTTGTCTCTCTCTTCAATCTTCCTTGGTGACTCCTACAATATACCAAACCAATTGATTGGTTGGGGGCCTCTATTGTGATCAAAGAATCAAGTAAATTAGAAGGTAAAGTGTGGATTATTATCTTTTTCTTATTAAAACTCCAAATGCTTCTCTTCTCAACCTCTCTCACGCTTGAGAAGCTTTAATTTGAATGGCTTTTGATTACTATTGAAGTTCTTTTATAAATTGTAATAAAGAAACACATAAATTTTTATTTATGCTTAATTTTAATGGTTTTTAAGCATTTCTCTCTCTCCCGCCAAAGAAAGGTCATTCCTATGACCTATTCTCAATCCAAATGAAGCTTCTCATGAAGCATTTCTCTAATCCAAAAGTAATTTCTATGCTTGTCTAATTGGAGGCCAAAATAATAGCTTTTTAATGCTTTTATGATATTTATTTCATAGAGAAATTATGAATCAATCCATAGTTGGATAATAATCCAATTAGTGGTCATTCTAATCATATCAATAATATTAAACTTCATTCTTTCAATTAAATTTAGAATTATCAGCAATAGTAGCGGAGCTAATGCAAAATTTCTGTAAAATAAACAGAAAAAATATTTTCATTCATAATATGAAAAGTGGACTTTTGTTCCTACCATATTCTAGGAATTATCATCCTAGATTAATTGAATGATTCTCATTGTAATCATGGAGAAATTGATTTTTATGTTTATGCATAATTAGTAAATTAGAAAAAAGAGAAATTTCTAGTAATTTATTTTTATGTTAAAAGAGTAATCCCCATGACATTGGAAATCCACGTATTCCAATGATTTAGAGAAAAAAAAATTGGAATAATAAAATAATATATATTTTATGAAAGATTTTAGTTAAATTTATCTTTTTGTATAGATAAATTTTTATGATGAAAGAGGAATTCCCACCATATTGAAATTCAAATATTTAAATAAGAAAAGTATAACTCCTAGTGCAAAGGAATTAATGAAGATTTTTATTTAATTTTTAAGAGAAAATATAGTTGAATTTATCTTTTTGTATAGATAAATTTTTATGAGATGAAAGAGGAATTCCCACCATATTGGAATCCAATTAATTAAATGAAGAAAGTGTAACTCCTAGTGCAAAGGAATTAATGGAGATTTTTATTTAAATTTTAAGAGAATAATCTAGTTAAATTTATCTTTTTGCATAGATAAGTTTAAATGATAAAAGAGGAATTTCCACTATATTGGAATTCAAATGTTTAGATGAGAAAAGTGGAATTTTTTAGATTAAAGAAATTAATGATTATTTTTATGTAATTTTAAGAAGAATTTTAGTAGATTTAATTTATGGAAAAGAGGAATTCCCATGATAATTGGATTGCACTCATTGAAATGAGAAAAACAAGGATTTCAAGTTTATTCAAAAAAATAGGTATTGATATTTTAGTTGGATATTTATCCAAAAACTAGATGTTTAGTTGAAAGGAATCTTGGTAGAACTAAATAGAATGAATTTAGTTAGACTACGTGAGGTCGCATAGTAAACCTAATTGTCCTTCTCTCGAACTGAATCAGACAAAAACTTCGTGACCAATTCCAGTTACTAAATCCAAAGAATAGACTACCGGAACTAATCTAGTTTTTCCCTAACCAATCTCACCAAGAATCTAGTTGGATAAATGGATAAATGGATAAAATGACGGGTAGATTACCCTCATGAGAGATCAAGGATCCTCATTTTATGAAACTGGGAATTATGGAAAAAAGGTCTTTGGAACTGATGTCAAAGTGGAATGGATAAATGGATAAAATGGATAAAATGACGGGTAGATTACCCTCATGAGAGATCAAGGATCCTCATTTTATGAAACTGGGAATTATGGAAAAAAGGTCTTTGGAACTGATGTCAAAGTGGAATCTCACTTGCATTGGAAACTCTGTTTTTCATTCAAAGGATTGTTTTACGTCAGAATGCTGGAGGAAGCATTTGGCTTATGTTTTTCTAAGAGGAGGTTCGTTGGAACAGCTGGCGGGGAGTCATCAAGGGACATCGCCCCGCGGCAAAGCCTGCCGAGGTCTTGACCAGCCTCGGTACGGTTAAAATGGTGTGCTTCTGATATGATGGGCAAGGACCGACGAAGCAGTCCCTAAGTGAAGTACTAGGACACCTAAGGAGGATCCTAGAGGGTTCTGACCAGGTGATGCACGGGCTCGCGGTTTCTAGGACACCCAGGCGTACATCGAGGAGAAGATATCTGATGATGGACAAAAAGGAAAGGTTTTGGGAGTAAAAATTTGATACTGGATCTCGTTGGTTGGCCAGCTGGTCTTCAACAGAGAGTTCAGAGGATGCATTTTTGTAATATGATGGACTTGAAATTTTAGAAAATGATGATCAGAAATATTATGATTTTATTCAAGGATTGTCTTAAAGCCAGTCGAATTTGTTATAAATGGCAATTTCATATCGGGTGTGTACGTGGTATGCCTATTTGATTTTTGCATGAATCGCCGGCTAGGGGGCCTGGGTACTCTTTTCCTCGATACCCGGGCAAAAACCCAATCAAATCTTTATAAAGGAATCCCACCAATTCAGTGGGGGGTCGGCGGGTGGTTGGCTAACCCATGGGCCGGATGGGGTAGGCTGGATCGGAGGATTCCTGAGAAACAACTAGATACGATTAGTTACGTTAATCAATTTAAATCCTGAGAAGACCTTGTTCTGTGGGAGGGAATCATCAGCTGTGCCTCGAAAAAGAGGAAAAAAGCGGTGATTCCATGGACCAAGTGCAAGTCTCTTCTTGATCTGACCATGTGACTTCAGGTTTGGTCAGATCAGTTTAATTTAGTCAAGACTTGACTCGTTAGAGTAATCTCCTAGTTAAAAGATTTTTCCCCTTCCTGGTGGAATTGCCCGTGCCTTCCGGGCGAGGGGAGTCTTCCGGGGCCCGCCAGCCCCCCGGAGCCATCTCCAATTTGTAAAGTCCATTTGACAAATTCTAGTTCTATACAATCAAATGCACTTTGTCTGACCCGCATGTTTTGGATGAGCTTTAAAACATTCACATATCTCCAAATATATGACTAGCATAACGTTGCATCAACAATATCCTCACGCGATCCCTTTGCCACAACTGGTAAGATTTGTCTGAAGTCACCAAAGAGCATAATGTTTCCACCAAACACAATATGACTTTGCATAATGTCTTTTAATGTCTTGTCCAATGCTTCAACACCTTAGCCAATGGGTTATTACCTTTGATACCACATGTGCTAGAAGCATTCAAAACCAATTGGATTTTGAAACGTGAGTGTGTTGTATGACCATTTAATAGTAACAATACATCAATTCCGGACGATGCACGTGCCAAAGCAACTTGATTCTCTCCATGTAATCGAGATAGCAAGACATATAAAGATATATTTTGCCTGATCCACCTGGTCCATTAAGGAAAAAAACACCACCATCGTTCAAAGCAACAGCCTCAAGGATAGTATCAAATGCTCTTAATTGACAACTATTTAGGCTCCTTTCCATGGATACATATAAATCGGCTTGTTAAACTGAATCAAACATCATCTCTTCCATCAACAAACCATTATTGAAAATAGCAACACGATCTATCAGGAATAGGCAACCCTTGAAAATCATGTAGCCGTTTGCCATATTGTTGTAAGAGCTCTTGCATGTGCAAGAGCTCTTGCATGTGCAACAAAGCTTGTTTCTTTGCTCTATAGAAAGACAAACACCATCATCAGCACACTCTCTCTGTAAGCCATGAAAAAAATCATCTAAAAGTTATGTGTAGAATTTTCTCCAAAGCTGTCCAGGGGATATAGGCTCACAAAAAACCAGTATAGTGACAAATAGTTGACGTAGTTGGACTCTTGTTTTCTGCAATGCAGCTTCTTGAAGATACATACACCATTCATCATCACTCTCTAGCATTCCTCTGGTTTCACATGAAACCTTAAAGCACGGATACAATTGTCCACTTACAGTTCGTACATCCTCAAAAGATTTAGTCTTTACACACTGTGAGTAACATGTGTAGGTAGTATAGCTCACCTGCACTCAGGCTTACATCATACATACGGCCAATCACATTTTCCCTTTTCCTTTTAATTCATGATCGAAGAGCTGAATTCCAAACCTCGGGGGGTGGGAGGGTCACTCATAAATATGTAAGTGTTGCACATGGGTTCAACGAAAGGGGTTTTTTAAATCCTTTTTTAACACATTTTTTACATACATAAGGGTACCATTTAAAGGGGGTATTTTTAGATTGAATAGAAAAAGGGTGTTTTTTATTTATGAAAAATTTACAAATAAGGAGTTTTTAAATTAGGCCTTGAATGCATATGATATAGAGAGTTTACATATAGTGAACCCCCCGAGTTCCAAACCCACTTGCAAGGGAAATCAACATACAGCAAGCTATTTGCATCTGCACGCAACTCATTGGCTTTGAACCATTCGGTGAGAGCAGTTCTTTGGTTTCTGTCACAACTAATTACATCACGCAAATCATCGTGGTCATTGAATGTCACATTATTTTGCATTGGAAGATGAATATGCAACCTTTGTATATTAGGCTTTTCATCATGCAAATGATATTGGTATAAGCACTTGCATGCCTTAGACACAGACACGTGCCGTGCATCCAAATATTGACTAACCTCGCCAATAACCCCATGTGTATCTTGCAACTCTATAGTAGCTCTATCATGTCCTTTATATACATACTTATACAAATACTTCACTACTGTAATAGTAGAGCATACTTCTATGTTAATATGTGCTTTGTATCTCATAGAGATAAAAGGATTATATGGAACAACCCATTGACCATCCACCCTATGATTTTTTACTTGGATGAAACTACCATCGGCTCGCTGCATATCCATTGTCATGAACAGTAGTAGTCTCAGAAAACTTCTGAGGATATCGATGTTTGCAGCTCCCATTAACCATGCAAGGAGAGTGCATATTTAGTTCCCCACACAAGGTTCATGAATATTACAATGACTAATTATGTTGTAAAACCCAGGAAGACATCACCTTATTTGTAGGTTCAGCACATACCAACATATCATAGTGAGCAATCTTAGTATTTGTTTGTAAGTAAGACAAAGATAATAACGGAGATAGAAAAAATGATGTTTATGAATCCAAGAAAAATACAATTGCAGATAGATCGATCATTAAAGATAAGGCCTTAACAATAACACTTACAAATTACCATGACTATAAAGAACCAATGCTCATTTTACAAAACATATTGATGAAACATAATGACAAATGATGGAAACTTAATATTGATAACACATTGAATCAAGTCAGTAAAAAGCTCATCTCTCGCCTTGAGGTTACATATAGATTCAAAATAAACATATCCATATTCAAGGTTATTGATTGATGTGAGTTTGTTTATACCAAGGTGGCAAAGATGAAGAAAAAACATATCTCACATTCCCTTTCTCAACGAAACCCCTACAGCTATTTATGTAACCCGCCATTCCTGGGACAAGGGTCCTCAGGTGAGAAGTGCTTTGTTTTCAAGATGTCCACCATTGGACCTGCTTCAGGATTGGATTTGGTGAATTGAATGCGACGGACCGGCTCTGGCAACCTGTGACATGCGTGGATACAATTCGACCACACCCGATGAACATCAGATTGGGTGACCATGGCTAGTCATGTGTATGATCCCAATTAGGATATTACCAACATAGAGTATTAAAGTAGTCAGAGATGGTCAAGTGTGTTACATTATAAATGACTATAGTTTTCACGTAGTATGCAGGATCTTCTAACAATTGCGACATGTGAAATGAAAGAGGAGGATATGGGGCCCAATGTCTGTTCTGGGAATGTATTAATGAAGTGATGGCAAACCATGGTTGTGAAAGGGCCAATTTCTTTGGTTTCATGGCAGATGAGGCTCAGTCTAACTAAAATGCAGTTCGACATGTGTCCAATGGTGGGAAAAATAGCGTCCTAACAGATAGGAAGAGGTCTTGACTATTTCATTGGGAGCAGAGCATGGTTGCCCACACAACAAAGTATGTGTGCATTACGTCTCAAGGAGAGCACAAAGTATTGTGTGAGAAGTGACGCATGTCTCCTACGAATGAAGCTACATCAGTGGAGGTTCGATTGATATGACAATGGTGGCGCAATGGTCACGTGATGGATAGGAATATGTTAGCAATGGACTCTTGGTTGATCTAGTGGGAGGTGCGCATGGCACATTGGGGTTCATTCATGACAACAATAGAGAGAAGTAATGATGGTCCAAATATCCTAAGAACAAACCAATAGAAATCTTGCTTTCGTATCCTTCTCTTTACGATGCATGTACTATCGATATGGCACATGAAATTTTGCAAAGCATTACGATAGTCTCTTACTCTCAAGGTAAGCACATAGTGAGAGGACCAAGCTCAGAAAAACTAAAAGAATGGTTGTCTACAAGCCTAGCCCAAGTGGTCTGAATAATTAATCAGGAAACCCAAGGAACACCCATGTATAACGCGCCTACCCCTCTCACCGGTGAGATAAAGAAAGTGCACATCACAAGAGACCGCCTGGTGTGGTCGTTAATATTGATGATGAGGCCATGCATCGAGGCCATGCATCGACCAGAGTACAACGCACATGTACGAGACCGAAAGTATGATGGGAGGGCGCAGAAGATTATTTTTAAGGAGCATGATACGAGTAGCAATCCATAAAGAATAGTGGAAGTCACAGACTGTAGTGTCATTGAGCATAAGGTCAATGAAGCAATGTGGGCAATCCAAAGGACATGCAAGGCAGCAAGGTCACATGCAGCATAACACCTCGTGGTGGTAAGAGGTGTGGGAAACACATAGTTAGATCTGCAAAGGGTGTGCCTACACCATCTTTTAAAGGCTATCCCAAGCACCCTAATGGTCTGATTAGACAATGGATGTGGTTCTGCTATGACCACATACTATATTGCTATATTGTGGACACCAACATAGACCTAAAGCCCAATCCACGTGACCACCCTAATGGTCTCATTAGACAATGGATGTGGTTTTGACCATGTGTTTCATTGCTATATTGTTGATACCAACATAGACCCAAAGTCCAATCCACCACCCAAGATATGGGCAGTTGCTATAGGAACTAACCTCACAGACAAGGAGATATATTCATTATGGGAAGGTGGATACCACGTGGAGAGCAAGAATGCAAAAGGTGTTATGCCCACCCCACCGAGTAGTGGTGGGGTGGATACCACGTGGAGAGCAAGAATACAGGAGTAGCGGCAGGGCTTCAAGGTTCTTTACAACTGCAACTTCCAAAGAACCACCATATGGGTCCACTAGTAACATAGAGGCTGGTGGCTCATGCATGCAAAATGGCATAAGGGTCAAGTACCACACATCGATATTAGGGGAAGTGGCAAAAAAATAAAGGCAAATTTGAAAATGAAAGTTATGGTGGTAGAAGAAGTGCATAGATTGGAGCACAAGTATGAAGTTTTCAAGGTCGAATCACATGGGGATGATGAACATGTGGGAGAATATGATGTGCATGTGAAAGATGAACCACCGTGTTGTACGTGTCTGGATTTTGCAGATAGAGAATCCAAGAAGAAGCTGTATCTTGCATGCAAGCACTTGTACTTCATTTATTTGCGTGTTCTAGGTTTAAGCCAGAATGAAAATATGTTCATCCACCAACATATCCTATCGGACCTTGAGATTTACAATGCCTTGTCTCCTAGGAGAATCTATCCTCATTTAGACAATTGAATGCATGGATTATTAGTTGACCTGTAGTATTTTAGGGGGACCTACCATTTACCGACCTAAAACCCATGAGCTAACGAGCTAAGGTATCACAAAAGAGGAGTAATTACTAACTTTTTGAGAAAAATCACATGATCCCACCAGCATGTTTATCCAAGAAATATGGATATATTATTGAATTATGTATTTTTCACAACATTGATATTACATGACGGCTATAAAACAAGCACAACTGAATATTAGGAGTTACATGTAAGGGTGACATGGAGAGAGATTGGTGGATTTAAGACACGTGTAGGCATATGTAAAGGAGATCATGCCTATGTAAGAGACTTCTATTCAGCACTTAATCAACAAAAGTAGGAAGGACGGAGTTCGTGGGTCTGTAGAGGAGATCATTAGGGAAAAAGGGAGCTCATTTTGGGACCCTGTAAGAAATTCACTATTTTTTGATTTATTTCTCTCCTAAAAGACCTCAAAAATAGTAAAATACGAAAACGTGGCTTAGAGCTGTCAGTATAAGGACTACCGAATTGTCAGTTCAGAAAGGAATAAGATAATCTTTTGTCTAATGAACATGATTTTGCATTAAATATCTCCTTAGTTTTTTTTTTTGTTTCTCGAAGATTCCGCATCTCTTTTGACGACGTGTGCAGGCCTCTCATAAAGAATCCATCACTGAACTTAATGATTGCATGGATACCGCCACACTTCCATGATTCATGTTACAAAAAGACTATGCGATTGACAAGCAAACTTTGCAACCTCAGAAGCACAAAAAATGGCCGATACTAGTGAGTCACAATCTTAGAAGAAGCGATTACAACATCTTCACATCGACTTAGAAGAACAATATGCTCCTGCACAAAAAAGACGAAAGGATACGGTACTGAATGCTCAACAACGGAAAAATATGAGAAGAGAAGGGCTTCAACATATTGACTTATGGTGCGATGGAAGCATATATCCAAAATGTCTAGTAAAAAACTCTACGCCTCCATTTGTCAATCCAACCACACTACTGAGGTTTGCGGGCGATGGACAAAATAGACTTCTTGGTTATATTTCAGCGTAGTCTGCATTTGCAGAAACATATAAAACGATGTACCTACAAGAAAAGGGGGCCAGGATGCAAGAGATAGCCATTCGTGCAAAATTGGAGTAGCAGTTTGCAGAATGAAATTGAGGAGCATTCAAAGAGTAAAAAAGAGTTGTGACAAGAGCAAGAAGGAAGAGAACCGTGCTTGGAGACAGACAACGAATCAGGAAGATTAAAAACATTGCAAATTTGAAGGCTGGGACTGGTGGATGCAAGCGAAGAATTCAGGAAGCAAGGCTAGTTTGAAATTTTTCATTTTTTATACTAAAAAAGACTCTCAAATGACTATATCTATTTTGTCCATTAACGCAGAACAAGAATGGAGGTGTTGAATAATATAGTCATATTGTGTTGTTACTATAGGAAACTATTGGAGCCTACAAAAGAAAATATGGATCCCAACCTTCTTCCTGTTAAACAAATGAAAGGATTGCTTTCTTGTGGTGTAGCAAAAGGTTTGATTGAAGAAAAAAAATACAAAACAATCAAACGGAATGTTGTAGAGGACTTTATATCCAATAATCAAGTTGATGGCACTACAATCCAAGAGGCTCTTGATGTTAGTGGAGTTCGCAGGAAGGGATATAGTTCGATTTTCCATGCGATATCCTCAACTTTGAGAGATCAAAGGATTAAATGAGTTTTACTGCCAAATCCAGCAAGGATAAGAGGTCATTTGAATGAAAGTATAGATGAGTTTATTGGGGCAATATATCCATATTGAAGAAATATTTTATGGTGGTAAAGGAACCACTGTGTATGACCCTTGGAACAATATATTTGTAGATCTACAACAACTTCAAAGAAGAATGAAGAAGAATGGTCGAGTTTTATGGAATAACATTTGAGGAGTACAAAGGCATTTTGAAATTTGTTATCAAACTGGATGAGTGTGAGGTTGTAAAGGAAAAGAAAATGGAAAGGATTACTATTACATTGATGAATGGAGCACTTGATACATCATTGACTGAAGCGAGTTCGAAGTATTTTAGTGTGCAGTCGGAGAAACACATATGGTGGTTAGGCTCGTTCCAGGTATGATCATTTTTTGTTTCGTACTTGATTTTAGTCATTGTTTTCAAATCTTTTATAGTAAGACTTTTGTTTTCTATAATCACAGGTGAAGACAGAAGACCATGAAACACTAGATTGGGTGTTTCACCACACGGAAATACCAAGAATAATTAAAAGACAAGTGCAAGGAGAGAATCTCCATGTTGCAGGAAAAGGTGATTTTCAAGTAGAGTGGCACATGGCAGGGGATCTTAAAACACTTAAGTGCATGTATAACGTTAGTAAAGGAGGCAACTCAAAGTCTCCTTGTCTTTACTGCAAAGAATCAGCTCAAGTAATGGATTCCAAATGGTGGAAGAGAGTACCTAATAGAGACAAAGTTGACCCTGACTTCAAGGCCATTCTTGACATTCCACTATGTAATGTTCACATATGCACATTGCATGCTCTATGTCGAATTATTGAGAAATTGGTATTTTTGTATATTGGATTTGCTTGGAAACTCTGTCCCGAAAAAAATAGAAAGGATGCTCTTCAAGCATTGGAAAAAGTGTTATCCGATATAGGTCTGCATGGAGGTGATGTTCATATCACAAAGGATTTTAAAAAGTCTACCAATGGCAAGGAGGTACCAATCAAGCCCTCTATTGGTGGTGTTAAGATTCTTGTCTCGACCCAAACACAGTAGTAAGCAAGTAAGGCAAGGTAGAACAGTTTCAAGGATTAATTATGGATTGTGGAAGCAAGTCCATAATGCCGTGAAAGATCATGAAGCAGATGGGGAAGCAGTAGTAAGCAAGTAAGGCAAGGTAGAACAGTTTCAAGGATTAATTATGGATTGTGGAAGCAAGTCCATAATGCCGTGAAAGATCATGAAGCAGATGAGGAAGCACGAAATGTGAAGGCAGAGGTGTGGAGGTCTCTTGATCAACTCTTTATGTTCTGTGACAATGTAACATGGACAAAGAGTGATTACAAGAACTTTGAAGAGGCAATTAAACATTTTGGGAAGTCAATGAAAGACGCGTGGACAGCCTGCAATATAACTCACTACATGGTAAAGTTCTGTCTTCTTCTTTTACTTAAGAGTGATCCTCTTTTTTTTTATAACTTACTATGCATTCTTATGTCTCTGTGAAAACAGCATATCATCTACAACCACCTTCCCTATTTTGTCAAAAAGTATGGATGCCCAGCAATTTGGTCTACCCAAGGCATGGAGAAGTCTCACTACATGGCACGTAATGCATTTTTCAGACACACACAACACTACGGAGGGAGTCAAAAGGCAAATAGTCTGAAGGAAGTCTTCCAATGGTTTTACCGAGGCATTCTACAAAGGCTGCATGCTAAAAGAAAAGTTGCTAGTTCCAAAGTCAAGCTTGCTTTTATTCTAGCCCAAAAGCAAAGACGAAGACAAACTTTGGACAATTCAATGGCAGCAGAGAGACATAGACAATGGAGGGATTGGAAGATATTTAGAAACCATAAATGGACAAGTAAACGTGAATAGCAGTTTGTAACTTATTATGTCCACATGTTTTCAAACTCAATCAATAGATTTTTATTTTGTGGAACAAGTGACTCTTGGTGTTATGCCTATATGTTTTGAGACTCCATCAAAAGTATTTCTTTTGTGAAACATGTGATCTATATTAACAAGCATCAATACATCCATGAGCTATACACAAAAAATTCAATCAATACGACTTAATTATGCTAGATACACTATTGATCCTTACCAATAAGGTACTGAGTGTCAAACGCTTTTAGAAGCTACTGAGTGTGGGAAGACTCTACTGAAGTGTCGTACGGTGATGGGACAAATGCAAAAGGGTACTGATCGTCCGTATGAACAAGGAACTGATGAGGATCAAAGACTTTGTACAAATCAGTTCAACTACTTTAACATAATGTTTGTGCTATATTTGATGACTAAATCCTATTACTCCCAGGGCTTGCCAAACGGAACTCTCTTGTTGATCTTGATTGGACTCTTTTTCTTCCTTGTTGGCTTGACGTCGACTGTCTGTTTATCAATGCTTGCCTCTGTTGCTTGTCTGGGAGGGGTATCCTTGTCTTCAGCTATCTCCACGTGTTCTTCTTCTTGGATTGTGTCGCCTGATGCAATCATGGGTGGCTCTCGAAACCTTATGAGCTTGTGTTTTCCATAGCCCTCCAGACATTTGGGCTCCTTAACACCACATGCTAATGCATAAGAAGTGTAAGACAAAAAGTAAGAGGCCCTAGAGGCCTGCTTATTCACATAATCCCCAAATATATCTATGGCAGACAACCTCTCTATTAAAATGATCTTTTCCTTTTGCCATGAAAGATCATGTCCACCTAAAACCCTAGACAAACATTTAAAGAAGTAAACAATGGCTTCTCCATTGTTGCTCAACTGCCTATGGTAAATCAAGATCTTAGCACTGCCTAGATCATGAATATAATGAGCTAGGCTTGACATTTTGCCAAACCCAGCCGGCCTGCTTCCACTTGTTCTCTGGAGGAATGTGTCATCCTCAATTTGTAGCTGCCACATATCAAAAGATTGGAGTGAGACAATAATACACAACTACAAAACATTTAAACACAAGATAAAGTATTTGATTTGAAGTAACAAGATCATACCTTCTCAGCAACAAGAAGTTCATCTTTCCAAAGATTTATTCCTCTCCCCTCCAGTCTAGCCTCTTCTTTAAGCTTTCCCTTGTATAGTGCTGAGAGATTCATAGCTTCCTGTGTGAGTTGAAAGGCAGCTTCATCTGGCTCTTGGAACTTTTCAGCCTCTTTGAAACAAATAGTAAGGGCCTTTGCAGGATCAAAAGTTGTTTCCAAAGCCAGTAGTGAATGGTCATCCTCTATGCCAACCTCCTTGTCAAGCCTTGAAGCCTGGGCAATAAGGGAAATGGCATAGTCCTCCCTCAAATTGAACATACACTCTATATCATGGAGGAAAACATAATCTTTACCACCAATCAAGACACCTAGAAGCATGGGCACTGCATAGTTGCTGCTCTGAACATCAAAATCTTCAACTGGCTGTGCTGCCCTAAGAGTTTCAGTCCTCAGTTGAACAAGGTCAAGAGCAGCCACTTGCAGCCCCTCATCTTGGAGGTTGATATCTTCTTCCTGCTTTGCCATTTCTGTTGCCACAGGAACATCCTCTTTTTCCTCTGCTAGATGTGTCTTCTTCTTCAGCCTCCTGCCCTTGCTCTTCTAGAGAGTGCTGATGGAAGACAATGTACATAAGGAATGCCATGGTTTCCTCAAGCACTCTACACTTTCTAGTGTGCAAGTTACAGCTGAATTTATATTCCTCAGGCAGGCTGTCAAATCTTCTATTCACATGGTACCTCAACGTGTCAATGGAGACAATATGATTTATATGCACAAAAACCTTTTCACCTTCCACAATTCTTCCTGCCTCTGTCAGTTGTTTGAAGGTATCCCAATGGTCTGAAAGAAAATCTCTATGATGCTCCAGTACAGAGCTCATAGTGAACTCCCTGTTGAAAATACTGTGGTATATGTGGAAGTTCCTCTGAGCCTTGCACTTGTGAAGAAAGTCAAATAGGAGCAAATCTGGAGATTTGTCCTCTTCTCGTTCCTTTTGTTTTGAAAGGGAAGACTCAGCTTTCTGCTCCAGTCTCTTGCTTTTGCTTGAACAAAAATTTATATATCGTGAATTCTATATGCTGACATATGCAATCAGGGAATGTATAGGATATCACCAAACAACTCTCTTCATGAGCACACATGACTCACCTGGTGATTGCTGTGGTCTAAGTATAGCAGCAGACTCACCTGGTGATTGCTGTGGTCTAAGTATAGCAGCAGAAAAGTCCAGCTTCCTCTTGAAAGGAGGGGCCTGAGAATCAACTGTTCCAAAGCAAAAACTTTTCTCATCATCAAGGAAGAAATCCCCAGGGCCAAAGAAAGCAAAACAATGAGGAAGAAGTGAAAACCAAAAGGGACACAGGAATTTGCAAGAAAACGCGATGTAGGGCCATTTGGAAAATGTCAAGTACTCTCCTCGCATTTTGTTGTAAATTCTCCATTTCTATTGATATCCATCTCCAATCAAATGCTAGGATCATCTCAAAGTGTCCTGGACAGTAGATGATACTAGGAAGAATTCCCCAGGGCCAAAGAGAGCAAAACAATGAGGAAGAAATGAAAACCAAAACTAATATAAGAATTTGTAGGAAAACGCGATATAGGGCAATTTGGAAAATGGCCCTATAAGAATTTGTAGGAAAACGCGATATAGGGCCATTTGGAAAATGTTAAGCACTCTCCTCGCATTTTGTTGCAAACTTCTAGGTCCTATTGATATCCATCTCCAATCAAATCCTAGGGTGATGTACCAGATTCCTGGGCAGTAAGATTCAAGAATTCTATGGATGGAAGAAATATATCTCAAAAAACATTGAAAAGAATATAGATCTCTGATCTTTCTTTTCCTTTTCCATGCTGTTGGTTGCACTGGTGATTCTTCTGCTCTCTTCCAAACTTGAGCTACAGCCTAGGTAGCCTGGAGATCTGGCAGTGGTAGTAGTCTTCAGGCAGGTTGCAGTCTGGATGGAGTGTGTTGGGTAGGAAGGGATCAGAGGGGGAAGGAAAAGGATGATGGGAGGGTGCTGGCAGGGATGAAAGACGGGGAGGGAAGAGTGTTTATGGATCTAATTATGAAATCATGATTGGCACAAGTTCCAAGGCAAAAAGTGCCATTCACACGTGCCAAGTTTCAAACTCCAAGAGATCTGGGTCCCATCCACACGTGTGAAAGAAGACTCCATTCCACACGTGTGAGCTGCTTTGTTTGTATTTTGCATTAATCTTTTTCCTCATGTTTAATCTCTCCTATCTAGGCCCTCCCCTCTCTTGCCTCTCTACCTCCCTACTCTGCACCATCAGCATCCTGACCAGCACAGCAAAGGTTCATCCCCAGCACAGGGAACTCATCACCAACACAACACACCTACAGATAGCTTCCAGGTCAATAAGACTCTCTATATCCTTTTCTTCTTGTTTAATAGTATATGAAGATAAGGTACTGAGTGATGTGATGTAGCTTAGATATTAAGATAACTATTATATGCATTCCTTAGCTTTTTCCATTGCAACCACAAGCAGGAAGACTTTTGAATTGGGCTGGTTGAGTGAGAGATTGATCACTTCTTGCCTTCCATAGACTCAATCCATCTTGCACCAAGTTGCAAACACAGTGAAATGACTGAAGGCATGTTCCAGTATGCTGCCTCATGAATTTGCAGGAAAACACGAGGAGAAGGTTTTAGGAATTTCAAACAGCCCAAATCGCATTTTGTTGCAAATATAAAATTGTTGCTTCATCCACCCCTATCATTGTGATTTTGTGTCTTTCTAAGCTATCCAAGGCTGTACACTCCTTGCATAAACTCAATCCATATTGTTTTTAGTTGTAAAGACAGAGAAATCACTGTAGGAATGTAATAGCATGTTACTTCAGGTATTTGCAGGAAAACACGAGAGTGAGCTGTTAGGAATTTCAAATTGTGGAAATCGCGTTTTGTTGCAAATTTATAAATGTTGCTTCATCCACCCCTGTCATTGCCTTCTTGTATCATTCCATGTTCTCCATGGCTGTAATCTCTTTCCATTGCTTTGTATGCAGCTTGTCAGAGTGATGGTAAGAACCAAGTCAACTGCAAGGAGGGCTGGCAAGGGGCGAGGGCTTGCAGCAGCAGCAGCTGGGGGCAGCCAAAGGGAAGAGTTGCACATGGCAGGAAGGGGAAGCCAATGAGCCTGCTCCAGCAAAAGGCCAAGAGATTGAAACATGGTGCAGGTGTGCTAAAGGAGATCAGGAAGCAACAGAAAGCTATAGGCTTTGCAATCCCCAAGGCACCTTTTCAGAGACTAGTGAGAGACATATGTGATAGTTGGCACCTTGGTTTCAGGTGGAACAGGACTGCCATTCTTTCCTTACAGGAAATGGCAGAGGATTACTTGGAGAAATATTTTGAAGATGCAATGCTGGTAGCAGCCCATGCTCACAGGGTAACTCTGATGGCCAAAGACTTCAACACTTTGTCCAGAGTGAGATGGAGCTATGACAAGCTGGTCCATCCTGTGGAATGGCAGGACATCAAAATGAGAGACATATTATTAATTCCACCTACAAGAAAGTTGAAGGTAGATGAGGTTAAGGTTGTTGAAGTAACCCTTAGCACACCTGCACCATGTTTCAATCTCCTTTAGCACACCTGCACCATGTTTCAATCTCCTTTAGCACACCTGCACACCTTCTTGTATCATGGTGCACACCTACAAGAAAGTTGAAGGTGGATGAGGGAAAGCTGATTATGAGGAGTCACTGAAGCAGCAAATAAAAGAATCCAAATTTGTTATAGATGTGGAGACTGTACAAATGGAGCTGTAGATACAGAGAAGGTTGCAGGAGCTGGGCCCTAACATAGTTGTCCATATTGAGGATGAAACTTCAGTGAATAATTTTGACTTGACAAAACCATGCTTGGCAGCATTGGCTCATAAGAATGAGTATTGCTCAGATACTATCATTCTTGCAATGCTCTAGTAAGTGTCTTTTATTTTACATTTGTTTGCAAAACAATCCTTCTTGTACCTCCTTTACACCCTACCCTAATTATTGTTTGGTCCAATGCAGCATGATGAGAAGCTGGCTTAACCACGCTGTACAGCATACCGTTCATATTATTGATCCTGCCATTTCCTTCAAGTTAAGAGATCCAAAGGAAACTCCCATGGATATTTCCAATTGGTTCAGACACTGCGATTTTGATGTTGTCGATATTTTGCTACTTCCATACCATAACAAGTATGTGGGTGACTGCTTCTTTTGGGATTTTTCTTCAAGATTGAGAACTCTTGTAGCCTTTGATTTCTTAATGCTTTTTTCCTTACGCAGTGACCACTGGAGCTTTGCTTCTATTGACATCCAGCAGAAGCAATGCTTTTTATTCAACTCTCTTAAAAACACAGACAGAGAGCTGAAATTGTAAGTGGTGTGTGTGCTATTTTTAACTTTAAACTTCATTATTTTGATTTAATGCACACTAACTGAATTATATGTATTGCAGTTGTATTAGAAGGCTTCTAGATGCATTGGATCACTGTCCTCCTAATGTCAATCTTTTGGATTCAATAGAGCCATTAGATTTAGAGGTAGAAAGTCATTCCCTCTACTTATGTCTATTTCATGCTATGCCTTTGAACTTATTGAATAATTTTGTTTTGTTCAGATATTAACAGTTTCTAACATAACTTTCCAACTGTACAGACACCACAACAAGATGATTCAAGTAGCTGCGGGCTGGAGAGTGTTGATCAGTGCCAAATATATACTTTCAAGCTATTTTGAGATAGGACAGCCAGAGCTTGTAAGAAAAAATAATTTTCATTTAGCTTCAAAATAATTGATATTGGTACAAAGTGTTCTAAATCATCATATCTCATTGCAGATGAGAGAAGATAGCTTCAGCTCGAACTATGTATATAGTTTCAGAGCTGATACAATTTGGAAGTTTTTGAAGTATGCCTCCCCCAAACCTATTGTACCAGATACTGTCGAGATGGGTGAGAGCTCTAAAGTCCGAGAAGGTGTCATACACCTTGATGACACAGATGATGCTGATGTGGTGCCACAGGAACAAGGACCTAGTGCTGATGAGGAGAAGCCACAAGAACAAGGACCTGCTCTGCTCTGCTGATGTTATTGAGGAGAAGATGGAGCAGCAGCAAACAGATGCTCCAGGGGCAGTAGAGGAGACAATGGAGCAGCACCAAGAGACTGTACACAATAGGATGGAGCAGCAGAAAACAGATTCTCCAAAAAAAGATGATACGGTGAGCTTGGACCATGTAGAGCAGCCTCTGCATCAGCCTGTAGATAAATAGAAAATGGTTGTCAAGAATATGTTCTACATATATAATTAAACACTTCTATACAAAATTTTACTTTATTGAATATAATACCTTTGTTTATGGAGTCTGTGTTATCTCAATTTTCAAATTTTCAATGTCTTTGCATTTTATTGAACTCTCTCTTCTTTTGATCACCTGCAAAAAAGCAATATGAAACAATAGGGTAAAGTAAACTAATAGCAGTGCTTAATGAGACTAGGATAAGTCAGATGGTGTACCTTCTTATTGTTGTAGATAAATAAAAAGTCCTTTGAAATAGAACCTTCTGTCTCAAACAGAATGTCATTGCGCAATTGAGCTAGGGAGCAACATTGTCTTAATGAGATATTGACTAGCACATCACCATTCTCAACAACATCAATATCAAGAAGTTTATTTTCTGCACCAAAAGAACCTTCATCTTGATCCATTGGGACTAGTTTTGTACCTAGCATTCGACTGCGCTTATAATAAAAAGAAAAAATAAAAATTTGTGATGCAACCATGTACTTCAGTTGCATAGAAGGTTGGACAACCTCACAAAACACTGAACTACATGTCTTCTTATCCCAACCTTTATCCAAAAATTGTGGCATGCATGCCAGACTTGTTGCTTTAACTGTGAACATTGTTTTTGAAACCTTCACTGGAAAGGTATTAAACAAGTCTACAAAAACTGTGAGAGGCATGCATAAAGAAATTTTTATTATCCTTGTGGCAATATTGGGCCTCAGAGCTTTCTGTACTTCTTTGAAAAGCTTGGCCCTATATGCCTCTATAACACTAAAATGTGGGAGAGGCCAATCCACTGAATTCCATGCCGGAAGGTCTTGTTTTCTTAACACACCATGTGTGTTAGCAGTGTCCAACAACTGATAAAAATGATCAGTAAAAAATATACCCGATTGAGCTAGCTCTGTTGCACATCGACCTTGGTATTGTTGTTCTCCTATCGATCCATGCAAAACATCTATAAATCCCAGAATACAATCGATGTTTTGCCATGTCTCATACGATGAAGGGTATAAATCTGAAATAAAATAACACAAGAATGTCAATAAGCAAAGAAAGAAAGCTTCATCTTAAAAATCCATACACCTCATAAAGAACAAAACCACAATAGAAAAATATACAATTAGGCCTGTGTTGCGGAAGATCATTTGGATAGTCTCGCAAGACAAGTTCTTTATGCATGTACACATGCTGAATCAAAACTTCTTTCATCGATATCTTCCCTCTGGTGATTTTAAAATCTTGTACTCTTCCCTTCCATGACGCCAAGAAAATGTTTTTTGTCTGGGGTCTCTTTCTTTTGCTAGGTTGCATGAGCACCCATGCTCCTTTCGAAACACTAAACCTTTCCCAAGTTCCTTCCGTTTTGACTGTACTTGAATCCTCTACCGAAGAAATAGAAGAAGCAGGACGACGGGGTAAGGATGTGTGGTATAATTCTGCCTTCATAGCATTATCATCCACAGAGCGTCTTCCACAAGAACGGCCATAGTTTTTATTCACCATGGAGACCTTGTGAATCTGTAACAACAGCAAAGTAATGTAAACAAGATAACAAAGTGAAGTTTCAAGAAAGAGAAAGTGGGCAGACAGACAGTTGACAAGAAACATCTTACTCTAAGCCAAACAAGATCAAGGGAGCAGTTTTGGAAAAGAAGAGGCTGCTCCACAATGAGGCAGTGGTGTAGAATGGTAGACCTTTCGAAGGAAAGGCCGAAGGAAAGGCAGCACAACATTTCAAAGTTCAAAGGAAGGTGGAAGCGGGAACCCTTGTCAGAGAAAATGTCAGACTAGATTCTATCTTCATGTCCAAAGATCTTGTGAGAATAAAAAACCAATCTCCACATTAATGTAGCACGCTTGTACCTACATAAAGTATTGTTTCTTTTATCTATTTTCTCTTATTTTTGTGAATTTCCAACGTTACGTTGGCCCTCTATTGATTGGTTGAGAGCTTATTTTTTCAAACCGTAAAAGGCCCCAAAATGAGCTCCCTTTTTTCCTAATGCATCTCTAGATACATAGTAGGATAAACTTAAGTAATGTTGCTGAAAAAAGCATAAGAAACAGCTTTTAAGCTTATCCAATTGTACATCAAGATCTTTATTTTTAAATTTTCCATAGTAAATCATGTTTTTTGTAAGCTTTAACCATTGAATGTCCTTAAATGGAATTTTCCCTTCATTTTGAGTGGTTGGATGACTATATTTGGACATTAGATATAAGAGTTATGACAATTTTAAAAAGTTGTCCCAAGTACTTTCGCCAATGAAAGTACTTCGGGGTTGCCTTCTTTCACAAGATATTCCAAGTATTTTCTGGGCTTGATTTCTTTCACACCAAGTTATCTTGGTTCATGTGCATGCAAAGGAGATCTTGTTATCTTAGGGACTCCTCCTTCAGTGCTTTCCCTAAGGGGAAAGTAGAGGGGAAAAGGAGGTCATGGTAATGTAATGGAGAACATAGCCATGCTAGGGACTCTTCCCTAGGTACTTACTAAGTAAATAGGGAGGATATGGAGGTCATTTGTGCTTGTAGAGGAGGCCATGCCAAGCAATTCTATTGAACATGTATCCCCATTAACCCTTTTTTTCTAGTATGTTGTATAATTTCTTGGATAAATATATGAATTAATGCATATGGAAAATTATAGCTCGACATTTTTAACTTGGAGGTTTTAGCTCGGTAAATGCACATACCCTTGGGGGGACCTATGTAGCCTATGTGGAAGCAATCTCATTGTAGAGGGTTCGATTGTGCAATATCTTTCTTCCCCCCTCCCTCCCTCTTTCCCCTCTCGCTATGGGTTGTACATTTTCAAGCAGGTTTAGTATTGTAGAATGTAGTCATGTATAATGAATGGTGTTCACGTTACGAGCATTCATCAGTTTGAAATCCTATAGAAATGAGAGGGGAACGGTAAGCTAGAGAGAGAAGAGATAGGATGAAGGTGCTCCAATACATACTCACTCTTTCCCAAAAAATAACAAAAGATGCGTTTATTATTGTGGTGTAGAAATTCAAGGAAAGATGCACTTATTATTGACATTAAAAAAGATAAAAAATATTTTTTATTTTGTTTGTTGCAAAAGTAGAGTACACCACTCCCACTGCTATAAATATATAGGTAAGCTCCAAAGAACTTTTTTAATCACCATTGCAACCAAGCCTTGTTAGTAGAGTACACCACCCTAAACCCTCCTTCGTATTATTTGTGATGGCCTCATCAAATATTAGCATTGAAGTTGTTGCTACACGTATCTAGAGGGAGGCCACCAATGTGGAGGTCAAACAGAAGACCATAGATGGTACATAAGCATGGAAAGGTCTCACATCCTTTCCACTTCCTGGTAATGATGATGTTATTTCTCAAGTGAAGGCCAAAGTGGTGGGCTTAATTGCAATACGGTGAGCCCATGGTTTTATTGATGAATCGTCTGAGTGTGTCTTCCTAGAGGAAGTGCAGAAGGATACGAACACTGTTTTCTTACTTTGTGCCTTCCCCCCGGAGGATAAGCGAGGCCCATAGTAGTAAAGATGATGGTTTTCACATTTCTGTATTTGGAAGTTATGCGTGAATGAACTTGGTTTTATTTTCAGTTTGAAGCGATAACCTTGATGTATAGGATGTGATGTTGTCATGTTTTTCTGTTCTCACTGCCTTTGGATCTCTATCGCCCTCTCCCTCTCCCTCTCAAATAATTATGTCATGAAACTCTCTCCAACTCTCTTCTCCCCTCTCTCTCTTGATGGAGGGGGGGAGGGAGGGTATCTTTTTCGAATCCGCTCGCCCGATTCCCAAAAAGTGCTTGCTAGAAAATGCTCACTAAAAAAAATCCCCCTTCCTCATCCAAATGGAAGAAGAACTGAAACTTGGTTTTGTGGTGAAGAAACTTCTATAATGAACTTTTTGAGAAGATGGGACTCTTGCTTACACTGTGTGTGCTTGTTGTTGGGTATTTCGAGGACATTCTCTCTAACTAATTGTACAACAATAGAGACATGCCTGGATTATCGTAAACATGAATGTTGGGGTTGCATGTTGGGGTCATGGTCAGTTTGGGATAGATCGTACTCATGCATGTGAAAGATACTACAAAAATCTTATGTGCAATTTGATTTATCCCAAGAATCTTCCTAAATCTTTTATACTCAAGTAGAATGCTCTAATCTAAGCCTGCTAGGCTTGTTATTCCAATGTGCATACTCTCCTATTCAAATGTAACAAAATCAGAAAATGTCATAGAGCCCGTTTATATGTACAAACATCCATGCTCATGCATTGACAACTATGTATGACAAGCTACAAGCTTCATTCCACTATTGGTGACCAAAAACCTAACAAAAAAATTGTAACATAAACTACAAAGAAAAAATGCACCAAAGCTTAGGCCAAATTAACATGTAGAAAAATAATCTAAGAAACTTTAAGAATATAAGTTGTAAAATTAATTCTCTCTTTTTTCTGCTAGTGCTTCTAATAGACTCCACAAGTGTATTACCAGCCCCTTCCTCTATGCCATGGGCATGTTACATGCAATTATATGTAATTGGAGGATAAATGCCCTCTTGCATAAGTATGAGTGCTTATTGTTACTAAACATTGATGGTGGTGTAAAGGCAACCTCCTTTAGTAAGAAGTATATTATATCATGGAACATTGTGACCCCAAAGGCCCTTGAGCCATTTGTTTTACTCCGGGTGAAAATAATTATTTAAGGAGTGGCTTTTTAGGAAGAGGAGTCATGTGATGCATAAAGTACAATACCTAGTTCCCACTTAACATCAAGATTCTTCGATTTTATAAAATTATGTGTATAGGCACCAGACTTTTGACATTTGTGGGAGTGTCATGCTCCAAGTCTCATATTCAAACGACACCCATATCCTTGGAATTCCCCCCTAGTTGTGTAAAAAGATAAGCATGTAGGGGTTGGCCCATTGGCCCATTGACAAGTTTATGCATGAAAGGTGCACATGTAGCTTTGTAAAAACTAAGCTCTTTTTTTTTCCGGGAACTTGTATGCCCTTTTCTATAGGCCTATAATGGTTTAAAAGGTGCATGAAAGTGTTGGTGCATTTTGGTGGAGCATGTATGTGGTTAAAAGCAGAGTGAACATAAAAAATCAGAACTTAGCTTGGATGTGTGTTTGTGGGAAGGAGCATGTTTGGTCCCAAGAAATCCACACACACAGAAGTGAGTCAAAATAGTAGATTCATCCAAGCCACGAGGCACTCGAGAATTATTGTTATTGTTGCATGAGGTGTATAAAAGGGAGGTGGATGTTTTGGCAAATTTCATCCTCTACCAAGGTCATACATACTAATAGAATCTTTGTAGACACCACTCGTTCTCTCTCTCTCTCTCTCTCTCTCTCTCTCTCTCTCTCTCTCTCTCTCTCTCTCTCTCTCTCTCTCTCTCTCTCTCTGTGGGCACGTGCTTGCATGAAAGAAAGAGAGTAGGTGCTAGGGCCACATTGGTGTCGGTAAATCTTATGTGATTGAGAGAGCGTGCTTGTGAGATGTAGAATAGAATTTATGATCATGAAGGTTGCGATTAGAGTCGACAAGTGGTGTCGCATCTTTGGGGTCCATTTCACATCATTGAGGAAAGCTTGCGTGCAAGGGATGGATTTAGGGTGCAATAATGGTCCATGGTTATGGGGCAAAACGCCAAGGGAGAGTGCCTGTTGATGTTGATGAGGAGGGCTAATACAAAATTTGCATAGACATGGATACCATGTGCTTATTCCATGGATACCGTGTGCTCCATGGAGTTCAGAAAGATGCCAGATATATTCTCTGGAAAATGTGAAATGATGACGTGGAACTCTCGGTGGGCGACTTGACAGTTGTCGCAAAGTCAAGCAAGTATTTAAAACCTTAGTCGTGGCAATGCTCCGGATTAATAATTCGCGATAATGCAAAATTTGCTAATATAACAAAGGGCTAATTTCCAGATTAATGTAGCATCAGCCGCGTCAGCGCGGGCGGGTGAGCTCTGAGCTGTCGGGAGACTGGTGTGAAGGGTGAAGAAAAAAGAGAGCGATTAAATTTATTTAATGGAACCTTAGTCGTGGCAATGCTCCGGATTAATAATTCGCGATAATGCAAAATTTGCTAATATAACAAAGGGCTAATTTCCAGATTAATGTTCTAATAATGAGCCGTGAGCATCAGCCGCGTCAGCGCGGGCGGGTGAGCTCTGAGCTGTCGGGAGACTGGTGAAGAAAAAAGAGAGCGATTAAATTTATTTAATGGAGTTTACCGTTTACGGGGTGAAAAAAATGGTCCTGTTTATGTGAACCTTGTGCTCTACCTCGGCACCCTCTTTACTCAATAACCAGTTTTGGTACCCTGCTCCTTCTCGGCCATAGCCATAGCCATAGCCATAGCCCAGCTCAAAAAAAGAAGGGAAATAACCCTACGCTTCCCCTTCAAGAAACCCTAATTCCAACTCGCCTTCCCCAGAACCTTAGAGAGCAGCTTGAAGCTCAATCAGCCTGCTGAGAAACCCCTTCAAGCTCTGTAAACCATAATTCTCTCTTCTAAGAAATTCCCTTTCCCCTTCTGTTGCTACTTGAAAAGCAGGTCGACTCACCGTTTTTCTTCTTGGTCCGTCTGTACCGCATGGCTTTTTTGAGTCTGCGCTCGGAAGCTCTTATCTCTGCTTCAGTGAAGAAAGGAAGTTTTTCTTAGCTCTCGCAGATCCTTTGTCCAGGTATTGCTTTGTGTTCGTAGCTTTTTCTTCTGCAATTCAACTCAATTCAAATGATTTGTGGGGCTTTTTTGGGGGCTTGCCAAGCTCTATTGTTTACTTTGATGCAGTTAGGTGTTAGCTTTATCATCTAGGGTTAGGGTTTAGATTTCAGCTTTTTCACTGTAGGGTTGGAGTTTTCACCCTAGAGTTAGTGTTTTCATTTTATTTTATGGCTAGGTTTTCCACTTTTGGTCTAGGTCTACCAATACTGCTAGCTTGAGAATGCTAGCTTGAGAATGCTTTGGATGCGCGAGATCACAGAATTTTGTTTGCCACTGCGTTACCTATCCTATGGGTGGAGATGTGTGATGAAGTGGTTCAGATGAGAGTAAGCTGTACTCTGTCTTCAGATGCGGAGGCTTACTGGTCAGGCAGTGCTACCATTGTTTCTCCGAATTGCTGTTGGCTCTACGCCCACGAGCTTGTGCAAACTCACGCTTGTGCTTTTTCTTATTGTGCTCAACAGGCATGCACAAGTCTGTGCTGCATGTGTGTACACATTATGCACATGTGTGGCATGCTTTCACTGCACGTGTGAGCACATTAGTCATCATGCGCATGCAGTCCCCTCTCTCTCTCTCTCTCTCTCTCTCTCTCTCTCTGTGTGTGTGTGTGTGTGTGTGTGTGTGTGTATGTTGTTGAGTTGCTAACCCTCAATTGTCCACTCTCTGTTGTTTGTTGTCATGTATAGGAAATGACTATCCAGTTGAACATACGGTCACAGCCGCAACCACTGCCCAGCCTCTCCAAAGAGGCTCATTGGGTAAACAGTCTGTCAGATGACACCCTATCCAACTTGGCAGAGGTCGGCGAGCTGAATTCCCTTAAACTGCAGTACACAAGCTTGCGTGATCTGATCGTGGTGTCTCCGACCAAGCGAGGCTCTCCAAGGGTCAAAGAGCTGGAATGGTGTGACCTGTCACAGGTGAAATTGAAAGACCAATTGTTGAAACAGGCTGCCAGGGCCTATCTGCAGCCAAAAGGCAAGGAAATGACTCCGAAAACCCATTTCTTTGCACGATGCTGGACAAGTTTTACCGCCAAGAACAAGTCTCTGGTTGTGAGTGTCAAGGAGTATCTTCAGAGGCAGGCTGAGGCCTGTGTGAAGTTTTTAAGAACTCAGGCTTTCAATCTCATTCAGCGTTTCAAGCCCCATTATGTAGGGTCTCTTTGCGTGAGGCCCAACAAATCGATCTGAACCTCATTCTGCGTATCAGAAGGTTTGCTTACTTTTCTCTAGGTTTCTGTACAGAAAAATGGGCTTTTCTTTCCTTTAACAGAATATGGAGAGGTGATGAGCATCATTGCAAGTGGCTCAAGCTAATAAGCAGGTGAGCACCAACGAAACAAAAAATCACGTCGTCACTCAAAACCGCTTCTCCAGTATGCTGTAGAATCTGTATAAGGTTTTTATGGGAATGGCACAACACTTCAGCACCTCGTGACATGCTATCTAACAAAGTACTTGGTGATGGATGTCCTATAACCTTCCCTTTGTTATTTTGCTGGAGCTTCATTATGTGGCATGGGTATTGTCTTTTTATTTACAATTTTTAGCTTGTTGCTTACATCCTGGTAAGCCAGTATGAACCAAAATATTTGGACGAATATTTATAATAATGTAATACACGTGGCATAATTTTGATTTGCTTGGATCAACCTGGTAACTATGTATACATAGTGCATTACTGTGAAGGTGGCTTGTTTGGAAGTGGTATGTTGACTTATTTTGTTGTTTGTGTGTTGTATGTATGTGTGTATGTTCTGCCTTCTCTTTTGAAGTAGAGCTGGATTGCTCAGCAACATGTTAACTTTAAAGGCACATACATCTCTTCAGCGCATGTTGTGTCTAGTGGTGTTCAAGTAAGGAATGAAAGGTAATGCCTTTCAGTCTTTGTATATGGGTTATGATTGTAAGATTTTGTATTGTAAGGTTTTGTTTAACCGCGGCTTTGTCAGGGATGGCAACCCATCAGTAAACTTGTTCGTTTGTATGTAGTGTATTATCTTGGGTTGTGCTGCCCCAGGGTATTCTCATTCATGTGTGAATTGAGTGTATCTTGACTTGGTTTTGATTAAGTACGATGTGAAATCTGTGATATAATTTGTGTACTTTGCCTTGTTTAACTGTCTTGCTTGTGTCTGCGCATCTGTCCTGCCTTGAAACCTGACATCTGGTGCTGAAATGTGAATCTGCGGTGTCTCGTAACAGAATCTTTAAGTTGAGAAGTTGGTGTTGATTTAATGAAATAGCATCCTTGGTCATCTCTGTACGCCCTTTAACCCCTGCTGGCTAGTCATTAAAGTTCTGGTTCTACCTTGCATGTGAAAATAGTTGCATATAACTCTTTGTAAGGTCGCAGATGGTGTGACGCATTTGTTTAGTCATTTCATCTTGTCTGCAGCGTAGGGAGATGTAATTTGGGACAGCCAGCTGTGGCTTTGTGACGAGTGTGAAGCACTATTCTTGATGTGTTAAAGCAAACTTTTTAGTGAAGCAGTGAGCTTTTGTCAATGTGTGAAGAAAATGTTTTGGTGGCAGTTTCTATTTCTGATGTGATAAAACTGCTTCCAAACATTTCTGTAGTCCAATTGACTTGATTGGTGTAACTCTAAACATGTTCATGCCTGCACTTGCACATGTGTGTGTGCACACGTCTGGTAGATCCTTAAATATTGTCAATTGAAAACAAGAGAGTTTTTCTTGATTCAGAGCTAAGAAGAGCACAACAATTTTTCTGTACTTAAAGTTGCTTACTGCATTGCTTACATGTGCATGTGTGCACATGTTTGGTAGATCTTAAGATATTGTCAATTGAAAACAAAGAGTTAGCTTTGCTCTGAGTTAAGAAAGGCACCACAATTTTTCCATAGTTAAAGCTGCTTATTGCACGATATAGATAGCATCAAAAGAATCTTATGTGTCTACCTCGTGTGTGGGCTCATTATTTGTCCTCCTAATGATACCGTGTACCTTGTCATCATCCATCACCAATGGGGGAGCCCTTGTGTCACTGAAAAGCAGGTCTAAGACTTGGAGCTATCGCGTAGAGGGTTTTGGGGTCACAGGTCTATCTCATGGGCTATCTATCGTGGTGGACATAGACAAATATCAATATGCACAATACTTTGTCCACCAAATATCAATATGCACAATACTGAGGATGATAACATCTCTAGATACATGGAAAAAACGCATTGCCATGCCGCTGCAATCCATATGGTACATTCATCCTCATCCATCCAAAATGTCAAGCATAGGAGAATCGACCTCACTATGTCTATTGCTAGTGGGAAAGTGTCTTATTAAGAAATATGGATCTAAAGAAGCTCATAGCAAGTGATCAAGGCCATAATAATGTTAATACAATATTAAGTTATAGATCAACTAATGACATAGTGATCAAGGCACAAACTCAATAATTTTCGTTGCATTAGGCTTGATCCAAATACATCATTATATAGCTCTCATGGAGCTCATTCCACAAGATACGTGCACCCTTATGCCACCCATGTGTCCATAAATGCTCACGCTACATGTGTCATCGTGTGCTTTCCATGTGCTACCTTTTTGACCATTGACTTCACCGTTTACAAGTGACCATACATATCAACCTTTGATTTAGGACCCTTAGTCTTTCTTCTTTCCCTTTTTAATGTGCATGCTCTCCCCATTGCTCTACACTTGTTACACTATGGCACCACATTTCTCAACACTCCCCCTTGGTGCCATGATGTATAGGCTACTGCAAGGTGGGTGGATGATGTGAGTTACAAAAGATCCATCACTCTCCCTTAGTGCAACATACTATTTAAGGTGATCAAGTGTGGTATTAATCACCCTTCTCTGGGTGCATAAGTTGCTACTCTCAGATGGTCAGGTTTGGGTGTATGTTTTTGGTGAGCGCTTTTTGGTTTTAAGACAAACGGTTTCTCTCTCTACTCTTTCTCTCTCTTCCTCTCTTCTCTCAATTTATTGCAATTTCATAGCATGCTTTTTTAAAAGGACACCATACAAAGATGAAACTTTCAAATTATTCCAATATAAAATTCTAAGACTTTTGCATATTATGACTATCACCTACTACGAGATGTTGAGCACAAACAACAATACAAGAAAGCATTTGAGACCTTATAATACTATTGGGACTCAGCTATTCTCTCTCTCTCTCTCTCTGTGTGTCTCAATTTACTACAATTTGATTGCTACTTTTTTACAAAGACACCATAGAAAGATGAAACTTTCATTATATTCTAATGCAAAATTACAGGACTCCAGTATATTATGACAAGTATCTACGAGATGTTGAACACAAGCAACAATACATAAAAGCACGTGGGACCTTATAATACTATTGGGCCTCAACTATCATCTTTGACTACTTCGACTACTCCAAATTTGCAATGAAGGTGGCAACTTCTCCTCGAAGGGGAGCCTCTTTTGCCTCTTCAATGATGCCAAAGGCTCTCCACATTCCAATGGCCGTTACTGCTTTCACCTTTAGCATGTTCTTGTCTACCACCTTCTTTATTGTGAGCTTCTTGTTGAGCTCTTGCACTTTAGGCATTGTTGTCCATGCTACAAAAAGGGCATCCGATCTTAGTTCTTTTTCTTTGAGGTGCATGAAAGATGCAAAAGCTGAACCTATGAAAATAGAGTGTATGCCCAGCCCAACCTATGATAATATAAAGAAATAAGGGGTGGGTAGGGTGGGATGTATCCCTCAAATAAGAGTAATAAAACATGACAATCTCTATTCTATTTATAAGGTCTTAGAAATATAATATAAAAATAACTTTTGAAAGCATATAAAAATATCGAATATCTATGCACGTGACTTACGGCATACAAAGGCGACAACACAATTTTCCTCTCACTTAAACTTTCTCTTTTTCACTCAATCTCTCTCTCTCCCTCTCCATCTCTTTGCATCTGTTTCCATCTCTCTCTAAGCCAATTATCTAAAATGTTGCAACAATACCAATAAACAATGTCATAGCACCAAGTTAAGTGTACAAAATTACATCAAAAAAATGTGAAAATCACCCCCCCCCAATATTCATCTCCTCACTCACGGATGAGAAGAGCAATCAGTTCTTAAAAATTAGGAAAGTTCTCTCGAACTCCAATGGAGGTCTGAAATTGGCTACGTTTGTTGCCTAGACCATTCAAGGTCATTGAAACCATATCATCATCATCTACTCTGGTTATCTAATAGAAGCAAGGGCATCTGCAAGCCTTTTAATCTTCACTACGTAATTATTTATACTTAGCTTCCCTCTGGTCACATTATGCATCTCCTGCCTTAGCTGTATTTTCTGGGCTTCAGTTGGTTATGCTGTACATCTTCACCAAGGTGTCACAAGCCTCCTTAGGCATTTGTGCATCCTATATATATACAATTATAGATTCTGTCACACTGATAGGACAACTAATATAGCACGTTTCTAGCTCTTTCATGCCATGCTTTATATGCCTGTCCTTTCTCAGGGGTTGGATTTTCTTCACCAATTTATAGCTCTTTTTCATCATATGTGATGAGCTTCCAATATCCTTTTGCCATAAGGAAGCTGGTCATCTTGAACTTCCACGCTTGGAAGTTTTTCTTGTTTAGGTTCTCAGTCATAATTTGTGACAAGCTATCAAATATCTTTACTTGCAGAGCAACTTATGAAACAGTGCTTGCAAAAAACCTTCTACACTTGAAGCAAATCTATAGCCTTTAACAACGGTACAATGCCAGTGTATGTGAACATAAACATACATCCACCAACACCTATAGCACTTAGATTCTCTACATAGAAGGTCTTGCACCCAAATTTGTAGCATTATATGACAGTGATGTGTGTGAACACACTTAGGACCACCGGGGTACTTTTTCCCTCACTAGGAGGTTTTTTCCCCCGTGCGTATGTACAACCTCTTATCTATTCATTTTGGGGTGTGTACTTATCTTTTGTATTTGGCACACATTTGTTCATTCTAATCTAGTGAGTTTGTGTGCTCTCAAGCTTCTCTATCTTGTGTGTGGGCATTACTGCAACCCTAACCGTAAATCCAACAATTGGTATGAGAGCTAGATTCTTTAACACTTGATCTAGTATTCTGTCTCCCTACTCACGACCTTGTTTTTCTGTCTCCGATTGAGATACCCTCTTACGAGAAGAAGGTATATACTATAGTGTGTTGTATACAAAGTATACAGAGTTTTCGGGGTCCGTGGCACGATTCAGGTGCATTTTGGGCACCGCAAGGTTTTTGCAGGACGTTTTAGAGAGGCGTCATTTTGGATTAGTTCTGCTTGATTTTGGGTGTTTAGGCTCTATAGTGGCAAAGATTTGGTGTGCAGTAGCATCTACAGTGTCTTCAACAAGATTGACCATCATACTTTCGCTAGTAACACTATTCTCTTCTCTGTGTTATTTTTCCTACACTTTGCAGTGTGATTTAGACAGTTGCCAACCATCCAGGGTTGCATTCAGTGAATATACTGAGTACTTGCAGTGTGTTGAAAGATTTTGCATTTGGTAGAAAGTCATGGCTTTGGCAGTATTGATGTATTCAACATGTTGTCTGCTCTGCTCTGCTGAGGATAAAGTTGATGGGACTAACTACCCATTGTGGTCCTATATGATGAGACATGTATTGGTTGCTAAAGGCCTTTGGAATGTGGTCAGTGGTAGTGAAACTTATCCTATTTCACAACTACCAGTGCAACCAGGCGCTATAGGTATATTTGAAGTAGAATCTGATATAGACGTGGCTCCTCCACATGCACCACCAGTACCTCCCACTGCTGCTCAAACGAGATGGGATGGAAGAGATGCACAGGCATATGCATTGCTTGCACTTTCTGTAAGCAAAGTATTATTCCTCATATTCGGTCACGTAAGACTTCAAAACAGGCATGGGATGCACTTGCTGCATTATACCAGGTGCGCAATGAAGCACGTGTTGCATATTTGCGCAAACAGTTGGAGTCTGAGCACATGAATGAGGGAGACTCAATGGACAGCTTCTTGACCAAGATCAAAGATTTTAAGGAGTAGCTTGCTAGTGTGGATGAGATATATCCTGATAGTACATTGGTGCCCACAGTTCTCAATGCATGATTCTTATCAGAGTTTTGCCTCTACCCTTAGACGACTCCTGATGAAAGGAATTCCAAATGCCCTTACACTTGACATTGGTTTTAGTACTCTTGCAAGAAGAGCAGTCTAGGCAAAACAGATCTGTTATGCGAGTTGGTGAGACCAAGCTTTTGTTGCCAATCAAAAAGGCAAAGGTAAATCTTCTTCGCATGGTGGCTATAAGCCAAACTCAGAATCCTCAGGTAAGGATGCAGAGAAAGAAGGTGATAAGCCTAAAAAGAAGGGCAAGTGTCACTATTACAAGAAACCAGGGCACTACATAAATGAGTGCAAGAAAAGGCTAGAGAAGGAGAAAAAGAAAGAATCGGGCATGGTTGTGGCTCATGCATCTGCACCAAGTGCAGAGAAGAAGGAATCTGCAAGTTTTGCTCAAGATGATTGGGCATGGACTGTACATTGTAGTTATGACCCTTCTGTTCATGATGTATGCATGTCAATGGCAAAATCGGACGCTTGGTACTTTGACAATGGTGCTAGTAAGTACATTACTTTACAAAAAAAAATGTTCTCATCTCTGAAATCTGTCCCAAGTGCAGGAACCGTTACATGTGCAAATGGTTCCTCATATCCTATCAAAGGAGTTGGTAAAGTTGTGCTCTGCTGCAAATGGGGGCGCATTTACCCTCTCTAAAGTTTTACGTGCGCCAGGCATTAAGAAGAACTTGTTGTCAGTTTCAGCCTTAGCCTTGTCAGGCTTGACGGTGAAAATTGTGGATGACAGATGTACAGTTCAGGATAGAAATGATGGCTATTCTATCATTGCCTCAAGTACCTTGTTTCATGGCCTATACAAGAGACGGATGTATTTGAGAAGTTGCAGCATGATGCTTGCTCAGTCTCTCTGACTTGTGCTATGAGTGATGCAGAATTATGGTATGCACGATTTGGCCATCTGAATTATGGTAGTTTTTTATGCCTTCAAAGGCATGATATGGTGTCTGAGTTGCCAACTCTTGAGACCCCTACTAGACATGTATGTGAGGGGTGTATTCTTGGTAAAATGCATCGGGCATCATTTCCAAAGGATGGATATGTGAGAGCTGTTAATAAATTATAGCTTACACCATCTATTGGGGGATATCTCTACTTTGTCACTTTTATTGATGATGACTACTCCAGATATAGCTGGGTGTATCCATTAAAGCAGAAGTCAGAAGTTTTTATGTGCTTTAGGCACTTTGTATCCATGGCTCAAAATGCTGGTACATGCATATAAGCCAGACAACCGAATATATGCATATGAGTAATGACTAGAATTCTACCATTCCAAGATTCATAAGCTGCCATAGATTTCAAAGACTTAATTGGACAACGATTTAGTACATAATTGGCACACATGACCGCTTCAAGCTAAAATCTAGAAGCTAGATCCTTACTTTCGAGCATACATCTGGCCATTTCCATGGGTGTTTGATTTTGACGTCGTTCAGCTACATTCTTATGTGGTGTATAAGGAGTAGTACACTGATGAGAAATGCCATGGGACATCATGAAAGTAGAAAACTCATTTAACAAATATTCCCCCCCCTCTATCGGTACGTAATGTCAGCAGCTTATGATTGCAAGCATTTTCAACAAGAGGAAGAAACTGACGGAAAGCTGAGAAGGCATCGGACTTGACTTTCAAACCATATACCTGGTAGAAGCGTGTGTATTTATCAAATGAAAGTCATGAAGTAGAGATGTCCACCGAAAGAGGGAGTCCGCATAGGATCACAGAGATCACTATGCACTAGCTACAATGGGCGAGTAGCACGGACAGTGCCATCTTTCGAAAAGGACTAACGATGCATCTTTCCTGGTATACATCCCTCGCATACATGCTTGTGGGGGAGCTGCATATAGCGGCAACTCATGAACCATAGCTTGACAATGTAACTGCATAAGAGATGGAAAATTCAAGTGACCAAACCGAGCATGCCAAAGCTCAGTGTCATGCTGTCTGTGGCGTGGAAACAATCAAGACATCTGCATGAGGGTTAGCACTCCCATCATACATGTTAGTTCTATTGTGAATGGAACAACAAAACGATCAGAAAAGTGAATCTTCAAGCCATCTTTAGCAAGTGCTGAGATAAAAATGAGATTCTTGCAGATTCCGGGTACATACAAGGTGTCAGTAGTAAGAGTATAAGGATCCCTAGCGCATGAAGTCAATTCGACATTGTCAATGCCTTTGATGGCATAGGCAATGATTAGAAAACTGAATCTTCAAGCCAGCTTTGGCAAGTGTTGAGATAGAAATGAGATTCTTGCGGATTTCGGGTACATACAAGGTGTTAGCAAGAGTATAAGGATCTCCAGAGCATGAAGTCAATTCCACATTGCCCAATGATTAGAAAACTAAATCTTCAAGCCAGCTTTGGCAAGTGTTGAGATAGAAATGAGATTCTTACAAATTCTGGGTACATACAAGGTGTCAGTAAGAGTATAAGGATCCCCAAAGCATGAAGTCAATTCCACATTGCCAATGCCTTTGATGGCATAGGATGCATTGTTAGCACATAAAACTATTCCACCTGATGAAGCATCTCTCAAGGTAGAAAAAAACTGCTTGTATGAAGTAATGTGCTTAGTGGCACTGAAATCAAAGTACCATTCTGTATCTGACAAGGACATATAAGAGGCAGGCAGATCACTGCATGTTACATTCAGCGCATAGCCATCATGTGTAAAATTTGCTTCCTTTGCATTATCACTTGTAGTGGCAGTAGTCCTTACTACTTATTCTTCTCACTCTCCTTCCACTTCCAACAATCCTCTAAAACATGACTAGGTTTCTAAAAGTAATTGCATCTCTTCTTCTTCTTAGGTGGCTCCTTTTTGGGCATAGGGTTATCTGTCTGGGATGGTGCTTTGCTCTTAAGCTTAGCATGAGAGGTGAAGCCCCAGCTTTGCCTTTTCCATGATGGGAGATAGCAAATGCATGATCGAAAGCAAGAATATTGTTTCGATTGGAACAAGCTTACTCTTCCTGAAGTAGGAGAGCCACCAACTCATCAAAAGTATACAATTCAAAATTGCTCTTCATTTAGGAGGCAAAGTGTGGTAGCAAATCCCTGATATGATTCATGTAGGCCATTGAGAATGGTAGAGACAAGAGAACTATCCAGAATAATCTTATCAATATTGATCAGCTACTCCTGTAGATCCTTGACACAGATCTGAAATGCATCCATAGATTCACTCTCTGTGAGATATGTCGGTGTAATAAATGCACGCACCTGTGCATCTTTTGGCATCCCATCTGAGTTGTTCTAGTTTAGGAGGAATAGGTGCCGATTGTATGCTACCGCTAGAGAACCTAATTCATTGGTTCTAATAGCGGATCCAGAGGACATGCTGACATAAAAAATGTGGGCCCAGTAGGCCAGGTGTCAGTACCATATACATATACCCACAAGTTCTTTGCCACCAGAACATGATTGTTAAATGCTATCGAAGACTTATATGACACCGCGGTTGCATATATTGACATTCATTGGCCTAGGCACTAGAGAATTGATATTTCTCTCGTAATGGATTTACAAGTGCGATCGCTACTTGTATAGCATAACTACCACGAGGAGTCCCCAATTCAAGCAAACAAGATAGAGGTAAGTGAGAGTTGCCTCACTAATGCATTTCATGTTTCCCATGCCATATTGGATTCAAGTTGGAGTTTAGGCTCCCCAAGGCATGAGAGAAGATTCCCATTGAGTGGCCAAAGGCCCGACATAAATGGTTTCATTGCCGGGACACCAATCTCTTGTCAAGCATCTTGCATAACTTGCTTGTTTGAATTGGGTTTCACTAATAAGAAAAGGAATGATTCAATTAACAAAAACCCCCCAAAATCATGTGGTTTTTTTATTTTTTGCATCAATTCCATGTTTTTCATGTTTCTGATTACTTCTTATTACTCTTAACCCTTGCAATTTCAAGTTTGTTTAGTCAATTTTGTTATTTTTTGTTTAATTTTGCACTCTTTTGCCAAGGAAATTGAAAAACAAATTTCTCAATTGAGAACGAAATCATGGGATTTTGATGAAAAAACCCTACCATTGCATCCGTAGCATGCCAATTAGTCTATTTGCATGTGTGTACAATGAATTGACAAAATTTGAGCTTTAATTTGATATATGTAACAAAGGGGTTTGTTGCATAAAAATTTCTGGTTTTTTTTGTAAAAAGGAGAGAGCCAAAACTACCTTTTAGCTCTCAAATTGTCGAAATTGGGAAAAATGAACATCGCCATCATGTTCGGAGCATGCTAGTTAGTCTATTTGGCTATGTGTGCACACGATTTGACAAGATTTGTGCTTGATTTTGGAGCTTGGTTTGAAGAGGGTTATGCATAATTGAAATTTTTGGTTTTCTATATTAAAAGACTACTTCAATAGCTCAATTGAGCAAAAAATCATGGGATTTTGACGAAACAAACACTGCCATCGCATTTGAAGCATACCAATTAGTCTATTTGCACTTGTGAGCACATGAATTGGCACCATTTGTGCTTGAATTCGAGTGCATGGATTGAAGAGGAAGTTATGCTTGAAAATTTCTAGGTTTTGCATTAAAAAGAGAACAAACTTGCTAATTTGTTGAAAACGACATCGTCATCAAGTTTGGAATTTTCATATTGTCCAATCTGGATGTGTGCTATGAGTTTTGGCCGACATAAATGGTTTTGTTTGCCGAGACACCAATCCCTTGTCAAGCATCTTGCATAAGTTGCCTGTTTGAAGTGGGTTTCACTAATGAGAAAAGGAATGATTCAACTAACAAAAAATCCCCCAAAATCATGTGTTTTGTTGTTTTTTTGTTAAATTTTGTTTGATTGTGCACTCTTTTTTCAAGAAAATTAAAAAACAAATTGCTTAATTGAGCACAAAATCATGGAATTTTGATGAAACAGACCCCGACATTGCATATGTAGCATGCCAATTAGTCTAGCTGCATGTGTGTACACATGAATTGACAAAATTCGAGCTTTAATTTGATATACATAGCAAAGGGTTTTTCATGCATAAACATTTCTGGTTTTTTGCAAAAAAGAGAGAGCCAAAATTCTCCTTTAGCTCTCAAATTGTCAAAATTGGGAAAAAGAAACATTGCCACATCGTGTCCAGAGCATGCCATTTAGTCTATTTGGCTATGTGTGCGCACAATTTGGCAAGATTTGTGCTTGATTTTGGAGCTTGGTTTGAAAGTGTTATGCATGATTGAAATTTCTTGTTTTTCATATCAAAAAGCTACTTCAATCGCTCAATTGAGCACAAAATCTTGGGATTTTAATGAAACAAACAAGCATACCAATTAGTCTATTTGCACTTGTGAGCACATGAATTGTCACATTTGTGCTTGAATTTGGATGCATGGATTGAAGATGAAGTTATGCTTGAATTTGGATGCATGGATTGAAGATGAAGTTATGCTTGAATTTGGGTGCATGGATTGCAGAAGAAGTTATTCTTGAAAATTTCTGGTTTTTGAATTAAAAAGAGAATAAACTTGCTAATTTGAGCCTCAAACTAGGGGGGTTTGTTGAAAACTACATCGTCATAAAGTTTGTAATGTTGATATTGTCCAATTTGGATGTGTGCTATGAGTTTTGACCATGATTTGGAGGATGCATCAAAGAGGTATTTGAGCTTTGCAAAATCTTTTTTTTTGGGGCTTACCAAAGTGATTAATTCTAATCACTGTTAGTAGGCAATACATTTAATAGAACACCCCATAGGGCCTACTTGTGTTTATATATATATATATATATATAGCCTTTATATTACCTTAATTTTTGCCAACGTGCCTAGTGCTGCACTTTGCTCACCAACCGTCAACAGGCAGTCAACAGGCCTGAGCCCTCCAAAGATATCAATTGGAGATGTTGAAGAGTGAATGTGGTTTCCATCTTTTTCCTTGGCCAGCTTCAACAAAACCCACATATAGTTGGCTTTACCCACCCACTTCTTCATGTGGTGGTGGTGGGGCAGAGCCTCCCACCGTGTGCACTGCACGAAAGAGAAGCCAGTGCTCTCCCTCGGACTCGACCGCCGCCTCTGTGCCGTCAGCGAGCCTGGGTTAACAAAACAACGCATGCATCATCAAAATCAAATCAACCAATTCCATTTTAAACATGCGCGCACATGTAAACACGTTCATCTTTGAGAAGAGGGTCGCTCACTACTAGGAGACGGTTCTACGCCAACCGCTAACTGCTGCTCCACGCGTGCATGGACCCCGCCCATTGGCAAGCATACAAGATATCTCCTGCCATCCTTTGCTCCCCGGCCGCCAACTAGCTTCTACCATTGTTATGGCCTACTACACCTCCCAAGAGAACTCCACACATTCATCAATGGAATAAGCAATACACAACGACCGTCGTAGGGGAGGAGAGAGCTTGAGCTCTTGCAAGCGCGCACACACACACTCACACAAACCCTTGAAGAGAACACATAAGGTGAGAGGCTGAAAATTCTTCTTCTTCTTCACAACACAACAAAAGAGGTCTACAAAGAAGATAAAGTGACTAACACACATAATAGAGTATACAAGTGGTTCATAATGTGAACATGCTAAGTGAAGTGGCTAGGTGTGGACTAGTCGGTGTAGTCTAGGTGTAGAATCTCTAGCGAAGATATGTCGATGCCAGCTACCAAATCTACCAGTGATGTTAAATGTCGAACGGTCATACAAGCGCTTCGTGAGTGTCAGCTCATGTTGATCTTGACATCTCAACACTCCCCCTCAAGCTCAACTCCATCTCATGAACTCCAAGCATATCTCAAAATCTAAGAGCTTCTTAACTCCCAAGGCCTTCGTGATGAAGATGTCAGCACAACCTGATCCTGTGTGCTGACGTAGGCCAAGTTGATGTCACCTGCAAGACTCTCTCCCTGATAAAGTGGTAATGTACCTCAATGTGTTTTGTCCGTGCATGAAAAATTGGGTTCCTGTGGAGGCCAACTGTATAATGCTAAGATTGTCACAATATATGACAACCTTTCTCTCCTCATGCAATCCCAAATCAGCAACAACAAGTAGCTTGCATAACCAAGCTTCCTCACACACTACCACCACAGCTCCTCTGTACTATGCCTCTGTGCTCGACAAGGCAATTGTGGGCTACTTCTTGTTGCTCCATGTTACAGCAACACTCCCCAATGAAAACATAAATCCACTGGTAGATCTCCTGTCTCTGAGATGCTACCTGCCCAATCTGCATCTGTGTATCCATCCAATGATACACCTACTGTATAAAACAATGCATAATCGACAATGGCTCTCAAATACCGAAGCGTGCGTCACACAGTATCAAGATGTGGTTTGTGTGGAACCTACATAAACTGGCTCTCTAGGCCAACAACATAACTCAAATTTGGCCTGCTGATCGCGACATAGATCAAACTCCCCACAATCTTCCTGTACATATAGTGGGATCCTCCAACACATAATCTGCATCCACACTTAGCTTTGCCATTTTGATCTAATGACGCCGAGATTGGCTTACAACCAGCCATCCCATACTTGGACAATATGTCCAATACATACTGTCTCTATGACAACCAAATACCCTTAGGTATGCGAATGACCTCAATTACCAAAAAGTAGTGCATATCTTCCAAATCCTTCATCTCAAACTTCCTTTTGAGAAGACTTTTCACATGCTCAATCTCTTCCAAGTTGTCACCCCTAATAATAAGATCATCTACATATATGGGGATGATCACAATACCCTTATCACTCTTGCACACATACAAAGAGTGATCTGCATCTGCCATATGAAAACCAATAGTGACAAGATACTGAGTAATCTTGTCATGCCATGCTCGTGGAGCTTGCTTCAGCCCATACAAAGCCTTACGAAGCGTATATACATACTCTGGGTGACCTGTATCCTCAAAACCAGGTAGTTGATCCATATACACTTCTTCTTGCAAGTCACCATGCAAGAACATATTTTTTACATCCATCTGATGTAAAAACCAGCCTTTAGTTGCAGCCACACCGCAATCACAACTCTCATAGTTTGCATCTTTACAACTGGGGTAAATGTCTCCTCATAATCAATCCCATGTGTCTGCGCATATCCTTCGGCTACCAATCTAGCCTTGTACCTGCTTATACTATTATCACTATTATGTTTCACTTTATACACCCACTTATAGCCAATAGACTTCTTGCCTTCAGGCAATGGCACCAAATCCCAAGTCTCATTTCCATACAATGCATCCATCTCCTCATTCATAGATTTTTCCCAACACACATTTCCAATAGCCTCATCAAAACATGTGGGTTCTACAACCTGCACAACTTTTGCCATATAAGCATAGTGATGTGTCACATAACCATCATAAGTCAACCTTTGCACAGGGTTTTTGACTCTTCCGGATCTTCGTAACTTTGCATTCATGGCTTTCATAGCCTTCTTCACACTAGGTGTCCTCATTACTGGAATCCCAAGCTCCTCAATCAAGGCTCATCTCCGAGCCACTAGAATCTCCATCAACAAGAGAATGCCTTGCATAAATATCAGGCATACCAAGGGACTTAACCACTTTCTCTTTAAGTTTATGTGATGTACTGTTAAAACCCTAAGATCTTTCTAGATAATTGTTATGCATAAACATGCATAAATCAGGCATAAACTCAACCACCCAACCACCCCCGAGCCCAAGGGATGCCCACATGAATTATAAACGAAATACATCATACCTCTACCTTGATGTCCCATACCATCACAAGAGGTATAACTCCAATCCAATAGCATGTAGCTATAGTGTGAAATGGTAGATGAGTAGATATGGACCTCTACACAAGAGACCATAGCATAATCCTCCAAGCCCCCAAGTCTACTTGAGTGTGCCCCATGCCCCTATTATATAGGAGGGTCCTCAAGTGACTCTTGACTTTCCATTCCCCATGTGTGACCCTTGGACGCCTGACCCTAACCTTAATCCTTAAGGTTAGTCCTAACCCATGCTCCACTAGAGATTGTTCCCATGCTCCCATGCTCACAAGCCTAATGTGGGCAAGCCTCCTAGTATATGCACACATAATGTGCATATAACATAGCACACATAATGTACATATATCATACTTTCCCTCTCTCAAAACATTGCACTCTTGCAAAATGAAAAGAAGGAGAACTGCGCTGAACAATCTCAACCGACTCCCAAGTCGAATCCTCTATTTCCCTATCTTTCCACCTAATTTGAACCTCAGGGATAAGTCAACTACAAAGTTTTCTTTCCCTGAATTCATGTACCTTATCAGGTTCATATGGAACATAGGATAAATCTTTAACTTCAATGAGTTCTTGAGGAGTATCTGTGTTATCCTCACCTCCTAGTTTTTCTTTCAATCTATTGATATGAAAGACTGGATGAACTCTAACATGTGGAGGTAGTTTTAAGTTCAAACGCAACCGTGCCAATCCGATGTATAACTCGAAAATGGACCACAATATCTAGGAGATAAGCTCGAGCATTTTCCCATTGACAAAGTTTGAAAATCTTTAGGAACATTAAAATAAACCAACGCTCCTGGTTTAAAAGACCGAGATGAGCGTTCCCTATTAGCATAAAATCGTGCCCTATCTTGAGCACTCCTGATAGAGTCCCGAGCTCTTCGGTCAGCATTTCCTGCATATTACGCAAGAAATCCCTCGATGCATCAAGCTCGATGTCCTTAGACTGACATCAATAGGTGCCCTAGGTTGATACCCATACATAAGTATACACGGACTAAAAACCAATAGCCGTAAATTTAAAACTTTTATAGGCAAATTCCATCATTGGAAGATATTTTTTTCAATATGATGATTTTCTAGAGACATATGCAGGAAGCATATACACTATAATCTGATTCATACGCTCTGTTTGTCCATCAGACTGCGGATGATCAGAGCAAATCACATTCCAAGTAACTTCCTCGTTGTAAACCATTCGAAATAAAGTAGGAAAACTTGACATTATAACAGCAGAAACCAGGGATTCATTGGCGCCCCGACATACCCACATCTCCATATGGAATAATCGACGTCCCGAGTTACCCATATCAACATAGAGAGTCATCAGCGTCTCGATGAGTCACATATGTCCATCCGTGAACAATCAGGTTGACTATATAAATCACCTAAAGTACAAAACTAGAGAAAGAAATGCCAACAAAGGAAGAATTCCTTATCCGAATACAACAAGATAAACTTGTTTGAACTCTAAAGAAAGAGATTTCAATAAGTGAAAATGCCGATGAGATTACCCTCATCAAAACATGTAGGCTATACATAAAAAAAATTTATCTAGAGAATTCCCACAATATAACTTCTAGTGAATTTAGAAAATGAGATTGTCTTTGAATGTTGAGGATAACATGCTAACATGTTGAGATTGTCTTTGAATGTTGAGGATAACATGTTGAGATTGTCTTTGAATGTTGAGGATAACATGCTAAGTGATGTAAGCAAAGCAACAATCTTGAGCCCAAATTATCCCATAAGATAATATATGTGAGGGATCACTAGCGTCCCATACCACCATGATACCACCCATACATACCTTAACAATTTGAAACTCCCTAGTATGCCGTCTAGGAAATATGAATAAAATCCTGTATAAAAGGAATAAGATGGCCTTATCCAGACTTTCACATACTAAACCTGTCTCTATATACTTGAGACTACATCAATGAATAACTCCTTCTGAGTACATCATTAGAAAAGAAATTGAATTATTGGCGCCTTTCTAATGATAACTACCCAAAACACAATAAAGTTAGGATAGAAAAATAACTCACTTAGATATATAAGCAACTAGGTATCCGAGTTGGAATATGTACAAGAGTACAAGAAATATACTCCAAAATTACGTGCAAAAAACGAAGGCAAATGCTACCTTCAAAGCACATGTAATTATTCAAAAGATTAAAAGATCCTTATAAAACCATGGATAAAAGCATAGAAGCTCCTTAAATCCATGAAAACCATAGTTGATCATAAAAATCAATGCATACCATATTAATCATGCCAAAAGAAGCATTAAAATTGGTGGCCAACTCATCAATCCGGAGTATATGAACATTGTGTTGTTCAAGCAAAACTCCAAAGTAAACAAGTGAAACACATGTGTGTAGTACTTAATAAAAAACCCCTAGACACAAGTGATCTAGGCAGAACCTGATGAGTTCATATAAAACTTGGAAAATATCCAATAAAAATCCACTAAAACAAACCGATCACTAACCCATGATAGAATTTATCTTAGGCTTAAGAAATTAAGCACAAACCACACTTAAACAAGTACAAAATAAGTCATAATGGAAAAGGTGAAACACACTTTGAATGCAAATTATAGCCATCAAAAGACATTAAGGAACATGTCCAAAAAGAATGACTAAACAATGGTAAAAAATTATGAATACATCGTTTACAATTAATCCAAACATAAATATCCATTAATACGAGATATAATCGTACTAATAATATGTGAATAACCCGTATCTATCTAATGTCAGCACGAGAAAACGTACTTCAACATTAAATAACCCTTGAAAATATTAAATTCTCGAGAAAAAGAATTATCATGATTTTTTTCTAATTTTTCTTAATTTTTTAGGGCCTCAAAATATGATAATTTTGAATTCCACCAAACCTATCTTATGGCATTCCAAACCTATATTTTTCCAGAAAATTTTTAGCAATTAATTTTGTCAAAATACCATTGATATTTTAAAAATATAATTTTTTAGGATTTTTAAAAATAATATCTAGAATATTCCTAATTTTTCCTGAGCATCCCATCGTTCACAAAATTTCCAATTCCGCCCGTTCTCAAATCCAATGAAAATTTACAATTTTAATGGATTTTTCTAATTTTTTGGGTCAAAAAATATATTTTTAAAAGAATTTGAATGGTAACGGGTGCCCGAATGGACACACCACATGCCAAACACCAACCCCACCTTTTTCCAAAATTTAAAATAACCTTTGTCTAATTTTCCACTAATTTTTAGGAATTTTTTGAAATTTTTAAATTACCCCGAACGCATTTAAAATACGAACGGTCAAAAAATTTTGGAATTCCAACGGTTTTCTCGGAATACAGAAAGCCAAAAGTTTTGGGAAAATGAAAAGACAAAAAAAATCGGAATGTGAAAGGTCAAAGGTTTCCGGAATACGGAAGGTCAAAAGTTTTTTCGGAATTCGGAAAGCCAAAAGGTTTCGAGAAAACAAAAAGCCAATGGTTTTCCGGAAGATGAAAAGCCAAAAAGTTTCAAGAAAAAATTTTCAGAAATTTTCCAAAGAATTTTTTTTCTCAAATTTCACATTTTTCTGGCTTTTTTCCAAGCTTTTTTTGAAAAAGATTTCAAAAGCTTTTTTTAAATAATAAAAAACTTATTTTTTTAAAAAAATTTAAAAAAAATTAAATAAGCTTTAATTAGCTTTGTAACCTTTTGATTTTTTTAAGGGGGGGCGTTTTTTTTTCCGCCAGCTGTGCAGGCCCCCACCCCCGCCGTTTGCGCGCAAGGAAGGAGGGAGGGAGTTAAAAAAAAAACTCCCTCCTCTCCTTCTTCTCCCCTCTTTCCTCTCCTTCTTCTCCCTTCCATTCTCTTTCCTCCCCCTCTCTCTCTCTCTCTCTCTCTCTCTCTCTCTCTCTCTCTCTCTCGTAAGAGGGGATTATCTTTAATCTTTGATTAAAGTTTTTAATTAAACAATACTTAATCATAATTAACATTAATCATAATCTTATGATTAATGTTTTAAAAATTATTTTTAAGAGAATTTCTCACGAAAAAAAGAAGAAAAAATCAGATTTGAGAGGCGGAGAGGACCCCACGCACACGGGAGAGCATTTCATGCATCAACATGCTGTCCCCTAACTGAATTTTAGTAGAAAATCGACAGAAATTTGATCGCAAACTCGCGGAAAAATGTATTAAAAATGTATTAAAAATATATTTTTAATTACAAAAATGCTCAAAAAATTCTTGAAAAATTTAAGAAAAAATTCCTAAAAATTTTAGAAATTTAGGAAATCCATTCTACCAAAAATATCCACCATAAAATATGTGGTATTTTTGTAAAAATTCCATTAATGCTTATTTTAAACCATAAAAAATAGCATTAAACTCACGGAATTCCCCCGCAATGTCGATTCGTCCATTGAATTGAAGTAACACGCATTCCATGTGACCCTTGGATGCCTGACCCTAACCTTAATCCTTAAGGTTAGTCCTAACCCATGCTCCACTAGAGCTTGTTCCCATGCTCCCATGCTCACAAGCCTAATGTGGGTTAGCCTCCTAGTATATGCACACATAATGTGCATATAACATAGCACACATAATGTACATATAACATGTACCAACTATATTTTTAGGACTAGTATTATGACGTAGCTTGGCACTCCATGGTCTATCAATAGAACCGCTAGATGAGGACTCTCCTGGTCTACTCAATGACTGTGATTTAACTTGCATTCTGTGCAACCACGTTTCCACTTACATTAGTCCCAAAAAAACCGCATCTTTTTCAGTAGCATACCAGCTACTCATCTCATCAAATATAACATCCCTGCTTACCCTCAATTCACGTGTAGCAATATTATAGCATCTATATCCCTTTTGCTTAAGAGAATTCCCAATAAACACACATTTTTTTACTTTTGGATCCAGCTTAGTATGCAACTCATCTGACACATGCACATACGCAATACATCCAAAAACTTTCAAGTGAGACAAATCAGGTTTCTTGCCAGTAAACTTCTCCTCTGGGCTTTACATCATGTATGTTTATGATATAAACTGCTGTAGATATAGCCTCAACCCAGCGGCATATTCTTCTCTGCCATTAATGCTCGTGCTATCTCTACAATGTGCCTGTTTTTTTGCTCAACAACTCCATTTTGCTACTGCGGAGTGTATCTACATGTAAATTGTCTCTCAATTTCATTTTTTTGCAAGAATTTAGAGAACTCATTGGAGAAGTATTCTCTCCCCCCTCCATCTGACCTTAAGCACTTCACATGCTTTCCTGTCTGTTTTTCAGCATCACTCTGAAATTCTGAAAATGAGTAAACACTTCACTCTTCTCCATGAAGTAAACCCACACTTTCCTCGTGTGGTCAATGAATGTTATGTAGTACCTACAGCCACCTATAGACATAGTCTTCTCGCAGGACCCCATACATCTGAATGCATAACATCTAGTACATTCTTACTCACATTTTTGGCATGTGGAAATACATGTTTTGTTTGCTTTCCAAATTAGCATGCTTCACAAACTTTCTGCATACCTTCAACTTTAAACTTAGTAGGCAGCCCTGTCACAATTTCTTTAGTTTGCATAGACTTCATTCTTTGCACATTTACATGCCCAATTCTCTTATGCCAAATGTCTGTATCTGCAACAACTTTTGAACCATTTACAAACATTGCAGCACTCACTTCAGGCATATTTACATTCAATGTAAACATTCTGCCCATTCTATTACCTTTTGCAACCGCTTTTCCAATTACCACAACCTCTTTGACTCCCCTGCCTCTAAACTGGCATGTTTCACTTGTGTGTTGTTGTTGTGAATCCTAGGATGGTTGCTACTGCTAACCATAATTTTGATTACCTGTTCGGCCACCACCTTGGCCACCTCCACAACCTCTACCTCATCTTCTACTTGCACTTGTGTAGAAGGCCTGCTTCTCTGAACTGTTTTTGTTTTGTGAAGACTGTTGATCTTCACCCAAGTTCTTCTCTTCAATGATCAGCATTGACACCAAATCTCTGAAGTTGGGAATGGTCTCTCGAGTCTGAATAGACGTCTTGAACCTCTTGTATTGTCACCCCGAGACCACGTAGACACACTTCCACCTTATCATCATCATCAACAGAAACAATATAGTTGCCTTGTAGCTCTTCTTGCGAAGAAATCTCCTCAATCGGAGTTCATTTGCTGATGCCTCCCGAAGAGCTCCCCACAAGGTTGTAGTAGCCAACACAAAGGGGGAAGAGTAGATGAAGATCTCACCCTCGTACCGCTTCCTATGCTTCTCTTGCTTGCTGCTCAGTCCTTAGCATGAACTAGGCTTTGATACCATGAAAAGATGTAGGGGAGGAGAGATCTTGGGCTCTTGCAAGCACACACACACACACTCACACAAACCCTCAAAGAGAACACACAAGGTGAGAGGCTGAAAATTTTTCTTCTTCTTCACACAACAAAAGAGGTCTACAAAGAAGATAAAGTGACTAACACACATAATAGAGTATATAAAGGCGGTCCATAATGTGAGTACGCTAAGTGGAGTGGGTAGGTGTGGACTAGTCTGTGTAGTCCACTTGTAGAATCCATGGCAAAGATATGTTGGTGTTGCCAGCTACCAAACCCGCCAGTGATGTAAATGTCGAATGGTCATGCAAGTGCCTTGTGAGTCTCAGCTCATGTTGAGCTTGACATCTCAACACCAGAGCCTCCCACCGTGCACTGCACGAAAGAGAAGCCGGTGCTCTCCCTTGGACTCGACTGCCTCTACACCATCACGAAGCATGGGTTCACAGACAACACATGCAGCTGACAACCCTGCATCATCACAATCAAATCAACCAATTCCATTTTAAACATGTGCACATGTAAACAGTCATCTTTGAGAAGAGAGTCGCTCACTACCAGGGGACGGTTCTATGCCAACCGCTAACTACTGCTCCACGCGTGCATGGACCCCGCCCATCGGCAAGCATACAAGATATCTCCTGCCATCCCCTGCTCGCCGCCAACTAGCTTCTACCATTGTTATGGCCTACTTCACCTCCCAAGAGAACTCCACACATTCATCAATGGAATAAGCAATAGACCACAATCGTCGTAGGGTGCTCACCAATGCTCTGAGCTCACATCCCTTGAGGCTCTCCAAGCTCGCTTGTAGAAGATCCAATCCTCTAATCTCCACCTCCACTCTATCACCGTGGAGATGCTCACAAAAAAATGCAAGGCAATCGTCCTCTCACTCTAGCATAGAAGAGGCACATGCACTAGAGTACACACTCTCCCACTTACCAACATATAAGAGGCACATGTACTAAATCTCTCTCTCTCTCTCTCTCTCTCTCTCTCATTCACAAGACAAGACAAGAGCTCTCATAACACAAAGGGGGATTTTGTCTTTGCATTATGAGAAATTGCCTTATATACAACTAGCCCTTATTCACACTTGGACGTCCAAAACCTACTAACTAAAGCCTTGGCTGGCCAATATCTCATAATGCACAACCTTTATAGTGCCATTACATAACACTTATTAATGTCCTCAAATGGAGGAGCATCTTTGTTAATCCTTAGAACCTTTTACCTAGGTTGAAAGACCTAGTCGCCGAACTCATGTTTGTAGAAGTTTTGGCATGATTGAAGCTTTTTGAGGGTTCTTCTGAATGCTGAGTGAGAAGTCTAGAACCCGGTGTCTATCATATCTTTGAATGTGATATGCATGTATCCTGGTAGACACCTAACGCGATGTTAGTATAGCATCATCCCTCATTTCTTTGGGCCTCTGTTCATGTTGAAGCAAAGGTTTTTTGCATTATGCCCATCATACCTTTCTTTTGGTTGGTCGATGAGAACCACAATTAATTTTAGAAATCGAACCGCAGCCACTATGTTTGGATGTGGAATTCTTCACCATGATAGAATCCATGAGCATTTGTTTCCTTTGACTGGATATATCTCGAAACTGTGAGGGTGAAAACTTTGGAAGGTTGCAGCATACATGGGAGTCCCGCTTCTGTGCTTCTTTGAGCTCGAATGGCATGAGTCTTCTCTTGATAGGCATGTATAGTGGGTGGACTCTTTTTTTTTTGGTGTGGAGATTTTGTATTCCCAACTGAATTCTCGTATTCAAAGGTACGCCTTGCGCCAGTTAGGCTGTACTTTAAAGTCTTCCAGGGCGGGGATTGTCACCATCAGTTTTATTGCATAATATCCACCCCGTGTATGCACCGGATGTAGCTTTCACCACCTGCAAAAACAATAACTTATCATAAATGTGACCACCCAAATTTCCAGCAGACCGCCCGGCTAGGTGTGGGTTTGCTAGCTTTGTGTGTCGTGCCACATTTTCCCACAAGGTTCCTTCCTCGCCCATCGGCAACAATTCTTCCATGTCTTGCATTAGGGCTTGGAGAGGGTAAGGAACACTCTATTGCCGCCTCAACCCTATTGTGGAGTAGGCTTCTGGTAGGATTTGGTGTGTTACCTCAAACGAGGTGATCTGCATGAGAACTTGGAACATCAATTTTGGCTTCAAGAGCGGGTTCCCTATTCGAATTAGGTCTTTGTACTCTACACATCAGTTGATAATGATTCCAAGACATTTTGATCAATGAATGACATTATGTCATTTGGGAGGGTAGAGTATGCACCTCATCGAGTGGCTTGGGTGGAGATACGTTTGTTTTCGGCAACTCCTCGGGGTCGAAAGTGTTAGTGGGAAATTCAATAGGGGGAAAAGAGTAACAATAGAAGATATAGTCTACCTTAGTTTTGTTAGTAGGAGATACACTAGGATAAGGATTTAGTAGCTTACTTGAGATGGATGTAAACACGGGGTAAGTTACAAAGGTTGAGGATAATGGAGTTTCCTTTTGCCCTTCCCCTGAATTGGGTGGAGGTTGGGGAGGTTTCACAATCTTTATAAATTCATGAAGGTCTGTGATCTCTTCTAGGGCTATATTTGGATATTCAATATGTTCACAATCAAAATCATAAACGACATTAGTGAGCATTGCCTCTAAATATTTATGTATCTTTCTATATAGTTTTATGATACCCAAAGGATGATATAATGTAGATTCAGATAGATTTAGATATTGAAGGGTATCATAAACCTCAACCCACCCATGGCTAATTACCCACTGGTAGCTGCGAGCAACAACCTCATAGTTGGCCGGTGTGGATGGCATGTCATCTGGCATGAACAGGTTGAGTTTATCGACACTATCATCTAGGATGGCCTATTTTGCAACACCCGACAACAATTCTGAAGATTGAGCACTATGGGATGTAGTTGGAAAAAGAAAATGTCAACAGGATTAGGTAGTACCACATCTCCTCTAAGGATACCCATTACTAAGGTGGGATCTGCATCTCCTTCCGTATTTTAATTTATTAGTATTAGATCGCCTAAATTGAGGTCTTCTGTTAGGTTAATCTCATATTGAAGTAGTGAGAGGGTTAGTGTAGACAAAAACAAAGTGAGTTTGAGGAGGGGCCCAAGGAGTCACTGACAACAAGGAGCCTATCTCTGAGGCACACTTGATAAGTTGGTGTAACTCGTCTGTCTGCTCACTTCTTTGAGGCCTTTCCTTGAGAGTGAGCTATTGCTCCAATTCCTGTATCCTTTGGTTTTTGTTGTTGAATAGCATGGAAATGACAGCTTCACTTGTATCTCAAGCAACTGTGAGCTCTATGTACCTTCTCTTTTCTTCTTCTCTTGCAATGCTATGGGTGTTTACTTGGGCCTGTGTTTAGTTGCTTGAGGAGATCCTATGCCAGAGGATGGTGGTAGATCTCCCTTCTCAGAGGATGGTGGTAGATTTGGAAGAATTGTATCATGGAGAGGCGAAAGGTTTTTGAAGACCAAGGCTACTGGGCTAGACGAGGGGGGTTGTATTATAGATTTAGGAATAGCTGGTTCCCTTGTCCCCATAGGTAACTGCTTGGTGAAGCTGATGGTATCTAGTCCTGATTTGGCATCCATGGTTGTTGTCACCTACAAGGGAACGGCCTGGCCCTCCAAGGCTGCATTGTAGTCAATGATTTCTTTGGCCACATACTTTGTCTGACACAAAGCAATACCTCCATCACACTGCTTAAATTGTATCCCCAAATAATGATGCAAATGCCCCAAATCTGACATCTCAAAAGAGGCATTCAAATCAGCCTTAAAATCAGCAATATGACTCTCATTTGGTCCTGTGTGAGCAGCATGTCATCGACATAGAGAGCGACGATTAGATGTACATCATCCACACGTTTTTAACATACAAAGTGCTTTCTGTTGGACTATTCTGAAAACCATGTGTAGTCAAATATGCATGTATCTTTTCATACCAAGCTCGTGGAGCTTGCTTTAAACCATATAAAGCCTTTTTCAACCTGCACACTTTGTTTTCCTGCCCTCTTTGAACAAAACCACGAGGCTGCGATACATACACCTCCTCATGCAAATCTCCATTCAAGAACGCAATCTTTATGTCCAACTGATGTACATTCCAACCATTATGAGCTGCCAATGCACAAATGCTACGAATGGTAGTCATACGACAAGTGGGAGCAAAGGTCTCATCAAAATCAATGCCCTTTTCTTGAGCATAACCCTTTGCAACAAGTCTAGCCTTATAGCGATCAACACTGCCATCTGGCTTTTGTTTCAACTTAAAAACCCACTTACATCCAATGACCTTTTTTCCAATAGGCAAATCACACAAAGACCATGTACCATTCTTCCTAATAGCATCATATTCACTTTGCATTGCAGCCAACCAATTTTTTGATTTTTGTGCCTCATCAAATGAAAGAGGTTCTTCCTCTTCACACATACTAGACACAGCCAAAGCATAACAAACTTATGCATAAGAGGCATGCTAATGAAAACCTGAACAAGTACAACTAGACATAGGTGCATCAATTTTACTATCATGCAAGGTTTGCACCAACTATTTAGGCATACCTCTAGCCTGCTCATTTTCAGCCCTATCCTCATAAATTACATCCTGTAAATCTGCATCAGAAATAGGCTGATCTATGATATCGTTTGAAATCTGCATAGGCTGAATATTTACCTCATTAGGACTTACATTTGAATTCCCACCTGTAAACAGAGACAACAACGTATCAAATACATCCCGTGAGCTCACACCTGTCTCTTTAGTACATGATAACAAAGGCTGCACTACAAAAACAACATCTCGACTAATCAAGATACGCTTTGACTACCGATGATACAATCTGTAACCCTTGCTCTCAGCATTGTAACCAACAAAAATGCATTTAACAGCCTTATCATCCAATTTTCTACGTTGTTGCACAGGCACTAAAGCATAGGCCAAGCAACCAAAGACACGCAAGTGACCAATAGAAGGCTTCCTGCCATGCCAAGCTTCGTATGAAGTAACAGACTGCAAGGCCTTAGTGGGACACCTGTTGAGTACATATGCAGCACACATGACAGCCTCAAGCCAAAACGCATGTGGCAAAGCTTGGGGCTCTTGACCATACATTGTGCCATCTCCATAAGTGACCTATTTTTCCTCTCAGTAACACCATTTTGCTAAGGGGTATACGGCACTGTACATTGGTGTTTTATCCCACGACTAGCCACCAGAAATGCATCAAACTCTTTAGACATGTACTCCCCCCCTCGACAATCAGAATGGAGGGTACTCCCCCCCTCGACGATCAGAACGGAGGGTGTCCACAGTACAATTGGATACATTTTCAACCATAAGTAAAAGCTGTTTGAAGCACAAAAACACTTCGGACTTTGCCTTCAGTGGATATACCCATGCATGCCTTGAGTAATCATCAATGAAAGTCAGGAAGTACAAGTGTTTACCAAATGATGGAGTTTGCATAGGCCCACATACATCACTATGTACAAGTTGCAATTTGCGACTGGCCCGCACAGAACCATCCTTTGGAAACGCAGAACACTGCATTTTGCCCAAAATACAGCCTTCACAAACATGTTTCAATGGTGCCTCAAGAGGGGGCAATGAAGTAACCATATCAAATTTCTGCAAACGCAACAGAATAGCAAAGTTCAGATGACCAAAATGAGCATGCCATAGTTTTGCATTTGAAACTGCCTTTTCATCAGAAACTCCATTTGCTCAATCTTCCACACACTTGTCATAAGAATTGAGCCTATACAGCCCATGAAACAAGGTGCCAGATACAATAATCGTATCACCAGAAGTCAAATCATGAACAGTACAGCTGTCATCCACAAATTTGACTACAAGTCCAAGTCTAGCAAGCGGAGAGACAGACAATAGATTCTTCTTTATCCCTGGCACATACAAAGCATCTGAAAGTGTGAAAGCGCTGCCATTTGCAGCAGTAAGCATAGTTTTACCAATGCCCTTCACTGGGTAAGAAGCATTATTGGCACATGTGACAGTATTCCCATTAGGGACAGCCTCAAGACAAGTGAACATATCACGATGCGAGGTAATGTGCTTTGTAGCACCACTGTCAAAATACCATACATGAGAGTCAACAGAAACTGCCAAACATGCATCATGTACAGATGGATCATACTGGCAATACACGCTAAACGCCCATTCTGTATCCTGCACAACATTTGCAGAATCTGCATTTGTAGAAGCATCCGCTATTGTGGCTGCATTTGACTCTTTCTTCTTTGCCTCTTTAGCCTTTAGCTTAGGGCAATTCTTAATGACATGATCAGTTGCCTTACAATAGTTGCACCTCATTTTTTTCTTGCCTTTATCAAGAGCCTTCTTAGACCTATTGTTACTACCTGTGGGGAAGGAGAAGAAATTGTAGACCTACTAATAGGAGAAGAAATAGTGGAAGGGACTGCCTTACCACTTTTTCTCTGTTGGGCAGCAACAAATGCCTAATCAACTGCATGCTGCCTAGCCCTATTTTGCCTGGACTGCGCTTCTTGCAAGAGCTTGTTGACTAAAGTATCATACTTGACAACATCAAGTCTGTCCTCAGTAAAACAAGTCTCCACGTGGAAGCAAAAGTCTGATATGACTCAGGTAAAGCATCAAGAACAGTCTGCACAAGAGAATGATCAGGAACAATCTCATCCGCAGAAATCAACTGTTCCTTGAGATCTTGAATCTCAACAAGAAAAACATTCATGTCATCATCTTCCTATTAATTAATGTGGTTTGATGTGGAGCAATGTGGAAAGACGAGAGTTCGTTATAGAAATTGTATTTTTGAACTGTTTTTAAATGACTATTTTATGTCAAGAATGTTGGAGTAGCATTTTGACCATCTTGTGAATGAGGTCGTGGAGACCTAATCTAATAAAGTTGCAATAGCTGACGGAGAGTCATTGGAGGACGTCTCGCATAGCAAGGTCGCGGCCGAGGTCTTGACCACTCTTGGTTCGATTAAAATGGTAAGCTTCCGGTACGGTGGATGAGGGACCAAGGAAGCGGCCTATGAGTGAAGCACTAGGTCACCTGCAAAGAATCCTAGAGGTGCTGACCATACGGTGCTCGGGCTCTGGGTCACCGACGATACCCACACGTGCGTTGTGGAAGAGATTGGAACAAGGAGTAAGAGTTGTTTTCTGAATTTGGGCATAGATCTGGTTGATTGACCTTGTTGGTTCTCAACAGATGAGTCCATGGCTCTTTTATATGGATCCATTGGTTGATCTTGCTGATCTTGCTGATCTTCAACGGAGATTCCATTTTTGATATGTGAATATATTGCCGGTTACTATGAGCTAGGAATTATCGAAAAGGCCCCCCCTGAGTGGATAGGTGGTGGGTTGCATAGCAATGGTCCAAGTAGCATTTTGATAGTTTTCGACAATATTTCTGAGACTTCCTATATCTCTGGGCTCCTTGGTGAGTGAAGGCTCCTTCCATGTATTTGTCTTATACTTCATCCTAGGGAATGAATGAGTTGAGTAGTTCTTGCTCTACCTCTACAAACATTCTTGTTGTCTGATCACTATGAGTCCCTTCCTTGGACTCTTCCGGAATATTGGAGTAGGTACCTCCAACTTTCTTTCTCTTGGCAACTCATTTCATGGATACAATTTATGCCTAGTCTTGTTAGCCCTCAATTTGGCTTCATGATTACGTTGACATTCCTCTACAATGGCCTTAGGATTTTCAAGCTTTCTTATTTCCTCTTCCACATTCGCCAACACCCTTGGGGGTCGTTGGTCTCTCCCTTGCGGTTTCTTGGGCTTGCTCATCTGGCCTCAGCACTTGATCGCCTCTCTCCTCTGACTGGGTGGGACCCGATGTCAATGGTATCTTCCTCAGATCCATCCTGAATTACGACCAAGGTGTCACCCTTTCCCAACATTTTTGCTCTTCTCATTCTCCCAGTCTTAGAACTTGTAATAACTCATGGGTTTTTCCCTTTGTCCACCTATTTTGCTTGTGCGCATGTCAAGACATTCACTGGTGTGATATTTCTGGGCTGCACACTTATGGTCCTGATGGTGGCATGGTTAGATGTAGAAGCAGTGCCATTGGTGTGATAAGGGAAGTCCTTGATCAGATGATCAACACAACACTTAACACAGGAAAGAGTTGGCATGGTGTTGGTCTGCGTGGCTATCGGCTGAGGTTTACTAGTATTAGCTACATTTTTCAGGGGAAACTCCGCTACTCAATGAGGTCCATTACAATGAAAACACTGTACGGGTCCCCCTTCTCATAGTCAAGTTTATATCTTTTCCCTTCCATTGTACCATGGTTTGAAACTCTAGTACTTACGTGCTATTTTATGGGATATAATACTTTGGTGTAATCTCAATAGGTTCCTCGTAGTCGTTATTCACTAATTCTTTGCGCATAGCTTTCCCATCTTCGAAGGGTTCTTCAATCAACACCTGGTTGATCTTAGCATGTGGTGGCTATGGTGGTAGAACAGGAGGTGGTAATGGCATCATATCCTACATCCTAAACATTCCTCTTGGTAAATAGAATGCATTTGGCTTAGTAAAGCTAATGGCACTCTGGGTGCTTGCAATTGTACTAAAGGTTGGATCCTTGGGTATCTGCACATGATAGTATTGTGGTTCCCTAGTCTTTGGAATGATCACAATATAGTAACTGCCTTGGTCTAAGGTGAGGAAATTCAGTGCTCGTATGATTCTGTCTACAGATTGAGCACCGAATTGCCTCTCTCCATGGGTAGAGATGGGCATTCCCTGATGCTTCCCCCCCATCCCTTGTTTTTAGCTTCTCCAATATGGCATTACTGAGTTCTTCAACTATTATGTTGCCACCTTGCTTGTTCTTGTGTCCTGCGTCTTGATGATTAGAGACTCGTGATGCTACTACTACTGAAGCTTCCTTGGCATTGTCTGGTTGCGGCAACTTAAGCATGTTATCTTCATACTCGATAGCCAACTTACAACAAGTATCCAAAGTAGTCAGCCGGGCTAGCACCAACGGGCTAGCACCAAATAATCATGCATCTTATGATCTCGTACTCATATTTGGAAAGAGGGCAATAACTGATCATAACTTAGCCTTTCCCTCAATTTGCATCGTGAGTTTAAGTGCTTGAGTCAAGAAACATAATCCCTCATGGATTCATTTTCTTTTTGCTTGATGCTATGGAGCTGAGCCACATAACTCCATATCACCACTTCGAGCGAAGCTTGGTATGAACACATTCTTAAGCCGAGTGAAATTATCTTTATCCTCAGGCTTTAAGATTTGATACCACTCATGGACCTTCCCTTCTAGAGTTAGAGAAAAGGAATGTATCATGGTCACATAGTTTACCATCCCACAAGTTTCACATGTTGACTCAAAGATCTCTAGGTGTTGGATTGGATCCCCATCTCCTGAGAAACTTTGCACGAGCTTCAAAATGATGTGTGGCTTCATCTGAGATGGTTGGATTCTAGGGAATGCCCAGTTCCCTAACCATACCTCTGCCCATTTTCGCGGCCATATTCAACAAATCCACCCTTGTGGCCATATTTAGATCTATGTGGGAATCCACTATTAGACTTAAAGGAGCTATCTCCCCCCTACCTAGACCACGTCCTCTACCTGTATAGGTCCTTCTATCCAATCCGGGTCTATGGCTGGGTCCGGGCAATTCCTCATCACCTAGCTCATCATTGGCGGCCTCCGCCCGCGTTTGTTGAATTAAGAGTTCCATGCTCTTTAAGAATGTGGGATTATTGATCATTTCATGTATCTCCTCCCTTGTGTAGAGCAGATCCTCTTCTCTTGTAGATGCCCCAGGTAGATCATCCACTTCTTCTTGCATTTTGAGGTCTTCCTCATCCTTGGGTTCCTCATTTATGGGTTCTAGGGTTGGTATCCCTCCTTTGTCAGTCCCATCCCCATGTTATTCGTGGTATCCCTAGATGTTTCTATTTCCTTACCATGTAACAGAAATAAATTATCAATTTCCCTCCATTCTACATGTATTGAGCACTTTCCTTTTTAAGCTCAGAAGCCATAATTGACGCTTTACTTCAACCATCTTAATGTCAACCTCCACTTCCTCAGATGATGTGGGGCAGACGTTTTGACCTGATTTGATAACATTCTCCTTGTCTCGCCTAACCCTAGGATTCATTCCACTAAGTCTCAAGGTGTTAGTATTCCTGGGGCCATATGTTAGGGCTGTAGGTGTTGGTAAATCTGGTTTTGGACCGTGTCCCACGCTCGTTGGACCTTGCCCGCCCTGAGCTTCATCATCTATGTCAGGTTGGAGACCAAAGAATCCCCTGGCCATATCAAAGATTCCACTAGACTTCACAGGAGAAGCGGGATTCCCTTCCTGTCGTCCAAGTCTGGAGAACCTTAGTCCTTCTTCCATGGATTCTTCGCTATTGGTTTCTACAATGGTTAAATTTCTCCAAGCTGCAACACTCAATTGAGTGCTTGCCGAGCAGCCTAAACCAACACTTTTTTGGTAGAAAGATCCTAGGTAATTGGATGCACTGTTCGCCAGTGTGATAGAGTTGTCTCCAATAAGTTTTCCTGACCTCAAGTGCATGAGAATACAATTCAGCAGGCCAATTCACTACTCCAACCGTTATGCTTGATTTTTTGTCGGACTAAAGTTTCACGTCGTGAACTGTGTCTCACGTCGTGAAACGCAAATGCATTTCACATCGTGAAATGCTTACCCTGCTTTTTCACGGGAATGTATTTCACATCGTGAATAACTTGTGTTTCACACCTTGCAATTTCAAGCTAGATTTACAATAACATGAGTTGGGGAGATTACTATAGTGCACTTATGTCTCTCTCTTGCCCCTGATCTGACAATTCTTCAATCCATGAACTCAACCTGTTCATGTTGTGAGATGAATCCCTAACCCTTTCCCAACGTGATATATAGGCCCTGAGGGTGTCAGCCTGATGATTGGGAAGCCGTTTCTGAGTCAATTTTTAATTAACTTTTGTTGAGAGGTGATCAGGTCAATTCTGTGTCAGCAGAACATCAGAATCATCAACTGGAGGTGTAGGGACCTTGAGTGGATGGGACATGCTTGCGAGTCTGGTCTGATAGTCTGGGGGCTATTAGTAGTTAGTAGTCAGAAGGATCCAAGGTCTGATTGGTTTCTGCATCAGCTATATGTCAGCTGATGTCAGATAGATGTCAATGAGGTTAGATGTATGCTTGGATTGAGTTTCCTGATTCAGCGGGACAGAAAGGAGAGGAAGTATGGCACAAAGGTCAATTTACTTTATTTCAAACAGTTGGGTCTATCTCAGATGGTGCAGTCAGATAAGTGTCAGCAAGCAGAGAGGGCAACGATTGGTTTCTGCATCAGCTGTATGTCAGCTGATGTCAGATAGATGTCAATGAGGTTAGATGTATGCTTGGATTGAGTTTCCTGATTCTGCAAGCAGAGAGGGCAACGATTGGTTTCTGCATCAGCTGTATGTCAGCTGATGTCAGATAGATGTCAATGAGGTTAGATGTATGCTTGGATTGAGTTTCCTGATTCAGCGGGACAGAAAGGAGAGGAAGTATGGCACAAAGGTCAATTTACTTTATTTCAGACAGTTGGGTCTATCTCAGATGGTGCAATCAGAGCAGAGAGGGCAACGAACTGGTACAAAGAGCTTATGAAGCAAAGTTAAAGGCCAGCTGATGGTGGAGGACATTCTAGGAGCTTGGATGAAAGGTTTCTGAGACTGGGGAACAAGTGGAGGATTTCAAAGGTAGAATCAGTCTATTCTGTAAAGAGCTAATTTGGTCAGCTGAAGTCAGGAGAGGCTTTTAGGTGAAAGATCAGAGGTGTTGGAGGTGAGAGATGATCTCAGTGTGGGAGGACAATTGGAGGAGGCAGTTGCATAAGATAGGAAGGCTGGGGGGGTGTTGAGGTGTCCCATTGAGTCAACTAAAGGGTAGAGGACAGTTGCCAGGTTGATTGGTGCCCTTGGAGCTAGGATTTTGGTGTCCCCCCCCTCAGTTGTTCCGATGTTGTTCTGTCTTCTTCTTGTCTGCCTATCGGTGGTGTAGTAGAGGCCATCACCTAGTCACCACACATTGTTTTGGTGCCCCCACTAAGGATTAGAAAGCTTTTAATTAGGGCTTTGGGGTCAACAAGTTGGAAGGCCACTTGTTGATTGTCTTGTTTAGGATATGAAGTGTTTAGAGGTCAAAAAGGTGAAGATGTTGCTCAGCTTCTGATTTGAGGAGTGTTGAATTGGTAGCCTTGAGGAACAACAGAGATGAGGGTTCCTATAAGTTGAAGATGGTGAGCCTATTGCTTGAGGATGTAGCCATGTATTGGTTTGAGTATGAGGCCACCACTGATGCTAAAAGAGGAAGCTAGGATGGGTTTAGAGAAGCCCTAAATAAAGAGGAAGTATGGGAAGATGAAACTCTAGAGGGCATGTGGAGAGAGCTAACTAGGCTGACCCAAGGAGAGAGTGAAGAGGTCTCAAATTTTGTGGACGGGTATGAAGCTGCACGGAGGAAGATGCTAGAGTTTGGGAGGGAATCAAAAAATAATGTGTGGTGTGGCTAGGTGATGGCCTCTACTACTACACCACCTACACCACCTACTGACATGACAGCTCTTCTGACTGACTATTGATAGAAGCTGAGAGCTCTCTGACTGTCAGACCTAAGTCAAAGCCTCTTACATCAAGCTCAGACAAGCGAAAGCCAACCCTCTACTCCTTCAACTGTCTGTTCTGATATTTAGCTAACTCATAGAGCTGAAGTAGAACTAGTTTACCAGTCATCTGACTGACACACATGTGATCTACCACCAAGAACTCAATCAAACAACACACTATCCATAGCTAGAACATCAAAACAAAAGACTTTATATCTATACACAGCTCATACAATGAAACTTACTGATTTCTTTAGATAGATTAAACAACAATTTCCCAATAGCCCTGGGACGTGGGCACCAATATAGGAAGAAAACACAAAGAAAACTCAAAGGTTCTCCTCAAGTGAACCCCAACAGTACTTTAGGGCTCCATCTTCAATAGTTATTATCGGAGAAGAAATTGAACTGGGCTATGTATTTAACAGAGAAATTACATTGAGAACCCAAGAACACTCCTCTTGGCCTATTCTCCAGTCTCCAGCCAATGCTTCGAGCTCATGTGCCTTGAGGCTCTCCAAGCTCGCTTGTAGAAGCACCAATCCTCCAATCTCCACCTCCACTTTGTCACCCACCATAATGCAAGGAAATCGTCCTCTCACTCTCCCACACACAAGCATAGAAGAGGCACATGCACTAGAGTACTCTCTCTCTCTCTCTCTTGTTAAATTTGCAGTAATGTGATGAGCTATGGTGGATCAAATGCAAGAATCAACATCATTAGCAAGTAATTAGAAAGTGATTAAGATAAGATTAGTGCATAATTAATCTAATAGTATAATATAGTCATGGATACTCAAAAACTAGCAAATTCTCATTAGGGTAATGCCTCAATTTATAGCTTTTACATCCACAAGGTGCCAAGCATCTAATCCCACTGATTTCTCCTTGATTTATGCCACCTCCCCTGGGGCACCTTTTCCTAGAATCTTTCCACACCCCTATATTCACTCATGCTACCCTTGATTCTCTCATTCAATAGATTCTTCTCACCTTTTCACTACTACCCAATCAATTACGGACTCCCTTTTACAGTCTCTAGCTAAGGGCTTGTTCCCTCACACACCCATTCACTTGCATATTTCATCAACACCTCCCCTCAAGTGAATAATTCTAGCACACCTGGATCCTATACCAAGTTTCCCTCTTACTTGATAGCCCGCGACCAATGCCTCAAGTCCCTAACTCATAGTCCTTGAAACTCTCTCTCTATGTGTCCAAGGCTACTACAAGTGCCCATAACTTTGACTAAAGTGCTCACACATACATCTACCACATGGCCTACATCATCAGTGGCTCAGAGGTGGTTTTACTCTATTGGGGCAGGTTACATTGGGTTGTGGGGTTTCTCTCTTCCTCTCTCAGAGAAGATATTATGACTCCTCTACCTTAGGATTCCCCATGAAGCTTTCCAATGGTGATCCTTCTTCCCTGCCTCTTCCTCGTCCTCGTGCGAGGCCTCCTCAGGTGTAGAGTTCTTTCTCCTCTCCAGTTGTTGGGTCCAATCTTTTATTCTCTTTGACCTTGTTATGTTGCTCTAGTAAAGCTCCTTCTATCTCATGCAACTTCAAATCTGGTACAATCTTTAAGGTTGCCACAATGTTCTCATATTCTCCCTTGTCCACACTCTTTAGAAGCATTGCAAGTGTCTTGTCATCTTCTACTTTCTTCCCAATGGCTGCAAGTTGTTGCTTGATGCTTTTGTATTTGTTCAAGTGTGTGGTTAGAGGTTCACTTTCCTTCATGTCAAGTTTGTAGAATTGCATTAGTAGATTTATCTTTGAATTCTTTTCTTGAGTGCCAAATAATTTGTTAAGTTCATCCCATGCATCTTTAGCTTGTTGTATCCCTGCAATGTGGTGAATGATTTTATCATTTAAGCTAAGTGCAATGAGTCATAATGCTTTCTCATTTTTGCTCTTCCACTCATTCTCCCCATCCTCCACTAGACATTCGTCTCTTCCCTCAACTAGCCCCCATAGACTCTTCCTCATGAGCAAATACATGGTTATTGTTTGCCATGTATGGAATTGCTCCCCATGTGAAGGGGGGTCTTACCTCATGAGCAAATACATGGTTATTATTTGCCATGTATGGAATTGCTCCCCATGATGATGTGAAGGGGGGTCTTACCTCTTGATCCAATTCAAGATTAAAGTGTCTACCATTTCACAACTCCAATTTGATGTTAAATGATTATTACAATAGGTTTACAAGCATAAATACACCAAAAATTGCATAAAGCCAATGATACTTGGTTTTGTACTAGATGGTTGGGGCATCAAACCAACTTCAAATTGCAATCTAAAGTGATAGAGGTCTGTATCAAATACCCACTGGTAAGTTTGAACCATCAATTGTACCAAAATATAGTGATTAGTGCTAATTAATCACTAATTAGTGAGATTAATTTCCTATTTTGTGTGTAAAAAATAGACTATATGGGGAGGCCAGATCTGGTGCCTTAGAGTTCAAATGAGCTCAAATCATTTCAAAGGCATCAATAGTAATTAGTATAGTAGAGGATTAAGCCCAAAAACATAAGATTTCACCAAATATTGAATGCTTAATCTCTATTTTATCAAAGTCACTTGCAGATTTGATCCAGAGCTTGATGCCACTTCTCCTTGATGAATTTCTAAAATCTGAGATCATAGGCGTGTAGAGCACCCTTGAAAACCCCTGGGGCTAAGAGGAATTAGATTATTTCCACTTGTGGGAGAGTAGATCTAGGATTTGCTCCAGAAAAAAGGTGCCTCCAAATATCAGCAAAAAACGGTAGCATCTCTCGGCGATTTGACAAATTGATGTGGTAGGCTGAAGCATGGGGATGCTGCCTAAATGTGGCTAAGAGATTTTTGCCTAATTTAAAGGCTGGAGGAGATCAAGCCCCTCCACCAACTAGGGGTGCAGAAGGCTAGTTGAAAAGACTAAAAAGGATTAACTCCTAATTTATGATTAGTAGGGTGATTAGGCTTAAAAATAAGCTGAATCCTAAGCTTGGCTCTGATACCATGTTAAATTTGCAGTAATGTGATGAGCTATGGTGGATCAAATGCAAGAATCAACATCATTCAACAAGTAATTAGAAAGTGATTAATATAAGATTAGTGCACAATTAATCTAATAGTATAATGTAGGCATGGATACTCAAAAACCAACAAATTCTCATTAGGCCAATGTCTCAATTTATAGCTTTTACATCCACAAGGTGCCAAGCCTCTAATCCCACCGATTTCTCCTTGATTTGTGCCACCTACCCTACATTTGGGGACACCTTTTCCTAAAATCTTTCCACACCCCTAGATTCACTAATGCTACCCTTGATTATCTCATTCAGTAGATTCTTCTCACCTTTTCATTTCTACCAACTCAATTATGGACTCCCTTTTATAGTCTCTAGCTCTAAGGGCTTGTTCCCGCACACACACCCATTCACTTGCATATTTCAAGCTCTAAGGGCTTGTTCCCTTTTATAGTCTCTAGCTCTAAGGGCTTGTTCCCGCACACACACCCATTCACTTGCATATATCAACATCTCTCTCTCTCTCTCTCTCTCTCTCTCTCTCGGGATTGTGTCTTTCCATTATGAGAAATTGCCTTATATACAATTGGCCCTTATTCACACTTGGGTGCCCAAAATGTACTAACTAAATCCTTGGCTGGCTAGTATCTCATAATGTACGACCTTTATAGTGCTATTACATAACACTTATTAATGTCCTTAAATGGAGAAGCATCTTTGTTAATCCAAAGTGGGATTAACAGCCATCGCTAGTTGCAACTCCATGCATACATGCGCCCTGCCAGCGTTTGCTCCATGCATGCCCCATGCTTCCCTCTTTGCAACAACGCAATCGTCAGCTTACTCTACTATTGGTCTTGCAACGTCATCAAAGCTACCGTGTTAATCCCAATTTGGATTAACAAAGATGCTCCTCCAATTAAGGACATTAATAAGTGTTATGTAAAGGCACTACAAAGGTTATACATTATGAGATACTGGCTAGCCAAGGCTTTAGCTAGTAAGTTTTGGGTGCCCAAGTGTGAATAAGGGCCAGATGTATAAAAGGTAATTTCTCATAATGAAAACACACAATCCCCTTTGTGCTATGAGAGCTCTTGCTTTGTGCTATGAGAGCTCTTGCTTTGTCTTATGTGTGTGTGTGTGTGAGAGAGAGAGTGTGTACTCTAGTGCATGTTCCTCTTCTATGCATGTGTATTGGAGAGTGAGAGGAAGATTGCCTTGCATTGTGGTGTGAGCGACTCCATGGTGACAATGTGGAGGTGGAGATTGGAGGAGTGGAGCTTCCAAAAGTGAGCTTAGAGAGCCTCAAGGGATGTGAGCTTGAAGCATTAGTAAGTACCCAATGATAGTTATTGTCTATTGCTTCTTCCAACTATGGATGTGTGGAGTTCCCTCTTAGGAGGTGTGGTACTGCTAGAGAGAGTAAGAAGTGTCTTGACGTGAATAAATGGCACCGTTGTCGAGGAACAAACTAGTCTTGGATGAGATACGGAAGTAGAGTTATTTTTTGTGGGGACCCCCTTATATACACATCTTTCCAAGGCATGGTAATATCTTGTCCACGTATTGGGAAGAGAGACTCACCTGGTAATATCTTGTCCACATATTGGGAAGAGAGACTCACCTGGGGGCGTCATACACACTGGCCTAGGGTTCAGCTAGCTACCTAGCAGCATACATCATGTTTTTGCTTAGAACAACCTTACACAAAGAAATGTGTATGAATCAATAACATTTTTTGCACTGTTGCCGAGGAAACACCATTGTTTCTTCCATGCTTTAAGAGCTCCAGCTCCTATTATGTAAGATTCACTATCACCTTTGCATTTGAAGGTGCATCGTGAAAAACTATGTAGATAAGGTTTGTGTGGAAGAGAAGAAATTAGAGTAGTTGTGGAAAATCATGTGCTTGGAAGCGTGGGCGAGTACTTGGTATTGCTTAGAGGAAAGCTATATAAGAATATGGCATAGTGGGAAAGAGAGATAGCAAGACAAAGCACAATAGACAATAGAATAGATACACAATGGAGAGAATTAAAAATTCTGATTATACCAAAGAGGTACAAGTGATGGTGTTGTCCACTTGTGTGCTCTCAAGTAGAGCTTAGATGGAAATCTAGACAGACTCTTCATGGAGGATGTACTAAGTGTATAAGGGGGTGGATACTCTCATGAGAGTATTGGATGCCTTAGCTCATGGCAACCATGTCAATATATAGTATTGTAAGCGGTGTGGTAGACGTGTATACAACAAGGGCGGTTACACTGCATAGACACAGTCACCGCCCATGTATCAAGAACACAGCCCATCGACCACCGACCACTGCCCACTAATGATGGACCTGGTATTTGAGGGAATATTTCTCATACCGTCACCTCAAGGGCTCTCACCCCCGAACCTCCGGCAATGGGGCTAGCACCCAGCTAATGCTCGTACCCCTGACCATCTCCTAACCATCATCAATGGTCACAATAATGACCCCATCGATGTCTAAGCTAGGGTTCCCACTAAAGACATATACACCATGCCTACTCCTCATAATGGGAGTCTAATAAATGTGCATTATACATCAAAGTGAGATACGTACTGAGAGATGGGCATTGAGTGTATACCAACAAGCTGCACTTTGTTTTTCTTTCAATTTTGTTGTTTTGGTCACCAATTTTGCAATCGTAATCTAGCAGTTATTTTCATCACTAATTTCACACAACTGTGAGAGCTAGCAGTTAGTGAGGCGATTTGTTTTGTTTTTTAAAAAAATCATGAAAATTACAAAAACAAGGAGCCATTGGTTGTGTTGGTGACTTGCATTGCATTCCAATTTCTTGGCACAACCTTTTTGGATCTTCTGGATAGGGAAATCGCACTCTAAACATCATTCTGTTGACTCGGCTATTAACACGTGAAACTGTAGAAAATAATTCACAGTGTGAACCATAGTCTACTACTTCACAACGTGAAACACTTTCTGCAAGCTAGAAACTTCAGGATTGCCTTACTAATGTTAAGGCGCCTTATCCTAACACATCTGACACAAAGAAATGGAAAAACCTTATCTCATGAAAGTGCAACGAAATAGTTCACGATGTGAAGCACATTCTAGTTCATGACGTGAAACACATTCTAGTTCATGACGTGAGACACAATCTGCTACTTCACGACGTGAACTGTAGTCTGTTGTTTCATGGAAATCTATTGTTTCATGAGACGAGAAGAGTCAACTTGACAAAAAACCAATCGTAATGGTTGGAGTAGTGATTTAAGTTGTTGAAACACATTCTCATGCACTTGAGGTCAGGGAAACTCATTGGAGATTACCTTGCCCCTAATGACAGTGCATCAAATCACCTAGGTTCTTCCTACCAAAGAAGTGTTGGTTCATGGCTCTTAGCAAGCACTCAATTGAGTGTTGCAGCTTTCGAGAAATCTGACCACCATAGAAACCAGTGAAGAATCCATGGAAGAAAGGCTAAGATTCTCTGGCTTTGGAGAGGAAGAAAAACCCTCTTCTCCTGCGAAGTCTAACAGAATCTTTGATATGGCCAGGGGATTTTTTGGTCTCCAACATAGCACAGAAGGACAGGCCTGTCCAATAAGCATAGGATGACACGGTCTAAGATAGGATTTACCAACCCAAACGTTTGACCCTAGGAATACTAACACAATTAGGATTAGTGGAATGAACCCTAGGGTTAGGAGGGACAAGGAAAATACTGCCAAGATAGGTCAAATCTTCTTCCCACCAACATCTGAGGAAGTGGAAATGGACTTGAAGATGGCTGAAGCAAAGCCACAATTACAAAAACTAAGCTTAAAAAGTTAAGAGCTCTATACGCAAAGAACGATGGCAGAACAAAGGGAAATTGATCATTTGAAAATGTTTCAACCACATGGCTGAATGTAGCCTTCCAAGCACACAAAAAGACAGCAGATTCGGGCTCAAGCACGCAAAATATATGCATGGAGCTTTGCTCCTAGCCATAAAACTGCAAGAAGCTCTCAAGAAACACCCATATTCACACACACCATCTATTCTCTCATCTCTGTCTCTAGGAAAACACCATAGCCATATACCCACACAATGAAAAGCTACCTAGTGTAGAGCACACAGAAGATAGACAAGACAATCATCCTCACCATCCTCTTCTCCTTCCTCCATAGCTAGGAAATATTCAAGAACAAGGAAGAGACAAGAGAGAGGCAAGAGTTGTGCTCAAACCAAGAGAGTTAGAAAGGAACGTGAAAGAGGTTGATAAAGGAAGAGAGAGACTCTAACTTCCTCAACCACCCACATCCCACGACCCTTCTTTTCCCCTTTTCTTTATTTGATTCCAAATATTCAAAAGTACATAATGTTTGAACTTTAGGCTTGCTTCATTTTGTGAATACATGGCTTGGACCTTACAAAATACTAAGAGAGAGTTTTCATGCTGTGGCTTTACAAATGCGGACCCGCTAAATTGCCAAGCATTTACATTAAAAAGGAGTACAAAAGATAAGTACAACTTAGGCATGAATTCCATGAAAGTGTGACTTTTGTCGATGAAGAACCTCCAAACATCACCATAATGCACCAAAATTGGCACCAAAATCCGGGGTTGTCAATGGCAAAAAAGAACCAAAAACATCTAGAAATGCCACTGATAACATGTGGATGGGAATGATAGAAGGAGGAAAACTAGCCTTAGATCCAATAAACGAGAAACTCAAGGCTGAGGAAGTCCTCGAAACACAAGAAGAAGTGGATAATCTACCTAGGGTATCTGCAGGGACAAGAGGATTGGCTCTACATGAGAGAGGATATACATGAAATGATCAATGATCACACATTCTTGCAGAGCATGGAACTCCTAATTCAACAAAGGAGGGCTGAGGCAGCCAAGCCAGAGGTGATGAGGATGTGCTTGGACCTAGCCATAAACCCAAATTGAATAGAAGAACCTATGCAAGGAGAGGACAAGGTCTACGTAGGGGGGGTAGCTCCTCGGAGGCCAATGGTGGATCCCACACAGATCTAAATGTGGTCACAAGGATGGATCTGTTGAATATGGTTGCAAAAATGGGTAGAGGCATGGTTAGGGAACTAGGCACTGCCCTTGAATCCATACCATCTCAGATGAAGCCACACATCATTTCGAAGCTTGTGCAAAAGTTCTCAGGAGATGGGGAACCAATCCAGCACATAGTGATCTTTGAGTCACCCTGTGAAACATGTGGGCCGGTAAGCGATGTAACCATGATACATGATTTTTCTCTAACCCTAGAAGGGAAGGCCCACCAATGGTATCAAACCCTAAAGCCTGAGGATAAAGTCAATTTTACTCGGCTTAAGAATGTGTTCATACTGAGCTTTGCTTGAAGTGGTGATAGATGGAGTCCCATGGCACAGCTCCACAACATCAAGCAAAAAGAAAATGAGTCCATGTGAGATTATGTTTCTCGGCTCAAACACTTAATCTCAAGATGAAAATTGAGGGAAAGGCTAACTTTGATCAATTATTGCCCTGCTTCCAAAGAGGAGTCGGAGATCATAAGATGCATGATGATCTGGTGTTCGAATACTCTAGATATGTGCTGTAAGTTGGTGATTGAATACGAAGAAAACATGCTTGAGTTGTTGCTACACAGAAGACACCAAGGTAGCTTTGGTGTGGTAGTAGCATCACGGGTCTCTAGTCATCAAGATGCAGGATCCAAGAACAAACAAGTTGGCAACATGACAATCGAGGAACTCAGTACTAGCATTTTGGAAAAGTTGAAAGTCAGCGATGGGAGAGAAGCATCAAGAAATGCCTATTTCTACCCTCGGAGAGAGTTGATTTGGTGCTTAATCTATAGACAAAATCATACGAGCACCAAATGCCCTCACCTAAGGACAAGGCAGTTACTTTATTGTGCTCACTGTCAGAGACTAGGGAACCATGACACTACCATGTGTAGATATATGAGGATCCAGCTTTTAGCACAATTACCAGAACCCAAAATGCCTCTAGCCTTACCAGCACCATCGATGCAAACCAATGTGGCTGCAGGGCACAGTCGAATACGTCCTACTTACCAAGGGGAATGTTCAAAATGCAAGACATGTCGCCATTGCTGCCACCTATTTTACCACCACATGCCAAGATCAACCAGGTGTGTTGATCGAGGAGCCCTTGGAAGAGGGAGAAGTCATGCGCAAAGTAGAAGTTAATAACGACTACTACGAGGAACCAAAACAGCATGCCAATACCAGTGTTTCAAACCACGATACAGTGGAAGGGAAAAGACATAAACTCAACTATGAGAAGGGGATCCATACAATGTTTTCATTGTAATGGACCTCATCGAGTAGCGGAGTGTCCTTTGAAAAATGTGGCTAATGTTGGCCAAACTCAGTCAATCACAGTATAGACCAACGCCATGCCAACGCTTTCATGTGTTAAGTGTGGTGTTGATCATTTAATCAAGGACTGCCTATATCATGTTAATGGCTCTGCTTCTACTTCTAACCATGCCACCATCAAGAGTATAATTGTGTAGCCTAGAAATATTGTGGCACTGAATGTCTTGACAAGCGCATAAGCAAAACAAGTAGACAAAGGGAAGAACCCTGGAGGTATTACAACCTCTTGTTGAGATTCAAGCTCGGTGTCAGTGTGAGCCAGCTATGCTATGTGCTCGCATGTTAGGTAGGAATAGGTGTGAGACATAAATGATCGCGTGTCGAGTTGGTCATAGTGTGTGGACATTAGCTAGGGTTAGATGTGTGTGGACACAACGCATAGTGTGTTGTGTGTATCATGGATTATGGCTTTATGCATTGTGTGAGAAGGGAGATGGCTTCCCTCTTTGGTTAGGGTCTGCAATATACATTAGGGTTTGCTCCTGTGTGTGTGTCTCCTTTCCCTCTACCGCTTTTTCTACATGGTATCAGAGCCTTGTGTTGTCTATTAGGGTTTATGAGTGAGTGAGAGAAGAGGGAGAAGAAGCTGTGAAGAAAAGCTGTGAAGCTTGCCATTGAAGCTGTGAAGCTTGGAGCACACCGATTACTATCAGATCTGAGAGCTTGGACTATCGGGTAAGGTCTTCTAAACATCCTTGAGCGGATTGCAGGTGATTCAGGCAAAAACAAAGCAAATAAGAGCAACCCAAAGCAAAGAGAAATTCTGGTTTTTGGAAGCTTTCCATTAAAGCTTGGAAACACTGATGTATGGTGAAATAGAAGTGATTCTAGCAAAAGACACATGTATCTGACAAGGAGGAATGTATTGGCAACTCCTATGCAAGCCCTACACTGATTTTGGAGCATTTTACATGCATTTGAATGAGTGAAAAATTCTGGTTTTTGAGCTCTCACAAAACAGAGAAAAGCAACTCAAAATTTGATGCATTTGGAGCATGTTTTTGGCAAAATTCTAAGAATTTACTGGTTGCACACATACCTAAGTGTGTTGGGCACTTATATCCATCATCAATTAACACTTTAAACACTCCCAAATCCCTCAAATGCAGGCGGCGCATTTTGGACAGAAAAACAGAGCAGATTTTTGATATTTTTGAAGCGAGGAGATCAATTTCCACTTGGTTGCTTGATTACTTTCACAATTGCTTTAGCTATTGGTTGCTACACATACTTGAGAAGAGGGCTACATGGTTGGTTTGATCAATTATGCTTAATTGAGCTGGGAATGAGCTGATTAAAAAGCATGTCCACTGGTTGCAGAGAAACAGAGTGATTTTAATCGGACAATTAATCTTTGGTCTTAAACAATTGGACTAATTCCTCTTACATGGAGTTAGTGGACACTATTGCTAAGCTAATGAATGCCTAGTTGCTCAATTTGAACAAGGATTGAAGAAATTAAAGCAAAATTACTACTAGTTTTACTGGTTTTTCTGGTTTTTCCCAAAACAGAGAAAGGGGTTTTCAAAAATTGATCTGTACACATGTCAGATGGTGTTGATATTCAACATTGAGGTTGTTTAGGTGTCAATGCAAGTTGCCCATACTTGATTGCACCACTACATTGTAATTTGGAGCCTTGGAAGGCGCATCAAATCAAGGTATCTCGGACTGCATGAGCCAGTTCATTTTGGATGCATACAGGTTGATTTTCTACATCAAATTTGAAGATTGTTGGCTATTTTGGAGTACCTGGAACACTCATTGGAGTGTGGTTGAGCTAAGGAAGGCTCGTTTACAGATTTGGAAGTGTACGCAAGGTGTTTTTGCATTGAGCAAACATGTCGGATAATCCACTACAGATTGTTGGTGAAAAGCTGGATAGGAAGAACTTCCAAGCATGGAAGTACAGGAAGGAAAAGGTTTTTGGAATCTCATTACAGGTGCTGAGCCAGAGCCTGAACTACCCCGACAACCTACACAGCAGCAGGTTATAGCTCATAAGCAATGGTCAGAAAGAGCATTCAAAGTGTTGCATTATTTGTCTATATGTATTTCGGATGCTATGCTCATACACATACATGATGCTAAGAATCCCAAGGATGCATGGGATACATTGGTGAAGTTGTTTGATGATACAGACACGAGTGCTTGCAAGTCTTAGTTGCGACAACAAATACATAATGTGAAGCGGAATAGAAGGAGCATCCATGATTATGTGCAAGAAATAAAGAAGTTTGTAGATGCATTGGCAACAATTAATGCCCCCATGCCTGATGATGATTTGGTAGACATTACCTTGCGTGGTCTTGGCAAGGAATATAAATCATTTGATACATCTATCTTGGTTAGGAGTACAGGTTTACCAGACTTTGATGAGTTGGTTTCACTCTTGCTTGTTGAGGAAATCAAACTCAGTGATTCATTTCTGGATGCATCTACTAGCCATGATGATAATGGCAGAAATCGGGCTTTCTATTCGCAGAGAGGTTTTAGAGGTAGGGGGAGATTCACATCACGTGGCCGTGGTGGTAATGGTTGTGGATGGCAGGACACGTCATCACAACAGAATTTTCAGCCCTCATATGGTGCTAGAGGTGGTCGTGGATATGCACCTCAGAGAGGCAGAGGTAATCCTCGTGGTAGAGGACGTTGGCAAGGCCAACAAACATCTATGCAAGATGTGGAATGCCATTATTGTGGGAAGTTTGGTCATATGGCAAGAGATTGTTTCTGCAAATAGAATGATTTGAGAGGGGGTAGAGCACAACATCGTGGAAATTATGCACAACATGGTGGTGGAAATTATGCATCAAGCAGTAATGATGGCACTGCAAATCATTTGTTCGCCATGAAACATCTTGTTGGATCTATGATGACAAATGCTGAAAATGATGACACTTGGTATATGGACTCTGGAGCATCAAACCATATGACGTGTCATGGGGAATGGTTTGAGCATATGAAGCCTATGGAAGTGAAAGGCTATGTGGAAACAGGAGATGATACTCAGCATGCCATTACACATGTTGGAAGTGTACCATTGGTTATGCACAATGGTCAAACAAAATCTATGTCTGATGTATTGTACGTTCCTTCTATCACAAAAAGCTTGGCCTCAGTTGGTCAAATGATGGAACAGGGATTACAGGTTCGTTTCAACGAGCATGGTTGCTTCGTTGAGGATTTTAAAAAGCTTGGCCTCAGTTGGTCAAATGATGGAACAGGGATTACAGGTTCGTTTCAACGAGCATGGTTGCTTCGTTGAGGATTTTAAACATGGATGTAGAGTTATTGCTAAAGGCAAGAAAGAAGGCAGGTTGTTTAAGCTGGATGCTAGAATTCTTGAGTTAAAATCAGCCATGTTCTCTAAAAGCAAGAATGTGGTACAGGACATTGATATGTGGCATAAGAGGATTGGACATGTCAATATACAAAGATTAAAGAACATGCAGGCAAGAGGCATTATTAGTGGGCTGCCTAGATTCAAGTATGATGGGAATATGCATGTTTGTGAAGCCTGTCAGTTTGGAAAGCAGGCAAGATTGCGATTTCCTAGAGAAGGAAATATGAGTAGCAAGCCACTTGAGATAGTACACAGTGATGTATGGGGTCCTGCACAAAACCCATCTATTAAAGGCAGTTTATACTATGTGACATTCATTGATGATTTCAGCAGGATGACATGGATATACTTTCTCAGAGAGAAAAGTGAAGTGTTGGAAAAGTTTATGGATTTCAAAGCTTTTGCAGAAAAGCAATATGGCTGTTGGATTAAATGTTTGAGGACAGATGGAGGTGGTGAATACACCTCAAAAGCTTTTGAGCATTTCTTGAGGAAGCATGGAATAAGAAGACAATTGACTTGCAGGTATACACCTCAGCAAAATGCTGTCGCTGAGAGAAAGAATAGAGTCATTTGTGAAGTGGCCAGGGCAATGCTTAATGAAAAGAGCATGCCAGATTATTATTGGGCAGAAGCTTGTGCTACTGCAGTGTATATACTGAACAAAACACCTACAGCAGCCATTTATGGAAGTACGCCAGAGATGCGGCTTACAGGTTATAGGCCAGACATTGGACACCTCAAAGTTTTTGGATGCATAGCTTATGTACATGTGCCTGATGAGAGAAGGAGGAAGTTGGATCCTAAGGCAGAAAAATGTGTATTTGTTGGATATGCACAGGATCGTAAGGCATACAAATGTTATAATCCACAAACTAGACAAGTGGTCATCTCACGAGATGTGGTGTTTGATGAGCTTGCTAGTTGGTACAAAGCAAAGGATGAGGGTGTCATTGAGTCACTTGAAGCTAATGTGCATGTGAACTTGCCACAAGCAAGTTCTAGTTCTACTTCTATGTCTGGGCCAGCAGCAGCAGCAGCACAGCAGAGGCTGAGAGTAGTACTGTACGTCCATGGTCAGGACGTTTGAGGCATGAGAGTGTGAGCACTGGGAGTAGTGCTGTGGATAAAGGAAAGAAGAAGGTTGAAGGAATTGGAATTACAGGTTATAAGTCGTCCAGTTCAGAGAGTTTGGATGAGGAGCTTGGCATACCTGTTTTACGCACACCTAGTGCTAGGCAGGATAGATATGTGCCACCACATGCTAGAGTGACAGGTGTTCAGCATGATCCGCATGCATTGCGGAGATCCCAAAGGGTCAGATATCCCGTACAGGTTGACATATCGTGATTTTGCTATGCACTATGCATATATGACATCTATGGTGAAGCATGTGGAACCTACATGCTATACAGAAGCTATTGGAAAGCATGTATGGGAGAAAGCAATGGATGTTGAGATGGACGCATTGGTTCATAATGATACATGGGATTTGGTTGCATTACCACAGGACAAAAATGTTATTGGTTGTAAATGGGTTTACAAAGTGAAGTGCAAGTCTGATGGTTCCATTGAAAGACATAAAGCAAGATTGGTAGCTAAGGGTTATGCTTCAAGATGGCAGATGGAACATCGTCAAGACCCATGGGGCTATTGAAAAACGTAAAGCTTAAGGTCTTCTCATTCCATTACCATCATGCATTTTTTGTAATGGACTTTCTATGCCAACTAGATTCATATGACATTATCTTGGGTAGACCCTTTATGAGGAAATCCAAGGTGGTACACGATTGGGCATTAGACCAAGTGTATATTCAAAAGGATACCACCTCCAGACCTTAGTGAAAATTGGATGCATGTGTTGAGATATCGAGCTCGTCTAGTGAGGCGGTGGCCACTGATGACCCGCCTAGGGGATAGGCCCCACACTTACACCACTGGCATGGTTGGTGAGATCTTGGGTGATATGCGGCCAGTGGGATGACAGGCTGTGTGACAGCCATTTTAGAGACTGGCATAGTTATAGCGCCAGCTCATTTAGTCGGGTTCACACTATAGAGAACCCGTGTATGTATTGGTTGAGTACCTTTCATATTATGTGTACTCTTATTCTTGTATATGGTGTGTTGAGTGTTGAGTGAAGAAGAAGAAGATTTCAGCCTCTTACCTTGTGTGTTCTCTATTAAGGTTTTGTGAGTGTGTGTGTGTGCTTGCAAGAGCTCAAGCTCTCTTCCCCCCTGCATCTTTTCATGGTATCAGAGCCTGGTTTGTGTTAAGGGCTGAGCTGCAAGCAAGAGAACCACAGGAAGCGGTACGAGGGTAAGAGCTTCAACTACTCTTCCCTATTTGTGTTGGTGACTACACCCTTGTCGGGAGCTCTACGGGAGGCACCGGTAACGATCTCTGATTGAGGAGCTTTCTTCGCGGGAGTAAAGCTATAGGGCAACTATACTGTCCTATCGGACATCGAACACGATTTTCTGGGCCAAAAACGCGTTTCGGGCGCGTCTGGACCTCCGTTTTTCAGAAAGCAGGCAATTTCGAGCACTACGGGTAAGTCATCGATTCTCTGCAGAACTCTGTTTTTAGAACTGCATGAAGACAGATTGACTGTGCATACACTGTGGGTGCTGCAAAGAGGTCTACAGTTGCCATTGGGTGTATGTATGCACATTGAAGTCACTGGATGTGACATTTGAGAGTACTACAGTACCGCTGTGCAGAAAACATAGCAGTTTGTGCAGAAAAACCAGAGTGCAGTTTCTGGTAAAATTGTGTGTTTGGCAAGATATCAAATGATGGGATAACTCAGATTGTGGCTGAGAAGCTTGATAAGAATAACTTCCATGCTTGGAGGTTCAGGTTGACAAATTTCCTGATGGGAAAAGGCTATTGGGACTACATAGAAGGTGAGCATGAAGAGGCTCCGGAGATACCGGATATAAATCCGACTGCTGCTGCAGATGTGAAAGAGTTTAAAGACTGGAACCAAGGAGCCAGGAAGGTTATGTATTGGCTATCCATTAGTATACAGGACACCATGATTGGGCACATTCAGGATGCCAAGTCCCCCAAGGAGGCGTGGGACACCTTGGTAAAGCTCTATGAAACAAATACCAAGGCACGTAAGATACAGTTGAAGAATGAACTTCATACTGTGGAGAAAAAGAGCATGTCTGTGAATGACTATGATCTGAAGATAAAGGGTATTGTGGAATCCCTTGCATCTATTGGTGTGTCAGTAGATGATGATGACAAGGTGGAAGTCTGTCTACGTGGTCTCGGGCCACAATACAAGGCGTTTAAGACGTCTATTCAGACTCGGGAAAACATTCCCAACTTTACAGATTTGGTGTCTATGCTGATTATCAAAGAGAAGAGCTTGGGTGAAGACCAACAGTCTTCACAAACCAAAAACAGTTCAGAGCAACAGGCCTTCTACACGAGTTCAGGAAGAGGACGAGGTAGAGGAGGCCGTGGACGCGGTCAAGGAGGTGGCTGAACAGGTAATCAGAATTATGGTCAGCAGCAGTAGCAACAACAACAGTCCCAGAATCAACAACAACAACAACAACACGCAGGTGGAAGAGGCAAATTCAGAGGCAGGGGGAGTCAAAGAGGCCGTGGAAATTGGCAAAGGCAATATAATGATGCACGTGAATGCTATTATTGTGGTAAGCCTGGACATGTGCAGGCAGAATGTTATAAGAAGTAGGCTGACATGCAAAATGGGAAAGTGCAGCAAAACAACTATGCATCCTCAAGCAGAAATAATGAGGATAATGAAAGGTTGTTTGTTATTATGCAGCATGTCGTGAATGCCATGTCTGAAAATGTTGATGCAGCACAAAAAGATAATGTATGGTATGTGGATTCAGGCGCTTCGAACCACATGACGAGTCATGGGGAGTGGTTCAAGGAGATGAAAAACCTGGAAAGACCAGGTTTTGTGGAAACAGGGGATGACACTGCTCATCCAATTGCCCACTTTGGAGATGTGCCATTGTCTATGCAGGATGGCAAAGTGAAGTACCTTGCTGATGTACTTCATGTACCGAACATAACAAAGAATCTGGTTTCAGTTGGCCAGATGATTGAGCAGGGTTTGCAGGTTCGGTTTAACCCTGCTGGTGATGGGTGTTATGTTGAAGATTTCAAAGACAAGTGCAGGTTGGTTGCAAAAGGCAACAGAGTGGGCAGAATGTTTACGTTGAATGTAGACATGCCTGAAATGAGTGCTGCGATGTTTGCAAATGGTTCAGAAATTGTTGCAGACACAGACATTTGGCATAAAAGGATTGGACATGTAAATGTTCAGAGATTGAAGTCTATGCAGACAAAAGGAATTGTGACAGGGCTGCCAAAATTTAAAGTGGAAGGTATGCAGAAAATATGTGAAGCATGCCAATTTGGGAAGCAAACAAAGCATGTGTTTCCACGCAACAGATATGTGAGCAGAAATGCACTAGATGTTGTGCATTCAGATGTATGGGGTCCTACGAAGACTATATCTATGGGGAGGCTGCAGGTATTATGTGACTTTCATTGATGACCACACAAGGAAAGTGTGGGTATATTTCATGAAGGAGAAGAGTGAGGTGTTCACTCACTTTCAGAATTTCAGAGTTTTAGTTGAAAAGCAAACAGGGAAATATGTAAAGTGCCTAAGGTCAGATGGAGGGGGAGAGTACTTCTCCAATGAGTTCTCTGAATTTTTGAAGAAGAATGGTATTCGGAGACAGTTTACATGCAGATACACTCCGCAGCAAAATAGAGTTGCTGAGCAGAAAAACAGGCACATTGCTGAGATTGCGCGAGCATTGATGGAAGAGAAGAATATGCCGCATTGCTATTGGGTTGAGGATGTTTCTACAGCAGTATACATCATGAACAGGACTCCAACTGCAGCCATACATGATGTAACTCTAGAGGAGAGGTTTACTGGCAGAAAACTAGATTTGTCTCATCTGAAAGTTTTTGGATGCATTGCATATGTGCATGTGCCAGATGAGCTGTGAACTAAGCTGGATCTGAAAGTTGAAAAATGTGTGTTTATTGGATATTCCCTTGAGCAAAAGGGATACAGGTGTTATAACCCTGCTACACGTGAGTTGAGGGTAAGCAGGGATGTTGTCTTTGATGAGATGAGCAGCTGGTATGCTGCTGAAAAAGAAGCTGTTGGGGCTGATGTGAGTGGAAGTGTGGTTGCACAGAATGCAGGTCAGCAATCACAGTCTTTGAGTGGACCAGGAGAGTCCTCATCTAGTGGGTCTATTGATAGACCATGGAGTGGCAGGCTGCGTCATAATACCAGTCCTGCAAATGTGATTAGTACATCACATAAAGGAAAAGAGAAAGTGATTGAGCCCCTTGGTATGCCTAACATTTCTGCATGGCATTCTCATGTTGATGGAGAGTCTAGTGGCTCAGATATGAGCCTTGATGAGGAGCTTGGGATCCCAGCTATGAGAACACCTGGTGTAAAGAATGCTATGGAAGCCATGAATGAAAAGCTGCGAAGATCTGGTAGAGTGAAGAACCCTGTGCAGAGGTTTACTTATGATGGTTATGTGGCACATCACTATGCATATATGGCAAAGGTTGTGCAGGTTGTTGAGCCCACATGCATTGATGAGGCTGTTGGAAATGTGTGTTGGGAGAAAGCTATGGATGAGGAGATGGATGCACTATATGGAAATGAAACTTGGGATTTAGTGCAATTGCCTGAAGGCAAGAAAGCCATTGGATGCAAGTGGGTGTACAAAGTTAAACATAACAGTGATGGAAGCATAAACAGGTACAAGGCTAGATTGGTAGCCAAAGGATATGCGCAGACATATGGGATTGATTATGAGGAAACTTTCAGCCCAGTTGCCAAGATGGCAACGGTGAGAGTTGTGATAGCAGTGGCTACATCAAAGCAATGGTCTTTACATCAGATGGATGTAAAGAATGCATTCTTGCATGGGGATTTGCAAGAAGAGGTGTATATGCTGCAGCCACCCGGATATGAGGATGTGGGTCACCCCGAGCATGTTTGCAGGTTGAAGAAAGCCTTGTATGGCTTAAAGCAAGCACCAAGAGCATGGTCTGACAAGATTTCTGAATATCTTGTCACTATTGGCTTTCATGTAGCCAATGCAGATTTCTCATTGTATGTGAGACATGGTGATAGAGGAGTTGTGCTTCTTGTTGTCATCTATGTAGATGACTTGATCATTACGGGGGACCATGATGCAGAGATCTTTGATGTAAAGATCTTGCTAAGACAGAAGTTTGAGATGAAGGATCTGGGGGAGCTCAAATATTTCTTGGGCATTGAGGTGATTAGGTCACCACATGGTATTGGATTACTACAGAGACAGTATGGCTTGGACATGTTGTCCAAGTATGGTATGACAGGCTGTAAGCCTATTTCTATGCCATTGGATCAGAATGGCAAGTTGAGTGTAAATTCAGGAGAGATCTTGGAGGACCCTACTATGTACAGGCGCATAGTAGGAAGTTTGATCTACATGATGATCACCAGACCAAATTTGAGCTATGCTGTTGGGTTGGTGAGTCAGTTTATGCAGGTTCCACGGAAACCGCATTTGGATGCAGTGAGACGCATACTGAGGTATGTGAAGTCTACTTTGCATTGTGGACTATTCTATGAGACTGGGACAGAGATATGTGTACATGGGTACACAGATGCTGATTGGGCTGGTAGTATCTCCAGATAGGAGATCTACTAGTGGATTCATGTTTTCTTTGGGGAGTGCTGCTGTGACTTGGAGCAGCAAGAAGCAGCCTACGGGTGCTCTATCAAGTACAGAGGCCGAGTACAGAGGAGCTGCTATGGCAGCATGTGAGGTAGCTTGGTTGAGAAAGCTACTTGCAGATTTGGGTCTATCAGTGGATAGACAAGTTGTCATTTTCTGTGACAACATTAGCAGTATACAGTTGGCCAGGAACCTAGTCTTTCATGCTCGTACGAAGCACATAGAGGTCCACTACCACTTTGTCAGAGAGAAGGTCTTAGCAGGAGACCTTGACCTTGTTTATGTCAGCACAGAGGATCATGTAGCTGACATCTTCACCAAAGCATTGGGTACAGAGAAGCTCCGCAGATTCAGAGCTTCGCTTGGTGTACATGAGATGGAGTTGAGCTCGAGGGGGAGTGTTGAGATATCGAGCTCGTCTAGTGAGGTGGTGGCCACTGATGACCCGCCTGGGGGATAAGCCCCACACTTACACCACTGGCATGGTTGGTGAGATCTTGGGTGATATGCGGCCAGTGGGATGACAGGCTGTGTGACAGCCATTCTAGAGACCGGCATAGTTATAGTGCCAGCTCATTTAGTCGGGTTCACACTATAGAGAACCCGTGTATGTATTGGTTGAGTACCTTTCATATTATGTGTACTCTTATTCTTGTATATGGTGTGTTGAGTGTTGAGTGAAGAAGAAGAAGATTTCAGCCTCTTACCTTGTGTGTTCTCTATTAAGGTTTTGTGAGTGTGTGTGTGTGCTTGCAAGAGCTCAAGCTCTCTTCCCCCCCTGCATCTTTTCAGCATGTGCTTGCCACCATAGATGTGTTACCCCCTGGAGGGACCAAGTATGTTGAATCGAGAATCATTCCCACCACCTCAGTGTGCATGGTAGATGTGCAACCTAGAGAAAAAGAAACAGAGGATGAAGCCTCCAGCATGAAGGGTATGGACCGCAAGGTCATACAACAGCACCCAACGCATCAAGAAGTTGTGGAAACAAAAGAGGTATATTGCTCGACGGAATGCCCTATTACAAAGTAAACCCACGGATGCCCAGTGGCTAAGATATCTCGAAGTCACTAAGGTTCACAAGGAGTTCTCTAAAGAACTAGGGTGAGGAATTGAGTAAGACAACCTTGGAAGGAAATCAAGAGGAGCTCAACAACTCAATGATGTAGAAATAAACTACACCATAACTTAGCGTTGTGAAGGGAGGCGGAGAAACACGGAACACCTCTATAGCAATGCCTTTCCACAGTTTGGAATACACACCAACATCAAAAGAAAGGGGCACCAGTCAACTTCTCAATGAGCTGACACAACATTTACATTTCAAGCATGAGACTTTGTCTCTACCCTCATTCAATTTTTTTCAAGCAACTGGGGGAAGCCTACATACATTTGATCAAGACATGCAAGGGGAGATGGGCACATCAACATCTGCCACCCTTTACTCAATTGATACATATGCATATAGGGGTGCACCCTTATTATGAAATAGGCTCACAAAATGAACACCACAGAGAAATGATGAGAGAACCACTTGACATAACAAGGTTACATTCCATCAAGTATGAGCTTTCTGCAATACTTCAGTTTCCCAAGAAAAGACAACATCAGTAAGGAACTTTAATTCTCCCAACCTGGCCAGCAGTGTGTGAATAGGAGGCACAATCCCTTTCTGGTCTTCGGTCTGTCTGTTGAAGAAGCATACCACCATGCATGCATATTCTCTCAAGCAAAACCAGAGGGCTGTTTTCCTCATACACATGAGCTTTCCACAAAGTCAGAGATTTGGTTATCATATACATGGGTTTTCCAATGCCACAAACTGGTGATTCCTCATATATATAGGAGTTATTTCACAAAAATGAGGACAAAAAAGCTGGGCAGCCGTCACTTACATTGCATGGGCCGTCATCATGACCGAGAGCCGCACTCTCAAGGTGTGGCACCTTCTCTTCATTCATACAAGTAGTGTTGCAGCTTCTCCTCCCCTCCCAAACTGAAGTGCCGTAAGCTGTTCTGAGGGTACTTCTCTTCAAAGGAAGCGAGCTTATCTCCTTTCTCTCTTAAACACAAAGAGAGCAGCTTCTCACATACGAGGAAAAAAAAACACCCGGGTTTTCACACCTTGAAGACGGTGCCTTCTCACAAAAGCTACACTTCTCCCCTTACCCACATGGCTGCACTCTCAAAGAACATTAAAATTTTAGATTTTCTATACACATAAGCTGCATAGGTTCTCTAATGCTTTAGAGTAGTGAACTCTCCCCACGCTCTTACAATCCTAGCGCTGCAGAGCCCGTGGATTCCACGCTAATGGGCTGCACGCTTTTTTATTTGAGCTGCGAGTACTCCCTCAATACACCTTAGCTACCTTCTCTCTGAGAGCTACAGACACAAACCATCTCTCCTACATGGGCTGCGCAGCTCAACTTCTCTATACCCTACGCAGCTCTTGCGAATACTGCTACGTAGCACACCTACTCACACTTTGAAAATACTGGGAGCCTTATACACATAATAGAGAGTGCAGCGCAGCTCTATGAAGACCTTAGAGCTACGCTCTCCCTCACACTCTATAAAAAACGAAGCAGCGCTCTTCCACGCCCATAGGCTGCGCACAGAGCATTGGAGCTGCAAGTACTACCCCCCCCACATCCATGGGCTGCTCCCCTCCTTCTTATACACCAGCGGGCGCTGCCCGTTCAACCAAAGTATATTTTAATATGCTCAATACTCCAAGGCCTGTCAGAGAGCTCCCCCACCTCCACACGGCGCCTTTTTGAATTTTGAGGCTAGTTGAGGAACTTTTGAAACCATCCAAGGCCACCTTCTATTTTAAGCAAACCTTGCATTAAATCCCAAGGTGACTCTTTCATTCAAGGAAGACTTTGCACCACACACACCTTTGTTTCCCATGAAATGCCAAGGACTGGTACTGTAGCTGACCTCCTTCAACGGGTCCCTATCCAGTTTTTTTAAAAATAATGCTTTGCATGCTCACATTATTTGTCAACAACCTTGTCCATACATGATAGTGCCAATATCTGTCTTGTGAAACTGATTCTTATCTCTCACTTCTTCCATTTATTATTTATCCAGGTAAACCAATAACTAACTGTACACATTGCACATTTTTGTTAGATCCGTTCACATGTGGCCTTATACCCCCTTTGGCCCTTGGAGATGGACATTCTTTATTTGTAAATGCCATGCATGAGTGTGTACATATGCCAAGAAAATATTACCAAAAAACACCTAACATAGTTTGCCCATCCCCTAGCCTGCTAGATCATTCATGGTCAGCAGAAAACAGTGTCGTGAGGCTCAATGCATCTGATATCACCATGTTCTCAAAGACACTGCTTTTCACTTCTTCAATTCTTTCATCCTTGTCTACCATCATCAGTCGTGCATGATATAACTTGAGACGTAAACCATTCACCCTTGATACATGTGGGGTTCCATCAAGGTCAGCCAATTGATATGTGCCATTAGCAAAGCAATTCATTACTCTGAAGGGCCCCTCCCATTTTACTTGGAACTTCTTTTGAAAGGTTTTATCCAGCTTACTGTTATAGCGTAGCACCAAATCACCTTCCTCAATACCCTTCTTCTTAATCTTCTCATTTATCTTTGTCAATGCCCTACTTTGCATTTTCTCATAATGTTCCAAGGCACTCATCCTGTCCAGCTGAACCTCTTGTAACTGTAAGAGTCTCTCTTTAAATGTGTTGCTAGATGGCCCTAGCAGCTTTTCTAACATTTTTACTGCAGGCAACTCAATTTCCACCGGTAATAAAGCTTCTTTGCCATACACTAAGTGAAAAGGTGTAAAACTTGTGCTTGTCTTTACCGATGTACGATAAGCCCATAAAGCACTGAACAGCTCCAGATCCCAATTCTTGCCCTGATGTTCTGTCACCTTTGCAAGAATGTGTATAAGTTCACCATTGAATCTTTCATTCAAACCATTGCACTGCGGGTAATAAGGAGTAGTAAAATTATGCTTAATCCGCATTTTGGCACACAAGTATTCAAGCAAGTCAGCTCTAAAACCGGGCCCTTGATCTGAAAGAAGCTCCAAGGGCACCCCAAATTTACAGCAGATGTCTTCATAAACAAACTTTGCAACATCTCTTGCCGTAATTTGCTTCACTGCTCTAGCTTCTGCCCACCTGGAAAGATAATCCACAGCTGTCAAAATATAACTCTTCCCCCTGCTGGTAATGGGTAAAGGTCCTACTGCATCAATTCCCCACTTCTCAAAAATGTCAAAGGCCAAGATTGTTTTGCGCAACTCTGGTTTTAAAACTCGTTTTCCAAATGCCTGGCACCTCTTGCATGAGCTACACCAATGATGCACATCTTTTTGTATACTTGGCCATATGTAACCTTCCTGTAAGATTTTGTGCAATGTGATTTTAAATGCAAAGTGGCCACCGCATGCTCCTTCATGATTCTCCTCAAGCACTCTGTACAGCTCTTCCTTCCATGGTACACGCCTTAACACCAAGTCAGCCCCTTGCATGTATAAGGTGTCACCAATGAGCTTGTATTTGCAAGCTCTGCGTACAAACCCATATTTCTTTGCCTTCTCAATGTCCTGGGGAATGACTCCTGTCAACAAAAACTCTTCTTCCAGTGTCAGACTTTCACGACCCCGATAAAGTGGCAGATCCGCTTTTAACACATATAGCTCACCAATCATTCCCTGTGCTGCTTCATGTGCTTCTGTATTAAGAGAACGCTCCACATGCCGAATGCCCCATGCTTCAAACTCCTTCAACAAGCTCTTGATTTTGAGACACTTGTTCCTTAATGCAGGGTTTTTGCTCTTCCATACTCCTAGTATTTGCTTTACCACCAGTAGAGAATCACCTCTTATGCATAATCTCTTTACACCATGCTTAATGCAAATGCTTAGCCCTGCTTCCAATGTAGAATATTCTGCTTCATTGTTAGTATGAGCATCAACTTTGAATCCCTTTTTACAAACCAGCTTACCTTGTTGGTCATAAAGAGCTATACCACCCGAAGCTGCATCATGGCTCTTCCTGTATGAACCATCAAAGAACAAAACATGAGCATTGCTTACTTCTGCCACACTTTCTACCTTTCTAACACTTTCCTCTTTGACAAGTAGAGGGTTTTCCTTATAAGTTAACAAATCTGCCAAAGTAGCTCTGTTACTTTCTTCCACCAAGAAAGAGAACTCAAACTCCTGCAATTCAATCACCCACTTTTTTACTGCCTTAGACATGTTTACACCATTGATGAGCTGAGGCAAGAATGTGTAACTAGTTAGGAATACAAATGGCTTTGTCAAAAGATATTGGCGAAACCGTCGGCAACAAGCAAACACCACACTTACCATCACCAACTCTATTTCTGACAATCCCCTTTCTGCTACTACTAACTTTACCCTACTAGCACAATAAACGGGGTGCATATATTGGCTCCCCTTCCCTTTTTGCAGCAACATAGCACCAATAGCATCCTCTCCTACTGAAGGATTCACATAAAAAACCTGTTCCCAATTTGGAGCCTGTACCACTGTCATCTCCCCCAAGACTTCTTTGATTCTTCGAAACTCCTCTTCACACTTGTCATCCCATTGCAAAGGATCATGCTTTGCCACCTGTTGTAATGGATATAAAAGTTGTGAGGACAATGAAATGAATCTTGACATGTACTTTACCTTCTGAATAAATGTTGCCAACTGTTTTGTAGACTCTGGAGAAGGAAGAAGCATGATTGCCTTGACCTTGTCTGGATCAGCCTCAATGCCATTTTCTGACACCATATGACCCAACAATTTTACCCTTGGTTTTGCAAAGAAACACTTCTTGGGATTGAGTTGGCCACCACAATCATTATATCGTTCCAACACCATCTCCAGCTTCTCACAGTGATCCATGCGTGTGCTGTAGACACAAAAATCATCAATGAAATCTTGTACACATTTTCCAATGAATGGCAGAAGCGCCCAATTTGCTCTCTTTTGATAGTGAGCCGGACCATTTGTTAGCCCAAATGGTAGTACTGTATAGCAAAAGCAGCCCCATGGCGTAATGAAAGTAGTTTTCTTCTGATCCTCTGGAGCAATCTTCAACTGGAAATAGCCTGAAAACCCATCACACACACTGTATCTTTCATGACCCGCCACTGAATCTAGGATTTGATCAATGAAAGGTAGTGGGTATGGATCCTTCTTTGTAGCTGCATTCAAAGGTTTGAAATCCACACAAACCCTCCATTTTCCGTCCTTTTTTGGAGTGACCACGACTGGGCTTACCCACTCTGTTGTCTCCACAGGGCATATAAAACCAGCCTTTAGTAGTTTGCCCACCTCTTCTTGCAAAGCCTTCATCTGTTCTGGACCCATTCTCCTTAGTCTTTGACGTACTGGCTTGGCTCCTTCCTTTAGCTCTATGTGCAAATCTTCCCCTTTGAAGCCCCGAACTTCTTCATACGATGTGATGAATAAATCTGGATATGTTGACAACATCTTTAAATACTTCTCCTTCTCTATGACTGAGAGATCTGTGCTAATCATCCTGGCCATCAATTCGTGCTTTTCGTGTGGCTTCACCTGAGGTTGCATTAGCTCTTCAATCACTTCGTATGGGCCCTTGGACTCATCTTCAATCCCTTTCATGGATGCGACTATGCTGGTCTGTTCAAAGACCCTGTCCACCATCAGAAATGCCACATTTACCTCTCCCTCACTACTAGTGGTGGTGCTACTGTCTTCATCTGACACAGTGGAAGACTCCTCACTACTTGGACTTTCCCCTTCTTCATAATCTTCATCTAGTGGTTTCCTGCTACTCATGTCAAATAGTCTTTTGCCCCCTGTCTCCCCATATAAGCTGATTGTTCCATGTCTCCAATCTTGAACGGCCCGCACTGCGCGTAGCCATGGTCTTCCAAGGATGATAGGATAAGCCCCTAATCCTGCTGGCATTACATGAAAATCTACTACCGTTTTGACTGCATAGGCTTCGATTTCCAAACTCTTCACTACCCCTAGACACTTGATCTTTTGATGGTTTGCCAGTCGTATGCGGAATCCTGAGACTCCTTCTACTCTCAGGCCCATCTTTTCCACACATGTTTGAGTGATTACACAAATTTGTGCACCACCATCCACGTATCCCTGCCCAAGATTCTTCCTCTTGTGCCAAACATCTACTATGGGACAAATGTCTGAAGACTCATCAATGGCCAACACTCTTACTGACCCTCTGTTGGGCTCCTTCCCCAGCGGGCTGACTAGTTTCTTCCATTGGCGCTTCAGCTTCGGTATCATTTCCACTAGTTGTCCAAAGGTCACGTCTGCCTTCCTACTGCTCAGGTCCTGTTTCAAATCATAGCTATCCTGCCCTTCCCCTAGTGGAAAATCTGAGACGTGAAATTTTCGGCGAGCTTTCCTTTTCCTTTTAGCTTTCACATCTTCACCCTCATGACTCTTCCCTTTTTTCCTACTGGGACCTGCTTCATTTCTTCCTTCTTTATCCTCTGTAGTTCTCTTCCCAATAGGCATTACTAATGTATCTTCCAACATTGCTGCCTTCTCCAAGGTGACCACACTTAACACTTTTGTCTTTCCCTTGTCTTCCTTGGTCAATCCACTAGGTCCTGCCTCACCCTTAATCTCTATACCATAATCATTTGACCGGTTCGGCAACTGTGCAGGCAACGGATACATATCTCCACCCATTCTTGGTGGTTTATCACATTGTGGGCTGATGTGGCCAAGCTCTCCACAGTTATAGCATGTGGGCAATTGCCTCCAACCCCTGCCGTTATTCTGTCCACCAAAACCATTCTTTGGTTGTCCTTCACTTCCTGGCTGATTTGCAAGTCTCACACGACCTCGATTATTTCCCACATTGCTTAACATATTTAAACTAAGATTCTTCATCAAATCAACCACTTGCCTCAAGTCCTGCCTCAGTTCATCATCTTGTGCTGCAGTAGTGACCATTGCTGGCGCAACTTGAGTAGTTACTGAACCCGCATCTGCTGGATGCACCTCCTCTGGAACCCGACTTTGCATGGAATCCATTTGCTTCATCTCTGACACCATAGGTAGTGAGCTCACTCCCAATTGGGTTAGCCTATTCAACTTCCACTCTTTGTTCCTTGCCACCTCCAATGCATCCTCGTATGTTCTTGGCTTCTTCAATTCTACCCTCCAACGCAGGTTTTCCTTGAGGCCAACCAAGAACCGATCCTTTTTCATCATATCTGGTGGGGGCACTTGTGGCTGTAAGGCTTGGCACAAGCTCTCCCATAATATGGAAAACTTCTTGATGTAATCCTCAATGGGCTCTGCTTTTCTCTGTCTCAATTCCTGTATTTCATGCCAAACTTTGTCTGGATCTCTCACCTTCACAAACTGTGCTGTTAAAGCTTGTCGGACATTATCCCAAGTCAATGGCATAGGTGGATCAGCCCTCTGCAACTCCTCCTCATAGCCCTTACACCAGCTCCGTGCATCACCCTTCAAACAGATTTGCAAAAGGCGTAACATTTGAGCGGGTATCTGGATATGGTTGCTTATGCACGCAACTTCCATGTTTTCTAAGAATTCTTCCACACTCTCATCATTTTTTCCATGAAACTCTGGATAAGGGAAAGCCATTGTTACCCAAAAAAACCTTTTTGACACAGATGCGAAAGCAAAACCTTCTACTAACTCAATCCTCAGAAGAAAACTTCAAAACATTTCAGGTTTAGAAGAGGATGAACACATGCACATCAAACGAATTTGCATAGTTAATCATTGGAATTACCACCGGCAAAGGAGACTCCAATATTTCCCTCAGTCTCTCTGGCCCAAACATATATGCCACCTGCTGTTGAAAGAAAATTTTTCTGTCCACATGAACATTTATCTGAATTCTTTGGGTAAAATGGAAGGGAGTAAATTGAGATCCATTGTGATTATCCATTGAGAGTGGCCATCCACCAACTCCCAAGAGGCACGACTGGCTGATTACCCAATTCTACCAGAACTTTTAGGCAACAAATCAAATGTGAAACAGCACCAATATCAAGAATTTCAGCCTGCAAACCATACTTCAATTGACTGTCAAATCAAGGTAATATAGCACAATTTTAGAAGGCATCTGTCACACAACTGTCCTGGCATAGCAGTCATTCACTGAGATTAATCACATGCACATGTTTTCGGTCTTGTAAACTGCAGGCTCTTGGAATGCTCCTCAGTGGGGGCACCAAAAACTGTGAAGGGAGGCGGAGAAACACGGAACACCTCTATAGCAATGCCTTTCCACAGTTTGGAATACACACCAACATCAAAAGAAAGGGGCACCAGTCAATTTCTCAATGAGCTGACACAACATTTACATTTCAAGCATGAGACTTTGTCTCTACCCTCATTCAATTTTTTTCAAGCAACTGGGGGAAGCCTACATACATTTGATCAAGACATGCAAGGGGAGATGGGCACATCAACATCTGCCACCCTTTACTCAATTGATACATATGCATATAGGGGTGCACCCTTATTATGAAATAGGCTCACAAAATGAACACCACAGAGAAATGATGAGAGAACCACTTGACATAACAAGGTTACATTCCATCAAGTATGAGCTTTCTGCAATGCTTCAGTTTCCCAAGAAAAGACAACATCAGTAAGGAACTTTAATTCTCCCAACCTGGCCAGCAGTGTGTGAATAGGAGGCACAATCCCTTTCTGGTCTTCGGTCTGTCTGTTGAAGAAGCATACCACCATGCATGCATATTCTCTCAAGCAAAACCAGAGGGCTGTTTTCCTCATACACATGAGCTTTCCACAAAGTCAGAGATTTGGTTATCATATACATGGGTTTTCCAATGCCACAAACTGGTGATTCCTCATATATATAGGAGTTATTTCACAAAAATGAGGACAAAAAAGCTGGGCAGCCGTCACTTACATTGCATGGGCCGTCATCATGACCGAGAGCCGCACTCTCAAGGCGTGGCACCTTCTCTTCATTCATACAAGTAGTGTTGCAGCTTCTCCTCCCCTCCCAAACTGAAGTGCCGTAAGCTGTTCTGAGGGTACTTCTCTTCAAAGGAAGCGAGCTTATCTCCTTTCTCTCTTAAACACAAAGAGAGCAGCTTCTCACATACGAGGAAAAAAAAACACTCGGGTTTTCACACCTTGAAGACGGTGCCTTCTCACAAAAGCTACACTTCTCCCCTTACCCACATGGCTGCACTCTCAAAGAACATTAAAATTTTAGATTTTCTATACACATAAGCTGCATAGGTTCTCTAATGCTTTAGAGTAGTGAACTCTCCCCACGCTCTTACAATCCTAGCGCTGCAGAGCCCGTGGATTCCACGCTCATGGGCTGCACGCTTTTTTATTTGAGCTGCGAGTACTCCCTCAATACACCTTAGCTACCTTCTCTCTGAGAGCTACAGACACAAACCATCTCTCCTACATGGGCTGCGCAGCTCAACTTCTCTATACCCTGCGCAGCTCTTGCGAATACTGCTACGTAGCACACCTACTCACACTTTGAAAATACTGGGAGCCTTATACACATAATAGAGAGTGCAGCGCAGCTCTATGAAGACCTTAGAGCTACGCTCTCCCTCACACTCTATAAAAAACGAAGCAGCGCTCTTCCACGCCCATAGGCTGCGCACAGAGCATTGGAGCTGCAAGTACTACCCCCCCCACATCCATGGGCTGCTCCCCTCCTTCTTATACACCAGCGGGCGCTGCCCGTTCAACCAAAGTATATTTTAATATGCTCAATACTCCAAGGCCTGTCAGAGAGCTCCCCCACCTCCACACGGCGCCTTTTTGAATTTTGAGGCTAGTTGAGGAACTTTTGAAACCATCCAAGGCCACCTTCTATTTTAAGCAAACCTTGCATTAATCCCAAGGTGACTCTTTCATTCAAGGAAGACTTTGCACCACACACACCTTTGTTTCCCATGAAATGCCAAGGACTGGTACTGTAGCTGACCTCCTTCAACGGGTCCCTATCCAGTTTTTTTAAAAATAATGCTTTGCATGCTCACATTATTTGTCAACAACCTTGTCCATACATGATAGTGCCAATATCTGTCTTGTGAAACTGATTCTTATCTCTCACTTCTTCCATTTATTATTTATCCACGTAAACCAATAACTAACTGTACACATTGCACATTTTTGTTAGATCCGTTCACATGTGGCCTTATACCCCCTTTGGCCCTTGGAGATGGACATTCTTTATTTGTAAATGCCATGCATGAGTGTGTACATATGCCAAGAAAATATTACCAAAAAACACCTAACAGCGTGAAGGATTAGCCATGGTTTATGCTATTAAGAAATACAGACATTACTTAATTATTGGCCAACAAATTTGTATTCTTTGTTGATCATCAAGCTTTATTATATCTAGTGAATAAGCCATGCACCACGGGGAGAATCACATGATGGTTTCTTTTACTCTTGGAATTCGACTTTACGGTCGCGACGATGAGAAAAGAAACACAACATGTTTTGGTAGACCATATGTCTAGAATCCCAAACGGAGAACCAACAACTGGCATTGATGATGACCTCCTATATGCATGTCTATTCAAAATTGATATGGTGCCCAAGTGGAGCGAGAAATATCACAATACCTAGCTCATGGTTTTCCACAAGATTGACCTTTAAACAAAGATAAGATACATCGGCTTATTCCATCACCATCCCATTATGGAGTTCCTTGAATAAGGGAAAGTAGGCAATGACATGTGACACAAAGCCACCAATGCCAAGAAAAGTAGAAGAATTAGCAGAACATACCTCAAACCACCATCACCATCACCATTCAGGAGGATCACAGACAAGGCAATATATGCACGCAATCAGAAAACAATGGGTTTCTAAATCCTAGCTTCAAGCCCAAGGATACTATGATAAGGACAATACCTCATGGGCATCAAGGCTGTAGGAAAGCAAAGCTATAGGCACGAGAGACAAGGGAATCAAACCAAGGAGAGGAAGCAACAACCCAAGCGTGCCCGAGCACCACTTAGCATTAAACAACGATGGGTAAGGAAAAAATTACTAGTAGCGTATGGCTACTATCAAGGAAATGCAAAAGTATGGGTACCAAAAACCAACATAAGACCCAATGCGGCATGTAAGAACAGACGAGAGCCATAAACAAAGGCAGACTCAGGTCCAAGCTAAATCAGCTCTGTCAAGGCAATACCGAAATTGGTTTGGAAGAAGAAAATCGCTCAACCAAGTAAACAAAGGAGTACGACACATCCAATGTCACCCCCACCAAAGAAATCAAGGTGAGCCAAGTTGTGGAACAAGGTAATGCAAATGTGCACTCACATGCACATGAAACAAAACAGGTTCACTAAGACTCGGTAGATGTACTCCTCCACTGGATGGAAGGAAAGCTTAGAAGTTCTCACCGAAAACTAAAGCGGCTACAACAACACATACCCACAAGCTTCAAAGTACAAACTTGGTTCCCATGGCAATAAAAGAAAGGAGGGTGACAAGGAGTACCTAGCTCCAAGCAATAACTCCAAATGGGTATAAGGTAAAGGGGTATGCATTTTATGTCATGAAACATGTTCATACATTTCACATGTTCAATTCTACTCCTCTAATGCATATCATGTGGCCTTGTAATGTTTGAGCATATAGGACTCCATAGGGTATCAATAATTGCATGCATAAGAGAACGCAGTTGTTTCACATCGTGAAATGCTTTAAGGTAGTTCACATCATGAACTGCCTCATGCCATTTCACGTTGTGAAGCGATCAAAAAGCCTTTGCGTATCGTATTTGGACATGTAGCATGCCCAATAAATATGGCCGCCAGTGCCAAGGGCAAATGGCTAGTAGATAATAAATACTTCATTTTTCCTCTTTCATGCATTTTTCATCGTCTTTCTTTGAGAGCTTCTTCTCCATCATCGTCTGTTGATTGCATCATCGTTGGTGCTCCATCCGTCCAGCACTCCACCGTCATCGTATGCTGCTTGCTTGTTGTGATCATCATTTATTATGTAGGTGCTCACTAGCCCCATCATGCTTGCATCTAATGTGCTTTTCTTTTCCCTTTTTTATTCTTTTATCTTCCCATTGCATCGTTTCCATCAACACTTCTCACATTAAAGAAACAAATTAAAATGTGAAACAGCAGCCTGCTTTGCTGTTTCATGATATCAAATCCACTTTTGCTAGTTCACAAAAAATAAAATGATGTCATGTATCCACCTATTAACGAAAAATCACTCACAGAGTGCAGACCACTAACACATATCAAAAACATTTAGCTGTGAATAAACCCTGCTAGTTCATGGGTTAACTAGTTCATGGCTTAGCTAGTTCACAAACTGCTAGTTCATGGGTTAGCTAGTTCATGGGTTAGCTAGTTTATGGCTTAACAGCTCACGGTTTAGCCCATTCACAAAATAGCACTTCACAAATTGTTAGTTCATGAAATAACAATTCACAAAATAACACTTCATGAACTACACTTCACAAAATAACGCTTCACGAACTGTTAGTTCACGATTGAATCCGGAATAACAATTCACGAATTAATAGTTCACGTCGTGAACTACACTCTGCTAGTTCACGATTCAACACACACTGACAATTCATGGACTTCACCTACTGCTTCACGATAAATACTAATTCATGAATTCTTGATAATTCACCACATCACTCCTTTATTGTGGATTGCTCACTACACTAACACTCTTTCCATCATACTCCAACACTTAGAAAATCACTGACGTAGAAAAAAAAACACAAGCCAACACATGTGCCACGCGCTCCTACCAATTAATAATTATTGATGCTCTATTTATAATGTTACAGATGGCATCCTCCAAAACCTCCGACCCGGAGTTTGAAGGGAACCTTGCCGTCAATCAAACTAGCACTACACGATCACCGGTCGCCAAAAGGAAGCGGCACAAAGTTGACATATCTGGGGCCATATGCACAGAATTTACAAGGGAAAATGCTCCAAATAGACATACAAAGAAATCATGGGAAGGATATCTTCCAATACCATAGCCCTGAGTGCCTAAAGATTCTGGAAGACAGTGATTGTTGAGATATCAAGCTTAACTAGTGCTACGCGGCGGACATTGATGACTCGCCTGGGTGATAGCTTCTGCATCTACACCACCGGCATGGTTGGTGAGATTATGGGTGATATGCGGCCAGTGGGATGACAGGCTGTGTGTGACAGCCATTTTGGATTACTAGAGACTGGCATAGTTATAGCGCCAGCTCATTTAGTCAGGTTCACATTATGTAGTAGTTGAGTACTAACCCATATAGTGTGTACTCTTATCTTTATGTTATGTTGGTTGAGTAGAGAAGAAGAAGATAGAAGAAAATTCAACTATCCATCTCTCTCTTGTGTCTTGCTCTCTCTTGTGTGTGTGTGTGTGTGTGTGTGTGTGTGTTTGCTTACTAGGGCTCCCTCTCCCCCACATTCTCTTTATGGTATCAGATCCTGTTCCGTGGTGAGAGCTAAGGAGGTAAGCAAGAGGCAAGAACAAGCAAGGAAGAAAGTGGTACTACATGGGTATGAGCACCATCACCTCTGTCCCCTTCTTAGTTTAGGTACAACACCCCCTCAGTAGCTCTGGGAACTACATATCTCCGATTGAGGAGATGTCTTCATGGGAGCGGAGCTACATGGCAGGTATACTGTCCTATATTGGAAAAAAATAATTTCAGCCAGATTCGTGTTTCAGGCACGTTTACGGGTCTTGTTTCGTCACTGCAGAGTATTTTTGGCAGTTTTCTGGAAGTTCTCGTAGAAAATTATTTCTACTCGAAATCTGGTTATTGTAGTGTAGTAGTGCATTTTGGAAGTGCAAATAGGGTTTGCACATGTATTGTTGATACTAGGTGTATGTACATGTACTTTGGTCACATTTTATGACACACAGGGCTGTGCTGAAGTACTGCTGCACACATGTATTGTTGATACTGGGTGTATGTACATGTACTTTGGTCACATTTTATGACACAAGGCCGTGCTGAAGTACTGCTGTTGTGTGCAGCGGTTATATAGAAGATACTACAAACACCACCTTCTAGCCCTGCCACCCTTGTATTCAAAAACCTCTCACCACTACATAAATTATTCATCTCGGATCTGCCCACCTCAGCTGAGATAGGTGTCACACAAGAACAAAATGAACAACAATTTCCACAAGCAGATGTCGGCAAAAAGAATAAAGAAGCCACTTCAGTCCATACAGAGGATGCTTAGGAGGAACACGAAGTGGACAAGCATAAGAGAACAGAAGACAGCCCCAACCCCAACAAACGAAGAAGATTGGACTTCAAAAGCAAGCACATGCTCCTTCCTAGATTGTTTAAATATACCTAAGGATGTAGATACCTTTCTCGAAGAAACCACCAAAGGTCTTGACGATTGCTCCAACTTCAATTTCATGAAGCAGATAGGCTTGGCCTCTTCCAGCTCCTCTATTTGGTTATAGGAACAAAGAGTGTGTTATTGTCACCTTCTGACCACTCATCTACTACATATGATAGACATAAAGAATTGTGGCAGAAGTAGGTCAGAGACAAAACATAACAGGTGCAATCTCTTCAAGATCAATTAGATGCTGCTGATGTCACACATAAGGAGGTAATCATTAAAAGTTTAAGGGCTTCCAAAGAGCAAGAGGTAAGAGTAACAATGATGGAAGGGCATTATAGGTTGATCAACAAGATAATAGTCCATACCACCAAGGAAAATGAGGAGCTCAAGGCACAATTAGAACAAACAAAAGAACAACTTCAGCAAGAAGTGGCGAACACCAAAAAAAAAGCGTTGTAGCACACACAACAGCTGAGACAAGCGTACACCACCTTTCAAGCCAAGGAAAAGGGGTTCACACAAAAAATCAATGAGCTAAAGAAAAAAATTGTTGTCTTAGAACAAAAGGTGGCAAACCTCCAGGATGAGCGAGAACAACTAAACAAGGCACATGTAGAAAAGATCAGGGACCTCAATGAGGCCGTCAATGCCATCAACGCAAATAGAGAAAATGCTAGTGAGCCATCAACAGGTCCTTGAGCATGTCCACAAACAACTCAACACAAGCCAAACATTGGCACAAGAAACGGCTAGTGCAATTAGAAGAGGCTGAAGCCCAAGCCAGTGCCAACAACATTGCAAAAGAAGAGGTTGAGAGAAGATACACATAGTTGGCGACTGTTTGAGATGCACGAGAAGCAGCGATCTCCTCCCTCCTCAACGTAAAGGATCAAATAATCTAGGATTTGGAACAAATGCTCGCCCTCTAGGAACGTCCTCAATGGCAAGAGAAAAATGATGAGTTACGGCAACTCATCAAGCACGCTTCGGAGATAGGATCCTTGTTGCCGGTGACTCCTCGAGCCCCTCCTCAGACACTAACTCTGTTTTTGTCTACACTGACCCTCTCTTTACTTTAATATGAAATTGACTTAACAAAAGACCTCAATTTAGGAGACATTATACTAATCCATCGAGGACCTTGGAATCAAACTGAGTCTTCATTTGATGATGATGGGATTAGATCACTCTATGGAAGAAATGAGAAAAGAGCAAAACATTGTTACTCATGCCAAGAAATCTCAAGAGCTGTCAAAGACAAATGCACTTATAGTTGCTCAAGCCTCTAAGCAAGGGGACAAGCCATTAGTCAGTTCACGAATTGCATCTAGCATGAAATCCCTGGTATTTTTTACAAAGTCATCATTGCTCCACAAAAGCAAGAAAAGGTCCAAGAACCATCTAACACAAGCATGAATAGAGCCCCAGATGATATCCTAGCTAGTGACCCATATGTTCCTCTAGCTAGTGAAACCATGGCCATGACCACATCTTTGGAAAACTACTACAATGTTGCCACATCTTGGAGTTCAAATTACACGAGTGAGATTATATATTCTAAAATCTACTACTTCATGTGTTGAAGCACTTGTGATTTTAGCTACAACAGCTCTAGAACCAAAAAGAAAATGCATTGAACTTGCTAGTCCCTATGGAAAAGTGCTATTTAGTTCTTTGATTAATGGGGAAACCATGGACAACTTGATCTCTTTTGCTTCTTGGTGCCAACTAGGAAAACCCTAGCTTGAACCAAGTGAAGCTAGAGTTAAGGGTAGCAAGAAGAAAAGTACAAAAGTGTTTGGTTTGTAAAAAATTGGCACATATTGTGATAATGAGCACCTTGTTGGTGACTTCCTAGTCTTTCCTAAAGGTAAATTCAAAGGGCCAATCACCCTTGGTTACAATTGGTTGACAACTGCAGAAGGTAAAAGTGACTCTGCAAAAGAGAGTGAACATATGGTAGAACATCCTAACTGCAAAACTCTGGTCTTTATGCAACCTTCAGTGAAGTTACTAGCTCTCAAGGACGATCACAAGGAGGGATCTTTGCCATCAAATGGATTTGAAGCTAGTTTCTCAAACCCCGCTACACCATTGTCAGTGGAAGATTCTCCAGTGACCACTCCAAAAACCATCGTCGTCAGAGGCTCTTAGTAGTGGTTCTTGATATCCTTTTTTGCAGGAATCATTGGGCCATTGCTTTGGTCTTCACGGGGTGGTAGCTTATCGATGGATGGTTGTTTTGCCTACAACCCATCCCATCATCAACAAAGTCCATGGTTGTGAGTGCTTATGATCATGGAATACCTCCCTGCATAGGTAAATTCCTTGTTTGCAGTATATTGACTCCTTTGTTGGATTTTTTAGCACTAAAATACTACTACTTAGCAATGAAACACTATTATTGCTGCTATTTAGCACTATCATACTACTATCTAGCAGTATGATAGTGATAGTTAACTTAGATTTCTAGTTAAGAGTTAAAGAGTGCTAGTCATCAGTATATGGTAGTGCTAGTTAGCACTATGTTCTTGCTAGTTATCAATGGTAGTGCTAGTTAGCACTATGTTCTTACTAGTTATCAATGACATACTACTAGTTTAGCAATGCGTGCTAGTTAGCAAATGACATAGTGCTAGCTAGCAATGAGTGCTTGCTAACAATATCACAATGATAGTTAGCAGCATGAAAGTGGTGGTTAATAGAATGGTAGTCCTAGTTAGCAAACAATGTGAATAGTAGTATATAGTAGCACCATGAAAGTGCTAGTTAGCAGAATGATAGTACTAGTTATCAAAACAGTTTTAGTTAGTAAACTATTTGTGCTAGTTTGCAACACAATACTTTTAGTTAACAATGGATAATGATAGTACTAGCTAGTAGTATCATAGTGCTAGCTATCAATGACTGCTTGATCACAATATCACAATGATAGTTATCAGCATGAAAGTGCTGGTTAGCAGAATGGTAGTCCTGTTAGCAAACAATTATTGGTTAGTAGTATGTAGTTAGCACCATGAAAGTGCTAGTTAGTAGAATGATAGTCCTAGTTATCAAACAATTTAAACTATTTGTGCTAGTTAGCAACACAATACTGCTAGTTAGTAATAAAACATAGGTAGATAATGATAGTGCTAGTTAGTAGAATCATAGTGCTTTTTATCATAATGATAGTGCTAGAGTTAGTAGTATCATAGTGCTTTTTATCATAATGATAGTGCTAGTTAGTAGTATCATAGTGCTTTTTATCAATGAGTGCTTGATAACAATATCACAATGATAGTTATCAGCATGAAAGTGCTTGATAACAATATCACAATGATAGTTATCAGCATGAAAGTGCTAGTTAGCAGAATGGTAGTCCTTGTTAGCAAACAATTATTGGTTTTTTGGTAGTATTATGTAGTTAGCACCATGAAAGTGCTAGTTAGTAGAATGATAGTCCTAGTTGTCAAACATTGTTAGTTAACAGTATATTAGCTCTACTTATCACACTGATCTAATGTAACCTTTTCTTTTTGCTTTATATTAATGATGTGATGTACTCTTTTTCTATGCAAGAAAGTCTATTGTAGAAAAGTTGGGGTCCTCACGTAAAACAGCTCGTAAAGTTGATTGTGTGTGGAGGAGGAGGGCACCAGTAAGGCCAAAGATGATGACAAGATACACATGGACCCAGAGGATGTGCAGATGAAGGAAACACATGCCTTCGAGGCTATGGAAGAAGAGCCCAATCTTGAAAAGGATCCTATGCAGTTTGATAATGCTGTGAATGCAGAGGGAAAGGTCATTGTAGATGAGATCATTGCTGAAGTCACTAATGACTTAAATAACATGGCAAGCAACCCTGATGAGGACATTACATTGGACAAGATGTTTTGTAGCATTCTAGAAAATGTAAGGCCGCTAATGTCACTAAGGTGGCTGAAAAGCGTTAGAGTTGATGAGTAGAACTATTGTACTCATGCTGCATAATGTGGCCGATGTGCAATGAAAAACCTTATTTTTCAATAATTGTGTGGTGGTTTTGATCATGGCCTCTATATTATTTTCAGTCTATTTGCTTTCGCTTGATAACAATAGTGCTTCAATCATGTGATGATGAAGTTGTCTTATTCACGAGTACTCTTGTGTTGATGTAGATTAACGTTATTTAATACATGTGTTGTTTTTTGTAAATGAGTCCTTGGCGTTGTCCTTGTTTGTGAAAGGACCATGGAAATTGAGGCCAAAGAAACTTTGTAAGGGGCCATGGCACTCCCTTATGATTGAGGAAAGGGCTATTCAGAAATTAAACACAGTTTGGCGCAGTAGTGAGATTCCAATACTATTGCCCCCCTCCCATTGGCCCTCTTATATGCTGCCTGCACCTTCAGTGAAGAATCTCCCAAGGCCACTGGACCAGGAGCGTCATACACTTATCTTGGATATGAATGGGGTACTTGTGTATAAGGTCATTCGTGGCACCTAATTTTTTCCACATTGGCACACTGCATATTTGCAAGTCAGGGATTGGATTGAGTGCAGTCCAGATTTTGGCACCACATTTCTTGTGCGAAAGGATGCTGAACTATTTATGCAATGGGCTTGTAGATGGTTTCAGGTTTTCATATGGAGTTCTCAACGTCGTGTGAACCTTCTACGACATTTCAAGATCTACTTCCCAAACTTGGTCAAAAATATTAGTGGTTTTTTGGGGCAAAATGATTGTCAAAGGGCCAGCTTTGACTTTGATGGGGGAAAGCCAGTCTTCCTAAAAGACCCGTGAATGTTTTGGTGGAAGTATACAAATTTTAGCCCAACAAACACATTGCTGATGGATGACAGTTACTACAAAGTAGCATGTAGCAAAAAGGGTGTCTATATTGTATTTCCCAAGTTTGAAAACATGCCGTTGTTGGAGCATGAAAGTTTTTTATTACGGAGTGTGGGTCCTTTGCTTATGGAATAGCTACGTTCACCCAATCGTCAATGAAGTTGTAATTGGCGATGTGTTTAATTCCTGGAAGGATGACGAGAGCACCTTTGTATGTCAGAGATTGTTTGCTAAAATAGACAAGTTGGAAACCCGCTCATATGGCCATGGATATCTTGGCCTGATATTAATGTAATACTTTCAAATACCTTATAATACAATCATGGGGCCATGTTTTTTCATTATCATACATTGGTTTGTTCCAGTTATTAGTATTAATTTTTAACAGTGCTAATTAATGCTTAATAATTATTAGTATTAATGGTTAAAAGTGCTAATTACCATTGCCGACATTGCTAGTTAACAGTGTGAACACTACTAATTAACAGTGCTACCAGGTAGCAGTTAATAGTTCTTTACAGATACCAATTAGCATATTTGCTATTAATCAGTGCATTTTCATGATTATGACTGTTAACATTGCATATTCTTGAGATATCTCTTTAGGTTTAAACCACGAGCATGTCAAGCCATTGATATCTATGTCCCATCCCCATCTCATATCAAGCCATTGCATTTTCTCGTAGCATTGTAGGCTTGCACCATATTCCCTTGTTTGAGAGTGATCAACTATCAAAGCGCTCCACGACACAACATCCCAATCCTGTCTTACATCAAATACTACTTGGGTGTCTTCCATGCTTGCACAGCTCCCATATGCATGAATCACCGTAACCACGAAACACATTTCGGTCCCTTCTTTTAACATGAAACATTTCAGCCTTAAAACATTTTAGCGTTTTAAACCCCGTTTCAACATGAAACGTTTTGGGGGTTGAAACGTTTCACGGTTATGCTAGCATGAATAAGAGAAGCTTCTACAAGAAGCCTATGCTAATTTCTAGCTTACGCCATAACAAAATGGACTTGCCACTTCAAGGCTTCCGGTTCTACTGCATGCCTACAACACACATACAAGGAAGGCATCATCCAGACAAGAGGCCTCTAATTGTACAACACACATTTCTAGTTAACTGTGTGAAATGGTTAGCAGTCCTTAAAAGTTATTAGACAAAAAATAGCAATGCTATCAGTACAAGAAAAATAAGCAAAATGTATGCCCATTTGAGTTGAGCCCATTCTTAAAATTCATGTCATACTGTTGTAAATTCACGTACACGTCCAAACCAATGGTGTACATTCTAGGCTTTCCTACAATGGGCTCCATAGGTATCTTAATACAATGCACAAGATGTGAGAGTACCATGACCTCTAGAGCATTTTTTCTTGGAATCCTGTAGCAATAGCTACTGGTCTGTTCATAGTAGTGTCCCTTAACAAAATAAGACCCCTTACCAATTTCATTTCCCCATGCATCAACATGATTCACTTCTGCCATTTCTTTTTTTGCAGTGCACTTGAGAACATAGAAGTCCGCACCTTCAACATTACCAAACTCAGCATTCACTGCAAAGTTGTCTTCAATGCAAAGTTATCTTCAATGCACAGAGTGTCACTCAGCACATCATGGTGACCTTCGTAGATAGCTTCATCATAGGCATCTTCCTCCTCATATGGGCTCACAGGGTTCTAAGACATGAAAATCCCAAGATGTAACATGTGCTTTATTAGCACATCTTTTCTAAATTCCTTGCATGCACACATCACAAAAGCAAGACAATGTTCTACTTGCAAGTCCAGTTGTATCACGTGGGTTATGACCACGAATAGCATGTAACAAGTGTGTATTGGGAATACTAGATCAATTCCATTGATTTTTTCTATCCACATCTTTTACCTTCACCTCCCAGAACACTCGCGCTACGTCTCTTTGCTTAGATGGGTAGCAAGCTTCAGCTCCATGAAATAAGTTGGCATTCAAGAAAGACACTACATCTGCTGCACACTTTAAAATTGTTCCATTTGTCTTCAGCTATTCATGCGTCAATGCCCTCTTTACAATAGCACCAGCTCCATCATGTTCTCCCTTGCCCAGAGCCAAAGAAGTTCCAAGTCATCTCCATACCCATCATTGAAGCATACCTTGCAATAAAGTAGAAGGGTCTAGCAGCCTTGAATTGGGAAAAAGCAGCCCCATCTGACCAAACTCAATGCCGCTTTGGTGTGAGCCCCCGATCCTTCAACCAATTGGCATGTAAGCTAAAACAATGTTGCACAAAAAGTGTGTCATGCACTTTGTCATCTTAAATCAAGAAGTGAATTGTTTTCAATACATCCCTCTCCTTTCGGTAGGAAGTGATGTGAACAAATATTGTCACTTGGGTGGAATGTCAATGCATAGACTGGATCTCATTTTGCATCTTAAAAGAGTAATTTTCAACAAAATCCACAAGTAACACAACTACATCATCAACGAATCTCTCAATGCACTCCTTAAATTGTGAGGTTTGCCACACGACACACATAGTTGTGTTTGATGAAGAACTGTAGCTGACTCTTTAAGAATTTGACAAATTCATTGCATTTCATCTCTGTGCATACAAGACTTTTTTTCTTACTCCCCTGCTTGTTATCTACCTCCACATCTTTGAATACCTTCAAAGAAATGATATGTTCTTGATCAGCCATCTCTTCCGGACAACATGGTAATTTCTTTACACCACAGCTACTGCATTCGCCTATGAGACACTTTCGATCGTGAAAGATTGATTTAGCTTGTTTTGGGCATAGGATGGACTTCGAAAGTGTTGTGACACTTTTGTATGTGTAAGTAGATGCAATGCATGCGCTACCTGGGTCTAAAGTACTGCACACATTGCACTTGCATTGACATGAAGATTTATGGAGAGAGCGCATTTGGTTGAAGGAATCCTTCAAATAGCACATCTGCACATGATAGATATAACAACACGTATTCCAATCCTTCAATTTTCTTACAAAAAAGGGCTTCAAGGACTCAAAAGATCGAAGCTGAATTTTGCAGTACATATATTATGCCTTGAATCGTTGAAATAACTCCACTTGCATAAAACCAAACAAGAAAATCATTAGCAACTTAATAGTAATGTTAATACTAACTAATTAGATAGTGCTAGTTAGTAGCATGTGTTGGCAATGATTGTTTCTACTACAACCCACATTGTGCTTACAAGTACTAGTTAGCAGTACTAGTTACCAATGTATGTTAGGAGTTTTAATTAACAGTGCTACTAGGCAGTTTCTATTAATAGTGCTAGTTAGCAGTTATGTTAGCAATGCTATTAGCAGTGCTGGTAGATAGCAATACTATTAGCACAATGCCAATACTATTAGCATAGAGCTAGTAGTTACTAGTGCTAAGTAATACTGCTAGTAGTTAGCAGTGTGTCCTAGAAGTGGTGTGTGTTAGCAGTGTTTGCCAATAATGCTAATTAGCAGTCTCTTAGCAGTGCTACTTTTTAGAAATGTGTGTTAGCAATTATAGTTGGAAATATTAACTTGCAAGAGCCAATGCTTGGTAGCAGTATAATAGTGCTAGTTATCAACATGATAGTGTGTTGAAGCTAAGGCTTCAACCAGATTCCCACAAACACACATAAGAGACTCTCATTGGAGCATTACTCAGAGAGACGAGAAAGAGAGAGAGATTAAAAAAATGAAAGTAATTTCTTGAGTCTTGATTTCTCACACACACACTCACACTCTTTGATTACAAGAAGGCTATGCCTTTTAAAAAGACTCCTCTAACCGATTCTTTAGTGACTCTTCATATTCCAAATGCCCCTTCATATTCCACTTCACTTCATATTCCAACCTAATGACACTTCCGACGACAACTTAAATGACATCTTTAATGACACTTCTAATGACAATTTTTCAGACAAAAAAGACCCTTCTAAAATGACACTCTCTACATAGTGTTAGGTTATGCTAGTTAAGACTAGCACAATGGTACAAGCATTGCTATATATAGTGCAAAATAATAGTGTTAGCTAATATTTTAACAATGCTACATAAGTTAGAAGTACAAGAGTGCTAGTTCTCAATATAACATAGCTAGCTAGTGCTAGTTATTAGTATAGTAATATTAGCTAGCTCTAGACCATTAGTAGATATTGCTTCTTAACAACAAAACTGTGCTAGGCACCAGTGTGCACAATGGTACCAATGGTACTTGTAGCACTACAAGCACATTGCTAAATGAAACTAGTAGATGAGCAACGCCTTATCAATGTTATTCACAGTGCTATGAAGCATATAAAATTTGAAGTAACTAGCATGACTAGCAACATACCAATGCTACATGTGTAACTAATCAGCAAAACATTATTAATGACAAGCATGACCAACAATATCCCAATGCTATTTTTAATGCTAATAGTGTGGGTAATGCAGCATTCAAGTGTAGACAAGAATACTGTTTGAGTCAATACATGTGTCTCATCTAGAAAGTGTACTGGATGTTTGATAAATGTCTTTCTCCCAATCCTCTTTTGGCACACATTCCTCTTATTCGGGGACACTCGTGTCTCATTTTCCCAAAAGGAGTACACAAGCTCCTTGATTTCTTGTGGGAAATGGGGCTAGTACGTTGTTGCTTCCAACAAGTAGCCAATGAGAACATTCTAGTAGTATTATCAAGAGATTCACTATGTAAATGAGATCTTGCTGAATACAAGGTGCTCCTTCGAACCTTAATGACCCTTGAGATCTTGGAAACTTGTAGATCGCGAGATGTAGACCCATCAGATTTCATCAACATAGACAACATGCTTCTCCTTAGAAATAGCTCCTCCTTAGATTTTGGCTGTTTAACACTAGCCAATGTGTTGCAAACATTAGCCACAATGGCTGCTTGGGACTTCAGCCTCCTCTTGTGATGATGATTTCTCTTGTAGTGCCAAGATCATTGGATGCTGAACCATCTGATTAAATATGTCCCACTTAGTCTCGCGTTCCATTCTTGCTGTTTGATCCATGAAGCATTTCACTATTTCACGGCATATCCTACGTTTTCTTTGCTCATCAACAACTGCACCACTATTCACTTCTTCAGCCTATCTCTTTAGTTTTTTTTTGTGCCCATTGCTCTCTTTTTTTTTTAGCTTCATACTATCTAATTACTGCATGGGAATTTTCCTCTAACAATCCAACCGTATTATTGATCATTATTTGCAATGTGAGAAGCCTGCAAAGAAGAGGGCAAGAGAGAGGGAGAAAAATAGAGAAATGCACTATCTAGCAATTGAAAAAAAAGAAGAGAAGCAGAGAGAGAGAGAGAGAGAGAGAGAGAGAGAGAGAGAGAGAGAGAGATGCTATGACAAGAAAACACAAGCTAGAGTTGCATGAGTACAGAGATAGCATGTAAGAGCTTCAACGAGAGAGAGAGAGAGAGAGAGAGGAGAGAGAGACCACGTTTCCAAGCAAAGAGATAGAGAGAGAGAGGGGCATGTTGGATGGCCCACTTCACCCCATGTAACCACCATAATGGCCCAAAAGAAACAAAAAATCTTCATATAACCATTTAAAAAGAGGAGGTAATGCTAAAAAATTGTGCTAGTTAGCAATATCCATGGACATGTTATTTTGTAACAGGTTAACATGCTTCCACCCACCTATTTCTAAGTTAGATCCACATTAATATTCATCTTTGTAGCATCTTTGGGAAGCTTAAACAATCTTATCCTTGATTTCATAACAGCTTGTTCAGCTATTTCCTTGTTAACTTCTGCTTGTTGCTCCAAGAACATATTACTTTTTATTTTTGTTGCCATGTAGATCATCCCAAGCCTTACATTGCTTTCATCCTGTGACCTCAAATCTTCTTCAACCACATCATCCGAGGACGGAATCTACATTAGGAAGGGGGGCATGTTAAGTGTTGTCGACGAAGGCTTGTATGACACCGTGGTTGGCCACCACATCTTGTGATTATTGTTTTTGGTTCTCGATGGGGCACACAAGAAGCTCTTGCTATAAATAGGTTCACTTTGAAGAGGCTACCAAGCACAAATGTCGCAAAGTTTGCATGGCCAGATCTTCCTATGGGATTGGTGCCAAATGAGGCTGAAGGATGGTGAGAACATTCTAGTATGGAATGTCTAAAGCAAGAGCTCGTGGATTTGGTTTGCAAACTTGCAAATTCATTCTTGTGTGACCAAGGGTGGCTTGTAGCACATTTGTGGAGCATTTGCCACTTACTATTGAGTGTGCGACGGCCTCAGGCTTTGAGTTGCATCATTGTAGATTGGCTATCATTGAGAAGACTTCAAACAAGATGCAAGTCTTTGCATCCATTGTAATGTAGCTTTTAGTGTTAGTATGACTGCGTATCTGGATGTGAAACCGCCGACTGCATTTCATGAATGTGTATCTTTTTTGTTAGTTGTTGCCTTTGTCATTTGTCTTTTCAATCGATGTGGGTATGAAGCCCTAATTATGAATAGAGAAGAGGAACAGAGGTCGACATCGTTTCCTACACCTAAAAATATAATTACGGATTGCCCTATCGGAGTATCCTATTAGAGCTATTCCAACTTTGGCAATTGGTCTAGATGGGCCAATTCATGAAGGTCATTCTTGCTTTGCAAGTAAGCGTTTTCATGTTTAAGATATATTCCATGTTAACATGATTATGTATAAGTTTTTGTCATTTCGTGGCTTGTGACTATTTTGTCATAGGTGCTACTTTTCTTTTTTTTGTTGTTGTTGTTATGTCATGTTCTCATGACTATGTACAAACTTATACCGTGCTCTTGTTTTGTATCTATGTTGTGATAAGTGGCTATTGGTAAAATTCACCAAGCAGAACGACATTGTGTTTGACACGCTTACACTTGCAGGTTGTGGTCACATGGCTAGAGCACATTAAAAGAACTTAGCATGTGTTTTTGGATGAAACCTAACATGAAACTCGAGAAAGGTGCAATGACACTTTTCTTATCAAATGTTAGTTATTGATATTCAACTTATATATTAGTATATATAAGTTATATTATGATTTAAGTTTAACCACTCTTTGGTTGTTAAGTTTTATGTGAAAAGAGGTTATGAAAAATCAATGAAGAGGTCATGTAAAACTTTAACATTCTATTGTATGTTTCAAGTGTGTTTCCTCTTACGTCTAAGTTGGAAGGTCCTCAACAATGTTATATTTGAAGGGATTTTGTGTTTTTGAAACATGGCTATAATTTGTGGTTGGTGAATGTCAATAACAATATATTAAATAATTATATAGAGTTAAAGACTATTCATTTCACAATAGAAAAGTGGTGGTGGTTGTGAACTTGCAAGAATAGACAAAGGTTATTAACAAAAAAGCAAAGACCTAAAAGCTCACCATTTCTTTCCAAAATCTTGCAAAGAAAGCTAACTAAAAAATCAAACCCCTTCACTAAACACTTTGTTTGAGTAACTAATGACATGTCGCCACTTTGAAAATTGCCTCATTTAGTTGTAAGATCTTGCACGAGCCATTAGTTACAAATGATCATAAATTAACACTAACTAAGGCTCTTTACACACTTTGAATGGGCTACATAGATGGCTAATGGACATGCAAGCTTAATGAGCATCTTTGTCTTTATTTGAAACAAAAAATTGCCACCATTTTGATGATTACTTTGGAACAACAACTCCCCTTCACCCCCCCCCCCAAAAAAAAAAAATCTTGCCTCCTCTTCTCTCTACCCCAACATACATTATATACTTGTGGGGTGGTTTGGTGATGGCTCCTTAAGGATTAGTAGACCAAACATATATTTTTTGCTCAATTAGTTGTCTCCCATCAAAAATGAATAAAGATAATATTTCTATCTTTTAAAAAATTAAACATGTACCAAAACAAGAAGTACACAAATTCATAAATGTGGCTCAAATTATTCCATTGATATCAATATGAAACATCACCAAACATCTGGAACCAAGGGGTCACATGATAATATGTATTTTTAAAGAACTCACGCCCTCAAACAGATTGGAGAGAAGCATTAAAAGAATGAAAGTAGGAGTCTTTTAATAGTCATTTTTATCAACCATTAAGGATTCAATGTCAAGGTTTTCAATGATTACAATTTCCTCAACTACATCAATTAATTGATTTTCCATTCTTTGAAGGGTGTGGGGTCTTATTTATTGCTCTTCTACAAGGTATATCATGAATCATGATATGTTTTTGGCCTGAATGTCAATACGCTTTACTTAATTCTATAAAGAATTTTGGCCATGGATGAAAGCTGTGTGTAACGAGGAATGGCATAATTTACTCTAAAGACTTGAGGTTGCCAAAAGGGTTTATGTGAAGGCCTAACCGCTAACATCACTTCCTTCTTTGCTTGCCATGCCTCTCTCAAAAGGGAGGTGTCTACCTTAATGGCATCTAATTTTGGGAGGTATTGGGTTCAAGTCTACCTTAATGGCATGTAATTTGGGAGGTATTGGGTTCAGTCTACCTAATGGCAGCTGATTTGGGGAGGTATTGGGTTAAGTCTACCTTAAATTAGCATCTAATTTGAGGTACCCTTGAAAGGGGAAAAAAAAAACACAAGTTCCTACTAAGGTAGAAATCTACTTGGAAGGTTTTGGGTCTGGTCGAAACAGTGGGCCTTTTTAGTTTTAACTTTTAGGGCAGATGAGCTGGCTTTCACCACCATCAGCATTATTCTCAGTAGACCTCAAAAATATCATGCAGGCTCCCAGCTGCAGGCCCTTCTCCTCCACCTCCCCATTTTCTTGATAGAAGCCCTGACAAGCCGCATTTCGCATAGGCTTCTCCACGCAACCCACAAGAAGAAAGTTCTGGAAGAAGCTTGACAAATCCATGGGAATCAAAGGCCCTTCTCAGCGGCAGAGATGGGCTCTCCTTCTTCTTCTCTCTGCTGGTGCTCTGGTTGTCTTCATTTCTTCTGCTTCTATTCTCCACAACAACTCCAAGCTATCTGTAAGTTTCTTGCATTTTCAGCTTACTTTATTACTGCTCGGTGCTGTATAATTCCTGTCTTTGCCTTCTTTGGCGATGGATTTGCATCATTTTCTGAGCTTCTATGAAGCCGATCTTGGTTAATGTGCGATGGCGAAGTATCATATTCTTCACCTAATTAGATTTATCAAGCTGAAATCGCTTGAATTGTTCACTTCTCGCTTCACGATCGAAGCCTTTGCCATTCTGACTAAAGCTGGACCTAACCGAATAGGTTTAGCAGAGATTTAATGCGCAACATGCCCTATTCTTGTTGCTGTCCAGTTTTTAAGGCTACAGGGCGATGGTTTTCTGCGCAAGCCTTGATCTAATTTGGCCGATCAAGCATAGATTTGCCGCCAAATTTGTTAAATCCATGTGGGCTTTGCAGAAAAGCTGTGTAGATGTGAGCTTACTGAATCTTTCTGGCTCTGCCGCAGGTGGGAGCTGAGAGAAATCTCGTGGAATCTTCGCACCAGATGCGCAGGTTGAGTGCTGTAAGATCTGATCCGTTGAAGGTGAAGGTGGACGCACTTTTCAAGCAAGCCAACGATCAGATCGCTATAGCCAACTCATATGCATCCTATGCTCGCAAGAGCAAGCTGGAGATGATGAGAGAGGTAAGGATTTTCACAGAGCAGGCTCAAGCTTTCACGGAGCTTCTGAACCGCCCGCAAAACAGAGCCCTCCTCACTGCCACTGTAATTAACGAAGAGCACCTCAGAGCCTTTGAAACAGAGCTCAAAGACCACATCAAGCTCTCCAGAAAGCGCATGATGGATGCGAAAGAGTATTTTGACAGCCAATTAAGGGTACAGAAGCTCAAGGATACCATCTTTTCGGTGAACGATCTGCTCACAAAAGCTAAAAAGCAAGGTGCCTTCTCTAGCTTGATCGCGGCAAAATCCATCCCCAAAAGCCTGCACTGCTTGTCAACTCGCCTCATGGAAGAACGGATCTCAAACCCATCAAAATACATCGACATTGGGGACCCAGCACCCGAGCTTGAAGACCCAAGTCTTTACCACTACGCAATCTTCTCAGACAATGTGCTAGCAGCCTCTGTGGTTGTGAATTCTGCAGTTGCCAATGCAAAGGAGCCTGAGAAGCATGTGTTTCATGTGGTCACTGATAAGATGAACCTGTGGGCCATGAGGGTTTGGTTCAAGATGAGGCCGCCCAACAATGCAACCCACATTGAGGTTAAAGCTGTGGAGGATTATTCCTTTCTCAACTCGACCTACGTTCCGGTCTTACGACAGCTCGAATCAGCCAATCTGCAGAGGTTTTACTTTGAAAATCAAATGGAGAACGCAACCAAAGATGCCCCCAACATGAAGTTCAGAAACCCCAAATACCTCTCCATGCTTAATCATCTTCGCTTCTACTTAGCTGAAATGTACCCTAAATTGCACAGAATACTGTTTTTGGATGATGATGTGGTCGTGCAGAAGGACCTCACTGCTCTCTGGGAGATTGACATGGATGGCAAGGTCAATGCTGCAGTTGAAACATGTTTTGGGTCTTTTCACAGGTATGACAATTACATGAACTTCTCGCACCCCCTTATCAAGGAAAGGTTTGATCCCAAGGCGTGTGCGTGGGCCTACGGCATGAACCTTTTTGATCTAGATGCTTGGAGGAAGGAGAAATGCACAGAGGAGTATCATTATTGGCAAAACAGTGTAAGGTTTCCCTATAGCCCAAAGGTTCTCCAAGTTTTGAGTTCATCTACATGCATGCATTTTTGATGGTTAGTCAGAGCAAGTATCCTGTGATACGCATGCTTCTGGATGACCAGTTTGTGGGTCTTTATGTGTGACTCTCAATGGTTGTGTTGTTTTAAATCTTGGTCTAACAGGTGGTGTCTCACTCTGATTCTGTTTGTTTCCTGTATGCTGTACAGAATGAAAATAGGGCGCTTTGGAAGCTTGGAACGCTGCCTCCTGGTCTCATCACCTTCTATAAGACCACAAAGCCTATGGACAAGAGTTGGCATGTTCTTGGATTGGGGTACAACCCAAACATCAGCCAAGAGAAGATCAAGTCTGCTGCCGTGATCCATTACAATGGCAACATGAAGCCATGGCTGGACCTTGCAATGAAGCAGTACAAGGAATACTGGACGAAATATGTTGACTATGGAATGGAATTTGTTCAGATATGTAATTTTGGGCACTGAGGAGGGCTTCACTATCAGTAAATATGCCATTGAGTTGTGGCTGTACAGTGCCATTTTTTTGTAGTCTTGCGCACATTCCTGCAAGGTGGAAATGTTTGCCGAGCAATTGGCCAACTTTTATAGGGGCCACCCAGCATCAGCCTTTGTTCTTTGAAGCCCCCCTGCACAGTTAAATCTAGTCTTGGTTGGACTCTCAGCCTCGAGGTTTCCGGGCAGAAAACTGTTACATTTTCTCATGATCAAGCGTTCATCTACCCTGGGAACTATGCTATCTCTGGCGCATATAATATTTGCATCACTAATCATTTGTCTCATTGAAATCTGTAGAGACAATGCTCCAATTGAATAAGGCTCAAGGATCCGGCAGGTGCTTTTCTTCGATAACGTCTGAAAGCCAAGCTGCTGTCCAGCCATTCTCTGCACTGTTTCTTTTGCTGTTGAAGTTTTCTATTGGTGTTCTTTTAACTGTAGCTTTTACTGCCTTCATTTGAAATGTGTCCATAACCTCATATCCTTCCAACCTGTAGTTTTTAATGACTGAAAAGTATCTTCTCTCTCTCTCTCTCTCTCTCTCTCTCTCCCCCTCCCATGCATGCACGCACATAGTCTATCAAAGCTCACAAGCATTTATGATACAAAGGCAGTAAAGTGAAGGTAGGGATGTGACATAGTTAGCACTATGGATGACGAAGTGGAGCTTGGTGTGTTTAGTGAGCAACCCTCTCCCAAGTACATGAAGCAGGCTATCCAGAGCTGTAATAGGCATCCCCTTTTTCCATTGCCTGCTGTAGTGGGCTGCCGTGGTGATGTTTAGTGATGCATTTCGTTTTGGATTTATTAAGATTGCTGGCCCATACTGATGGGTGGTCATGATGATGATGGGTAGATGACTGCCATCATCTAATGAAAGCAGCCTTGGCAAATGGTCATTAGATGATGATTGCTGGCCCATACTGATGGGTGGTCATGATGATGATGGGGATTAGATGAATGCTATCATCTAATGAAGTATATCCTTGGCAAATGGGGATTATGCTTAGCCCGTTGATTGGGACAGCCCTTTAATTGCTGTATAACAGGCAGATGCACATGTTCCTTGCGTTGCTAATTGGCCCTTGTTCTGGCGTACTCTAGCATTGTTGACAGCCCTTGTAAATGTTGTCTGCATAATAAAGGGTAGTTGATGATCGCAGAAAGGGTTCCATGGCATGTTGCCTAGCAATGGTTTCAAGTTTTTTGTGCAATGGTTTGTTGAAGGTTATTGATGTGATTTTACAATGTTGGTGTACTACTATTTGTACTAGAACAGAGATCGTGTGAATGGCATGGTAGTTTGATAAACTAGTGCTTAAAGCAAAATGACTGACATGGTAGTTGGGTAGATAACCCTCATAATTAATCAAAGTAAAACGGCATTGCAACATGCTAAAATTACATTGCCATGGAGATGGCTCAAAGTATGCTCAAGAGGATTGAGGTAGTTAATATTGTAGTCCACATTCTTAATAAAAGGTACGAACACAAGTTTTTCATTTTTTTGAAAGTTAAAGAATGAGAAGGGAAAAATGCTCAGCTAAAATCAAGAACATTGATTTACTAATACTTTTGTTCAAAACAAATGTGTAACTACAATTAACTTGGCATTTAGATCAACGATCTTAGTGCTATCCTATTACCAAAGAATTAATAAAACATGCACACGAACAGGACCAAAACAATGCTTAAAAATAATGTCATTGTATCTTGGCCTTCTACACTACCCCATCCAGCATTTATTCTACTACTAGCAAGCAAAGAGCCATGCAAGGAGTGTTTACCCTCCCCTTCCCATATCATACTATTTGTGGGTGAAATGAATGAATTTACCATGTGTAGGTGTTTGATAAGGGAGGGTGGCATGTTAATAAGAACATGGGCATTGTGATGTGGATTGTGAGTTGACATGACAAGGTATATTCATCAATGCTTAAATCTGTATTTTGAAGAAGGACAGATTTACAAGAGGTTTGAAAGGTGTGTTGTTTTAGATTTGTAAAGAAGGCTAGGTCGAGTTGTAGACATACTTTTAGTTAGAGCTAAATAAAATGGATAGCATAAAGTTTTGTTATGTGGGGTGTTAGGGTACGGGATAGATAGGAAAAGAAGGCTAGACTCAAAAGCTAGGTTTATGAAAGAAAAGCCTAAACGAGTGATATAAATATAAAGAGAAGTAATTTTATTGTTGTTGTTGTAGATGCAAGTATTAATTGAAATTAATATCAAATACAGAGAAACAAAACACTTAAAGTAGATTGATGAGAGTGAGTGAAGTACAAGTGAAGTGACATAATGAGGTCACTTACACACAGTCATAAGAGTGTATGCACATGTTCGGGAGAAAAATCTCTTAAGGAGGGAAAACGCACCCCAATCCATTATTAGCCTACTTCCACACATCACTACCATATAGGTAACAAATCTCCCCTACATTAATGGTATGAACTTGTAGAGGGATCATATTGTGGCTGATCAATCCCCAAATAGCAATAAGGCTAAAGCTTTGCAAAAAGCTTCTAACCTCTCTCATGAGAGAGAGCCTTTGCGAGCATATGTGTCACATTGTCGTGTGTAAAGATGTACTAATCTCTCATGTAACGAGTGTTAAAACCCTAAAGATCTCTCTAGCTAATCATTATGCATAAACACACATAATCCAGGCATATACTCATCCACATGACCACCCTCGAGCCCAAGTGCACACATCAACATAATGAAGAACCACATACCTAACCTTGGTGTAGCAACATGCTTACAGCCTTCAAGACTAAGCCATATAAGCAGTCTCTTTATGTACTTTGACTGCAACATCACAATACCATCATCATTATGCTACATAAGATGTATGGCTAAATAATAATGCAGCGAGCCAAAACCTGTTATCTCAAATGACACATGTAATTTAGTCTTCATGAAGGCTGAAATCTTCTTCTCATTAGTAGGGCATTTGAGCAGCATGTCATCAACGTATAGAACAATGATCAATTCTTACTCCTCTTCACATAGAGGATTGTTAACCATTCCGTAGGCTAACATGGTTTCACCTATCCGAACTATCATAAGAGACACTTTACCATCTTACCCACTCGAACGGGCACTTATCTTTTATAAGACAACATTGGAACATATAAAGCAGCCTTACCTTGTACCTAATGTCAAAAAAGGAAAGTCTTAGGACTTTGTGTACGTACTTGCTTTTAAGACTAGTAACAGAGGTCAGATTATTTTTAAGTTTAGAAGGTCTAGTGTGAAAACTTGTCACTTATATATGTCATTTTTGACAATAAACAATACAAAATCATTTCCTTTTGCAAAAGAATACTTGTGAGATCTTCTCTTCTCTCTTCTTACTTTCTTGTATGCTATTGAATCTTTCTTGCTTAAAGGATTGCTAACCAAATTAGTGTTAACCCATCTTATGGCTAACAAGATTGCCACACCCAATTGTATGCCAAAGCATGAGTAATCTATATTAAATGTCAAGGATGGCTATGTACATAAGGCAATTTCTCTCATAATGCAAGTACACTCTTCCATTGTACAATTGAGTTTTCTCTCTTTCAAAACCTCTCTCTAATCTTCTCTCTAATGCATGCTAGTGAGTGTGTGTGAGTGATTTGAGGTGAGAGAAGGGAGTAGTGCCCGTAGTGCAACACGATGGTGTGCCAATGCTCGTGGGAGAAGGTGAATGGTAAGCTACCCATGGTAGTGTTGAGCTTGGAGACCTCAAGGGTTTCGAGCTCGGCCATTGAAAAGATCCCCATGACACGTTGAGGCAAGTAGAGGTAAGTGGTTTCTCAAAGCTATCTCCTAGCCTTAAAATTGGCTACCCATGGCGGTATTGAGCTTGGAGAGACCTTAAGAATTATGAGCTTAGCTATCGAAAAGATCCCCACACAACACGTTAAGGTGAGTAGAGGTGAGTGGTTCCCTCGAAGCTATCTCCTATCCTCATGACACATAGAGCTTAGTGGTTTTCTCGAAGCTATCTCCTAGCCTTAACATTGCACTCACCTCAACCTGTCGTGAGAATCTTTCTGATGGGTGAGATCATAACCCTTGAGGTCTTCAAACTCAACACTACCATGGGTAGCCTACCATTCACCTTCTCCCGCGAGTATTGTCACACCGTCCCGTTGCACTACCAGCACTACTCCCTTCTCTCAGCTCAAATCACTTTTACACACTCACTATGCATTAGAGAGGTTTTGCAAGAGGGAAAGTTCATTTGCATAATGGGAGAGTGTACTTGCATTATGAGAGAAATTGCCTTACATACATGGCTATAAGTGGTTCACACACACTTGAATTGTGGTTGAATAGGCACCCAAAGCTTCTATTTGGCCTATTTCTTGTACATTGCTTCATCTCATAATACATCGATGCATTACAACATTAGCGAGAACATACTAGCTCACTACTACACGCTCTTGGAGTGGGAAATGTCATTAATTATTCATTGGACCTTTAGGGTACCTGTTAAAACCCTAAGATCTCTCTAGATAATTGTTATGCATAAACATGCATAAATCAGGCATAAACTCAACCACCCAACCACCCCCGAGCCCAACGGATGCACACATGAATCATAAATGAAATACATCATACCTCTACCTTGATGTCCCATACCATCAAGAGGTATAACTCCAATCCAATAGCATGTAGCTATAGTGTGAAATGGTAGATGAGTAGATATGGATCTCTACACAAGAGACCATAGCATAAGCCTCAAGCTTCCTAGCCTCCAAGCCCCCCTTGAGTGTGCCCCATGCTTAGTAACTACTGGATAGTAAACTAAGGACGTGCTTTTCTCAAGTTGTGGGACCCATTTGAGGGTTTAGAGGGTGTTAGATGGCTGTGGGAGCTGACGTAGTCCCTAAAGATTGTGTTATAGTCTAATATGGTCCTAGTTAAATGATGCGACCAATTCATCATTTTGGAGGCTGACATAGCCAACCTCCTACGTCCATGTTGATCTTGGGCACTATATATAGAATACTTTGGTAGCCTTAGTTCATCATCGAGCTTATTGTGTTCAAGCACTCTTGTAAGCAAGATATCCTTCATCCAAAGTCTATCTAGATCGCCATCTTACCTAGAGCACATCGGTGGGCGGACACTCAGTTTTTACAATCAAGTTTTTACAACCAGTAATATTATTCTCTCCACTTCTTTCTACAATTCAGTGCTTTGTATTATGTTTATCCAACTTTTTATATTATGAATTTTTATATGTTATCAAAGGATAGGCTCTAGGCAAAGCTTATTTTTGGCAGTTTGCTTTGAAAGAAGATTTGGAGAGATGGCCCAACCTGTAAATAGCACAACCACACTCTACCTTTTGGTGGTGATGAAGAGTTAAATGGGACAAATTACACTCTTTGGAAGTTCACCGTTGTTGATTCATATGAGTTATATAGGAGGGCCCTCAAGTGACTCGACTTTCCATTCCTCATGTGTGACCCTTGGATGCCTGACCCTAACCTTAAACCCTACGGTTAGTCCTAACCCATGCTCCACTAGAGCTTGTTCCCATGCTCCCATGTTCACAAGCCTAATGTGGGTTAGCCTCCTAGTATATGCACACATAATGTGTATATAACATAGCACACATAATGTACATATAACATACTTCCCCTCTCTCAAAACATTGCACTCTTGCAATGAAAAGAAGAAGAACTGCGCTGAACAATCTCAACCGACTCCCAAGTCGAATTCTCAATTTCCCTATCTTTCCACCTTATTTTAACCTCAGGGATTAGTCAACTATAAAGTTTCCTTTCCCTGAATTCAAGTACCTTATCAGGTTCATGTGGAACATAGGATAATTCATCGACTTCAACGAGTTCTTGAGGAGTAACTGTGTCATCCTCACCTCCCAGTTTCCCTTTCAATCTATCGATATGAAAGACTGGATGAACTCTAACAATTGGAGGTAGTTTTAGTTCATACGCAACCGTGCCAATCCGATATATAACTCGAAATGGACCACAATATCTAGGAGATAAATTCGAGCATTTTTCCATTGACAAAGTCTGAGAATCTTTAGGAACATTAAAATAAACCAACGCTCCTGGTTCAAAAGACCAAGATGAGCGTCCCCTATCAGCATAAAACCGTGCCCTATCATGAGCACTCCTGATAGAATCCCGAGCTTCGGTCAGAATTTCCTGCATATCTCGCAAGAAATCCCTCGATGCATCAAGCTCGATGTCCTTAAGACTGACATCAATAGGTGCCCTGGGTTAATACCCATACATAAGTATGCACGGACTAAAAAATAATAAACGTAAATTTAGAACTGTTATAGGCAAATTCCATGATGATTTTCTAGAGACATGCATGAAGCATATACTCCACAATCTGATTCATACACTCTGTTTGCCCATCAGACTACTGTGGATGATTAGAGCAATTCACATTCAAAGTAACTTCCTCGTTGTAAACCTTTCGGAATAAAGTAGGAAAGCATGGCATTATAACAGTAGAAACCAGGGATTCATCGGCGCCCCGACATACCCACATCTGCATATGGAATAATCGACGTCTCGAGTTACCCATATCAACATAGAGAGTCATCAACGTCTCGATGAGTTACATATGTCCATCCGTAAACAATCAGGTTGACTATATAAATCACCTAAAGTACGGAACTAGAGAAAGAAATGCCAACAACGGAAGAATCCAAATTTCCTTATCCGAACACAACAAGATAAACTTGTTTGAACTCTAAAGAAAGAGATTTCAACAAGTGAAAATGCCGACGAGATTACACTCATCAAAACATGCAGGCTATAGATAAACGAAGTTTATCTAGAGAATGCCCACACTATAACTTCTAGTGAATTTAGAAAATAAGATTGTCTTCGAATGTTGAGGTCAACATGCTAAGTGATGTAAGCAAAGCAACAATCTTGAGTCCAAATTATCCCATAAGATAATATATGTGAGGGATCACTAGCGTCCCATACCACCATGATACCACCCATATATACCTTAATAATTTGAAACTCCCTAGTATGTCATCTAGGAAAATATGAAAAAAATCCTGTATAAAAGAAATAAGATGGTCTTATCCAGACTTTCACATACTAAACCTGTCTCTATATACTTGAGACTACATCAAGGAATAAATCCTTCTGAGTATATCATTTAGAAAAGAAATTGAATTATTGGCGCCTTTCTAATGATAACTACCCAAAATAAAGTTAGGGTAGAAAAATAACTCACCTAGATATATAAGTAACTAGGTATCCGAGTTGGAATATATACAAGAGTATAAAAAATATACTCCAAAATTAAGTGTAAAAAACAAAGGCAAACGCTACCTTCAAAGCACATGTAATTATTCAAAAGATTAAAAGATCCTTATAAAACCATGGATAAAAGCATAGAAGCTCCTCGAATCCATAAAAACCATAGTTGATCATAAAAATCAATGCATACCATCTAATGGACAGTAATCATGCCAAAAGAAGCATTAAAATTGGTGGCCAACTCATCAATCCGGAGTATATGAACGTTATGTTGTTCAAATAAAACTCCAAAGTAAGAAAGTGCAACACATGTGTATAGCACTCAATAAGAAATCCCTAGACACAAGTGATCTAGGCAGAACCTCATGAGTCCATATAAAACTTGGAAAACATCCAATAAAAATCCACCAAAACAAACCGATCAACTAACCCATGATAGCGTTTGTCTTAGGCTTAAGAAATTAAGCACAATCCACACTTTAATAAGTGCCAAAATAAATTATCATGGAAAAATGTCAAAGGTGAAACACACTTTGAACGAAAATTATAGCCATCAAAAGAAATTAAGGAACATGTCCAAAAAGAATGGCTAAACAATGGTAAAAAAATCATGAATACATCGTTTAGAATTAATCCAAACATAAATATCCATTAATACGAGATATAATCATATTAATAATATACGAATAACCCGCATCTATCTAATGTCAGCACGAGGAAACGTACTTCAACATTAAATAACCCTCGAAAATATTAAATTCTCGAGAAAAAGAATTATCATGATTTTTTCTAATTTTTCTAATTTTATAGGACCTCAAAATATAATAATTTTGAATTCCACCAAACCTATCCTATGGCATTCCAAACCTATATTTTTTCAAAAAAATTTTAGCAATTAAATTTGCCAAAATACCATTGATATTTAAAAAATATCAATTTTTAGAATTTCTAAAAATAATTTCTAGAGATTTTCTAATTTTCCCTGAGAATCCCATCGTTCACGAAATTTCCAATTTCGCCCGACAATTCTCAAATCCAATGAAAATTTTTAATTTTAATGGATTTTTCTAATTTTTTGGGTCAAAAAATATAATTTTAAAGGAATTTAAATGGTCACGGGCGCCCCAATGGACACACCACATGCCAAACACCAACCCCACATTTTCCCGAAATTTAAAATAACCTTTGTCTAAGTTTCCACTAATTTTCAGGAATTTTTTGAAAATTTTAAATTACCCCGAACGCATTTAGAATACAAACGATCAAAAAATTTTGGAATTCCAACGGTTTTCCCGGAATACGAAAAGCCAAAAGTTTTGGGAAAATGAAAAGACAAAAAAAAAAACGGAATGTGAAAGGTCAAAGGTTTCCGGAATACGGAAGGTCAAAAGTTTTTCCGGAATTCGGAAAGCCAAAAGGTTTCGGGAAAACGGAAAGCCAAAGGTTTTCCGGAAGATGAAAAGCCAAAAATTTTCAAGAAAGAATTTTTAGAGAATTTTTCCCTCAAATCTCAAATTTTTCAGTATTTTTCAGGCTTTATTCAAGCTTTTTTCTGAAATAAATTCAAAAGCTTTTTTTAAATAATAATACACTCATTTTTAAAAAAAAATAAAAAACATACAAATAAGCTTTTTAAGCTTAATCAGTTTTTTGATTTTTGAAGGGGGGGGGGGGCGTTTTTTTCTGCCGGCTGCTGTGCGCAGCCCCCCCTCCCGTCGCCTGCGCATGGATATGAGAGAGAGAGAGAGGGACTCTCTCTTCTCCCCTCTCTCCTCCCTTTCCTCTCCATTTCCATCTATTTCCTCCAATCTCTTCTCTCTCTCTCTCTCTCTCTCTCTCTCTCTCGCTCTCTCTTCTCTCCTCCCCTCTCTCCTCCCTTTCCTCTCCATTTCCATCTATTTCCTCCAATCTCTTCTCTCTCTCTCTCTCTCTCTCTCTCTCTCTCTCTCTCTCTCTCTCAATCAGAGAGATTAGCTTAATCTTTAATTAAACTTTTTAATCATAATTTTCATTAATTATGATTAGTGTTTTAAAAAAATCATTTTAAAGAGATTTTCTCCTAGAAAAAAGAAGAAAAAATGAGATTTGAGAGGCGAAGAGAGTCCCACGCACACGGGAGAGCATCTCATGCATCAACACGCTGTTCCCTACTGAATTTCAGTAGAAATTGACATAAATTTGATCGCATTCCTACGGAAAAACCCGCAAAAAATGTATAAAAATACATTTTAAATTAAAAAATGCTCAAAAAATTCCTAAAAAAATAGAAAAAATTTCTAAAAACTCCAAAAATTCAGGGAATCCATTCTCTCAAAAATATCCACCATAAAATTTATGGTATTTTTGAAAAAAAAATCCATTAATGCTTGATTTTAACCATAAAAAATAGAAAAAAATAGCATTAACTCACGGAATTTCCCCGCAACGTCGATTCGTCCATTGAATTGTAGTTACACACGTTCCAATCACCAAATCGATTAATTGTTGTTGATTTTTTAAGTAAATTTTAATATTTACTAATAAAATGTTATTTTTTTGTTGATATGTGTTGATGAATTGCACCATAGCATAAGCCTCAAGCTTCCTAGCCTCCAAGCCCCCCTTGAGTGTGCCCCATGCCCCTATTATATAGGAGGGCCCTCAAGTGACTCTTGACTTTCCATTCCTCATGTGTGACCCTTGGATGCCTGACCCTAACCTTAAACCTTAAGGTTAGTCCTAACCCATGCTCCACTAGAGCTTGTTCCCATGCTCCCATGCTCACAAGCCTAATGTGGGTTAGCCTCCTAGTATATGCACACATAATGTGTATATAACATAGCACACATAATGTACATATAACAGTACCTATCCAAGTTTGAGATTTGGACACCATTGTTTCATGGCTTGTTTATACATGAGTTTGGTGTGTCTGTCCTTGATATTTGATGTAGATTACTAATGCTTTGGCATATAATTAGGTGTGGCAACCTTGTTAACCATAAAATAGGTGAACATCCCCCCTTTCTGATGTTGCGATCACGTCCTCATGATTAGATTAAAGACATTGTTGAGGGACAATGTATACTTGGTGTTTTTAAGTAATTGTTACATGCCTTTGATTCTCTAGAGGGATGAATAAAAAACTTGTTAATAGATGAAAATGTTAATAACAAATGGAATCCTAATTGGGATGGAGGCCATTGCATGTGATTGTTTTTTTTTGGTAGTTACATGGCTGTTTGGAAGAAGAGAGGTAGAGGTCCAGAGGAGCATTGACAAGAAAGCCCTATGAGCACATCTTTTTTGTTTAATGTGTCTCTTTGCAGATTGTTAGAGGATTTTATAGTGACCTAACCTGCTTTACTTCCCACATGCTTTTTTTATTCTTAAACTCTAGTTAGAGCTATTGCAGTCGAAACATTTGGAGAGGATTGAACGGATTTAGTCAACTTGCGAGGTTGTGGAGCTTTTTATTTTGAAGGGTTAGCGGCTATTTGGACGAGACATTAGCTGCTCTAGTGGATAGACTAAACTTTAAGGAATTCTAGGTGATGGGTTATAGCATGGGTCAAACATACACCTACCATGGTCCCTGCCCATCTGAAGATATACTTGGAAGGTTTCGATGACGAGGTTTCCATTAGTTGGGTGAGTAAAAGTTTACTCACTGAGCACTACTTCCTTTAATTGTAGTAGACAAGGATGATTGGCCAGTTGAAGACTATTCGTCTTCATAAATGAACTACATGCATGATTCTGAGAATCATGATGATGAAATATCTATGAAATTGTAGAAGAATGGTTTCTTAGATATAAAATATCATGAGAAAACATTGTGGCCATGTGGTTTCACATTTGAGTGAGTTTTAGCCTTTTCTCTCTTCTCCAATTCGAGTTCACACAGAGCATCCATGAAGACCTTTAAGAATTTCTATAGGAAATCCTTATATGCAAAGAACATCAGTCATTGGAAATAGTTGGCACATTTGTAATTCCAAATGGCATTACTTTATATGCAAAAGTTCTATCCTCTATAATGAAGGTATCTTATGTTGGTCTTTGGGATCTATTGATACTTGGTTGTATACTAAAAATCCATCTAAGAAGCTATACAATTCTTTTTATGCTACCCTTTCAAGTACATGTTCAGTATAAGCAATGGGTAATGATCTCTCACCGTGGCTACATTTACATTTTTCAAGTAGCAATGTGAAATTTGGTCGGATTAGTTCTAGAGGTAGAGGCTTTTGAACTGGCTCTTTTTGCACCCTCTTAAGGATGGTTACAGTCTTAGTCAAGGCCTTTGGTAGGCACTGAGGTTCTCATTGGTTCTATGGTTGGCTCTAGGATGGGATCAAGGATTGACACATGTAGGGTCATTGGTGCGTACTCGACCATTCACTCAAGTACTGTCTCTAGTGCAGTTTATATCTTCCTCACAAGCTCTTGGCCTTACTTCATTCTCTCTTTCTCCAACACGGGGTTGGGTGCTCCTTTAGTTTCTCCACAAGATTTTCATAATCAATGAGGTTTCTCTATGAGAAGAGATGGCTATAACAAGAGATCGCTCATTGTTGTCTCTGTCAAGAGGGAGGTAGCTTTAGAGCTATCATCCGAACCACTTTAAATGGTCATGACATTGTTGCCCTTAACAACTGATCATGCATTGCATTTTTGCATGCTCTTAGAGGTCTTCTTCTTCTGGACCTCCGGTTCATGGCTCATTAGCCTTTTTAGGGACTGCTTCATCATTTGCCTAGCCTCCCTCGCAATCAATTCCATTTGTGCTGAGGCATCCGCATTTGCCCGGCCTACCTCATAATTGACTCCATCTTTACTGAAATGTCTACATTAAATAACCTACATGAATCCTGAAGGAAGAATGCCCATGATATTAACATCAGGCACTTGTTCTAGTGGTTGATGGGGGTGGCTTGTAACCTAGAGGTATTAGGTTCAATCCCCAGAAGGACACCCGATAGTTACCTTACCCTCGTTTCGTAGAAGATATGAGGGGTCCTTGCATATTAATTTGCTCCTTTCTAGTAGTCACCAATTTTTATTTTTATTTTTAAGAATGCCGATGATATCAGGGATTTGTTTTAGAGATCTCTATGGCCTCTGAGGCTAGTGAGCACAGCCTGCATGTACAATGCCACCCCATGTATTGTATGGGGTCTGCACATCATGGCCCTAGGTAAGCAGCAGTCCCATCTTCCTCCTGAACAGTCCCATCCTCCTCCCAGCTCCAATGAAGAGCCGGAAATGCTTATTACAGAAGCCATCCTAGGAGTGCTCGTCTGTCAAAATATAATTTGATGACAAGTGTCAAATTTCAGTTGGTCTGTCAAAATATAATTTGATGACAAGTGTCAAATTTCAGTTGGTCTGCCTCCAACTGTGCCCTGCAGTGCTGACATCGCCATCCACCTACCAGGGACCATGATGTTGGGAAAAGATTCATTACAAAAACAGCTCGCAGTTGCCATGGCTCTCTATTTTCAAAACAGGAAAAACCTCCCAGTAACACAGTTCCCCCTCTCTTGAAGGTGCCATAGGGAAGCTACACTTCACAAACTAACCTGCTACAAATGTGGCGAGTCTAGATTGTGCTCTCCTACACACATTGGCTGATCTTGATGAGGGCAAGTCATACCCTGTTAGAAAGCAGTGACATACATCAACCCTCTCCTGAACCCTCTGGAAGTTGAGGATATCATAAATTTGGTTAAAGAATCGTTGCTTGTGGAAAGATCAGGCACACAACCAGCTCAGAAGTTAGGAGATGTAGACCAGGGAAGGGCAGTGACACGACATGCCTCCTTACACGGATGATGGCAAAGGGTCCAGGAGTGCCGTCTATGTGCGTGTTTTCGTCCCATCCTGCAAGCTAGCTCACTGGCTAAGAGGTGTGCACGATTAAGAAGAGAGCACTCACTGTTATCCTCGATAATAGATGCTTACATCATTGTCCTTCTCTATTGATACAAATTACACCATGCATAGGACATATGCAAATGTATAGCCAAGTAAACAAGATATACTTAGATGAATCCAGGAACATGCCCAAATTCACCTTATAAGAATGTGCAATTTATAACTTCATGGTAGTCATCCACACGACAATAAACATGCAAGTATGCTAGAAAAGCAAAACAGTATTTTTAAGTAAAAAGCAAACTTCACTGAAAGAAATAGGAGAGAACATCCAAACAAAAAACAGGTTTCTGTCACAATCCATGACACCCGTATGCATCCGATGCATCCAGGATGATATACCCATTCTTCCCAAGAAGCCAGTTTACACTGACTTTCAACTGTTAGAAAACATCCAACGGCCACAGTATCATCTTTTAAATGATGTAAAATCCAGAGAAAGAGAGAGTGAGATTCCCACAAAACACCAGAAATGTATTCCAACAGTACCACACACCACAAGCAACAGAATTGTTACATCAGAACCAAAGCTCTTTAGTATAAGCTATGTTCTTATCCAAAACCATATCTCTTCTCTGTTGGCTATATTGATTGACACTCCCTAACTACACTTCAGTAGTTCAAAGCCCAAAAAAAAAAACAAAAGTTTACAGTCCCATCTTCAGCACTTGAGCTATAACCCTACTGTACACAAAAGGCTGCACAAACCAATGGCCACTTGAGATACTACAAGTAGAGAGGCTATGAACTGGTGGGTGAATGTGCTTCTGCTAGCAGCTTTGCTTCTTGAAGCATCTCCAATACTTTCTTCATTCGAGGCCTTTTCAAAGGAGAAGAATTTGTGCACAACAAGGCCACCTTTAGAACGGCAAGCATCTCCTGGCAAGAAGCAAAAGACTGGCCGCTTATCCTCGCATCCAAGATCTGCTCAGGCATCTCCCCTCTCAATGATGCTCCATGGACCCATCTTACAAGATCCAAACCTTCCCCGAAAGATTCATCGACCGGGCGTCTGCCGGTGAGAAGCTCCAACAGAACAACACCAAAGCTGTAGATATTGCTGGCTAATGTCACACGCATAGTGAATGCATATTCTGCCACAAAGCAATTAAAGAACCAGTAAGTACATCTATAAAGCAGTGTGGAAAAAAGGCATCTTAAGGTCACATACATAGTAAATGCATGCTTTGCAACAAGGCAAAGGAAGCCTTAGAAAACCACACCTGGAGCAATGTAGCCAAATGATCCAGCCACAGCACTTATGCTCCCTGTGTGCTTGGAAGGATCCAACAGCTTGGTGACCTCCACATCTCCTACTTTTACCTCAAAATTAGGACCCAGATATATGTTGTTAGAACTGACATCCATGTGTGTCATGGGTGGATTGCAAGAGTGATGAAGAAAAGCTAAGCCTCGTGCTGCTCCTATGGCTATTTCATAGCGGCTGGACCAAGATAGCAAACTTTCAAAATTCTTATGAAGCTTTTGGCCGAGGCTGCATGAAGGTACAAAATCATAGATAATGATGGCAAGATCATTCTCTAGGTAATAGCCCACCGGTTGCATGATGTTCTCATGATAGAACTTCCACATTTTGTTCAGCTCAAAAATCATCTTCCGTTGATGGATAACTATACCTTTCTCTGCTGAATGGAGCTTCTTGGCAGCTAGGATCAAACCTGAGGGCATGACTGCCTTGTAGATAGTGCTGAAATGATTTCTGCCAATCACATTAGAATTGCTGCCGGTCGCTTCCTTGATGCTGTCAAAGTCGATGGCTCGCTCTACATCATCAGAAAAGAGGCGGTTGATGGTGAATGGTGGTGTTGCACCTACTGCTGATGAAAAATGATGCTTGTGCATCACGCCAAAAGCTAAGCCTGATATAATAATCAGTGCCACAGCTGCACAAGCTGTGGCAATTCCAGCAGCCTTCCAGAAGGTAACAGCGTTTCGCTTTCCTTTAGAGCTTTGGGATGCATATGGACATGGAGGCAAAGGAAGACCACAAAGTCCAGTATTATTGGCAAAACTGCTGGCAGAGCTGTTAAACTGTGGCCCAGTAGGTGGCACGGGCCCAGTCAACAAGTTGTTGGAGAAGTTCCAGTTCAACAAACTCATCATGTTGCCCAGGACAGCAGGAATTGAACCTGAAAGTTGATTGTGTGAGAGATCCAAGGAGACTAGCCTAGACAATTTCCCAAGGCTATCTGGGATGCTCCCTGTCAACTCATTTATGCTAAGATTGAGCGAAACCTGGAGGTTGAACAGATTTCCAATCTGTGATGGAATGCTTCCATTGAGTTTATTGTCTCCCAACTGCAACTCCAATAGCTGTGCACAGTCTCCTATTGAAGAAGGGATTGCTCCAGACAAGGAATTTCCCTCAAGTTGTAGGTATGTAAGTTTGGATAAGCTGCAAATGTTATCTGGTAAAGAACCGGTCAATTGATTCTCACTGAGGTCAAGCACACTCAGATTTTTGCACAGTGAAAGTTCTTGTGGAACTGATCCTGAAAAATTATTGTTGGATAGCAGGAGTTCCTGCAGGTTAACAGCCTGACTCAATTGGGCAATGCCACCAGTTAGGGAGTTGTGAGCAAGGTTGAGAAGGCTTAGATTCTTCCAACTGCTGATATTTAAAGGTATTTGACCTGATAAATTATTCTGGTTGGCTTCAAAGTAGACAAGGTTTTCTAGCTTGCCAAAGCTCTCAGAAATTGTTCCATTCAGAGAGTTTTGCCCAAGTCTCAAATTAGACAGAGTGGTGCATGATCCCAAATCTTCAGGTATGAAGCCACCGAGGCGATTGCTAGTCAGAACAAGCACACTTAGCTTCCTGGATGCACACAAGTTATGCGGAATTGCTCCTATCAGAAAATTTGAAGCCAGATTTACAGACTTGAGGTTTAGCATGCTCATTAATGGAATTTGGCTGCTAAGGTTATTCTGGTATGCCGAGAAGATCTCTAGATTGACAAGCCCACTGATTCCTTGTGGAATGGAGCCTGTGAGAAGGTTCCCTGAGAGATACAACTGTGTGATGGCCGTTAGATCAGAGAAATCTTGAGGTATTCTGCCACTGAGACTGTTGGAATCAAGGTTGAGTATTTCTAAGGAGGTGAGGTTGCCGAGACCATCTGGGATGGAGCCACCGAGGTGATTTTGCGAAAGGTCTAGGAATTGGAGCAGGTGCACCTTTCTCAATCCAGTAGGAATAGGACCAGAGAGCTTATTCGAACTCAGATTGACAAGGGAAAGATTGATGCAATCGGAAAGATTGAGCGGGATACTACCTGTGAGAGAGCTATTAGAGAGGTCGAGTGTGGTGAGAGACCGCAGGAGGCCAATGTCCGGCGAGATAGTTCCGCGCAGATCGAAGCCCGAGAGGGAGAGGTTGGTCACGTCAGTGCCGCTGCACGTCACTCCTTTCCAGCTGCAAGGGTTGTTGTCGGTTGTGATCCAGGAGGAAGAGCCATCGCCCTTCAGATTCAAAAGAAGCCTCTTCGTTTGATCAAGAGAGGCCGACCATGCTGTGCAGAATACGAAACAGAGCAACAGACAAACCCTAAACCCAACCCTAAATGCTTGCCCAGGTAAGCTCCGGCCCATTTCCTCTTTTGCCCCCACAGTTGTTATCTACATGTTTCTCCCTTTCTAATCTTTCCGTCGCAAATCTACTAGCAGGAGGCCAGACAGGCGTCCCTCAACTGCGCGGCATTTTAAGCCTGGCTCTCAGACCGTCACAAACTCTGCTCATGTTGAAACCCCACGAGCCCTACAAAGCTATGAGATCCTTACCCACCGCATGAAAACCAATGGTGGTCAAGGGAGGAGTAACAGGAGCGGGTCAGAAAGGGAAGAAGAACGAGTAGGTCGACTGTGCACGCCGTGGATCCGAGGTCGAGCACTGAGTGCGACCAGCATGGCCCGGAGTCCTCCGACCTTGCTTGATGAGAAATGAAGAAAGACAAGGCACTAGTACAGCACTACCTCTTCTCATGACTCCGATCATGAACCTGTAGACTCCAGAGCCTGCTAGTCAAGTCAGTCATTGCGTCTCCATTGTCTACAGCACCAGTCACAGTCTAGACTCTACCCAGCACTACAATTCACAGCAATCATTTTCATGAGGAAGAAATTGTGATTTTGAACAAGTATTTTCTTCACACTTTATACTTTGAATTTTATGGAGTAGGAATATCTATTTCAGAAGGCTTTTCTGACATTTGAAGAAGTTCTAATCTAACAACGTTTTCCCCCACAGCCCAATTAACTAGGCCGTGCAAGTTGCACAAGCATTAAACATATGCATGGGTTTCCCACTAAAAATAACTCCATCAAGCCGATATGCTGGCCTAGTTTCAAAGTAAAACTCCAACTCTCTCAAAATCGGCACACTTGGGAAATGGATGGCTAGGTCACGAGAATCTCTCATGACCTAGTTTAGCTGGACATGGGAAACATTGTAACTAATAACGAGACACAAATAACTGATCATGCACACCCATATTTTGTTTGCAAGTTGCACAAAGCCTTGTATGGCTTGAAGCAAGCACCTGTCATACAAGACAGGGGAGTATATTGTCACTATTGGATTTCATGTATAATGTAGATTTCTCACTTTCTGTGAGAGAGTGAAAATGATTGTGTTACTAGTCATTTATATTGATGAATTGATCATCATAAAGGTGATAAATGACGATGCCATTCATGAGGTTAAGATGCTTCTTAAGAAGAAGTTTGAAATGAAAGATTTGGGTGAGCTGAGATACTTCCTAGGTATAGATATGATTAGATCACATGATGGGATCTAGATTTTGCAAAGAGAAAACTGCTCTGGATATGTTGTCCAAGTATGAGAGCATGTAAGCCAATCTCAGTGCCATCGGAGCAGACACGAGGTGGTTGTCTGCAGATATAGGTGATCTTCTGGAGGACCCTTTTATGTGCAGGTGCATAGTAGGAAGTTTGATCTACATGGCTATCACTACACCAAATTTGAGCTATTTGGTTGGACTGGTGAGTCAGTTTTTAAGCAGGCCCCGAGAAAGCCACATGTAGATGCAACTAGGAGTATACTCAGGTATATAAAGTCCACAGTACATTAGGGACTTCTTTATGAGGCTAGCGTACAAGTACATGCACATGGATACACAAATGCAAATGGGTACACATATGTAGATTGGGCTAGTAGTGTCTCAAACAAAAGATCTACTAGCAGCTTTATGTTCTCTTTTGGGAGTGATGTTGTTAGTTAGATTAGCAAGAAGCAAAGGCTGAGTACAAGGACACTGCTATGGCGACATGTGAGATAGCTTGGTTGCCACACTCGACTTGCAGATATGGGTGAGTCCATGGATAGGGTAGTTCTCATTTATCATGACAACATCAACAGTATACATCTGGCCAACAACCTAGGATATCGTGCTAGGATGAAGCACATTGAGGTGCCTTATCATTTTGTGAGGGAAAAGGTTCTAGTAGGTGATGTGGATTTGCTTTATATCAACATAGGGAAACATGTGGCTAACATCTTTTACAAAGAAATAGGTGGTTGACATCTTCACATAGAAACATGTAGCTAACATCTTTTACAAAGAAATAGGTGGTTGACATCTTCACATAGAAATAGGTGGTTGACATCTTTTACAAAGAAATAGGTGGTTGACATCTTCACATAGAAACATGTAGCTAACATCTTCATAAGAAGGCATTAGGTACAGAGAAGTTTCAAAGGTTTAGAAGTTTACTTGAAGTGCAGGGTATGGAGTTAATGAGCTCAAGGTAGAGTGTTGAGATATCGAATCACATCTCCGCACTTACACCACTAACATGGTTGATACGCTAGTAGTGGTTTTTATAGCCACTTTGGTTTACTAAAGTTATGGTAGAGTTATAAAGTGCTAGCCTATATAGTCGGGTTCACACCATGGACCTTATATGTTTTAGTGGTAGAATTATAATATGTACTCTTATCTTTATGTGTTAAAAAGGAAAGAAGAAAGAAGAAAATCTAGCCATCCATCTCTCTCTCTTGTGTGTTTGTCTACTCTTGTGTGTGTGTAAAGTATTTGCTTACAAGCTCACCCTCTTCCGTGCATTCTTCTCAAAAGGGGCTAGCACACCCACATAGGAAAGTTGCATTTGCAACTCTAGGCGAAGGCTAATGTAAGCTATTATCTTAAACATATTTGGTACCACGGGGGCTTAGCTCTATTTTTTTGTCCATTGCAAGCTATTAGGAATTTCTCGATACTACCCGCTGTTGATTAGAAGGTCACACTCTACAATCCTTGAAAATAGAATAAAAAATAGGGAACACTCATCCCACACGGGTCAAGTCATTCTTGCCAATGAGTGTGGGTCGAGGCATTCTCACCAGTGAGTTTGATACAACTATCCGAACCACTTCAGTCAATGTGCAAATGTTGTAAATGAATTGTTAGATAGTTACATGAGAACCAAGATACGAGTCTCTTCTAGAGCTTGGTGACTCTCTGAGGACTAGATTCAGGTCATGGCAACCATGGACACTCTTCCATAGAAGCTAGGAACAATGTTTGCAAGGTTGGACGAGACAGATAACCTCCCTATCATCCCTTCTGGGATTGACTTTGAATCAAGAGAAAGGTGATGAGGAGCCCATGAGCTCTAAGCAAGCCTTTTAATGGCTAACAAAGGAATCAATGATGTCACACATACTCCCTGCGTACTCTGCACAATGTCACAAGAAAGACCCAAGTTATATAAGCAATGAGGAAAATATCCTAATCTCACATGCATCATTTAACCCATTATCTATTAAAAATTATCTAATGTTAATAGAAAATGCTTTTCTATATCATGCAAAAGAAGAGGAGCTTGCAATTATAACTTAATAAGAAATAAGTGAGAAAAGATTGTGAGGAGTTGTACTTTTTCACATCTACCTAAAAAGATCACATTTGCAATTAAATAGCTTCACACTTCTCTAAAACACTCTTAAATAGCATAACACTTGTCTAAAACACTCTTAACCTTCAAGGGACTTTTTTTGGTAAGTAAGTTTTATATTATATTAAAATAACCATAATTTGAGCCCTAAGTAGGCATTTACATACATATCATTCTATTTATATAAGCTAGATGCCAAAACCATTCTGTTGAAATCATATACCTTCTCCACCCTTTTACAATCCATATCTAGGGCTTCAACATCAAACCTTGGAAGTTCCAACAACTTCTTTGTGGGAACTATTTTTTGGACCATCGTTGCCTATTACTAGGCACCAAGTTTAAGAATTGGTATGGAGTGATAGTAAGTTTCATCTTGCTAAGATCTTCTCATAGGTCATATTCTACTCCAATGCCCTTATTGTCTTGTTTGTGCAAGCGCTTGTTTCTTCTCTTGCTTAGCTCTCCTTGCTCCTAGTTTTCTTGTCCTTGATAGTTTCTTGTCAAAATTCTATATGTGTCTTGATTCTAGTCTACATTCAAGTTTTTCCTACAATAAGAAGCCTTTGCTGCTATATGGGTTGTTATGGGCACTCTCTGACACTCTTGCACCCTTTCATTCAATACATCCATGATGATGCCTTGTGGTTTCTTGCCTGCTTCAATTTCTTATCTTTTCTTGGCTAGAGTGTTCTTGTCCATTGTAGGAACGAGTTCTCCTACATTGTCCAAATCATTCCTTGTGCATTGTCGAGTTGTAGGCACAACTTTTCTTGGCTAGAGTGTTCTTGTCTGAATTGTTCCCTCAGCTTGCCCCTGTAGGCACGAGTTCTCCAACACTGTCCTAATCATTCCTTGTGCATTGTCCAGATCACTCCTTGTTAGGCACAAGTTCTCTTGCATTGCCCAAATCACTCCTTGTAGGCACAAGGTCTCCTGTATTGTCTAGGTCACTCCTTGTCACAAACCCTTTGTTGTCCCACCTACCGTCATTGTTCCCATGCTCCCATGCTCACAAGCCTAATGTGTGTTAGCCTCCTAGTATATGCACACATAATGTGCATATAACAACTACCAACAATCTTGGGGGCCTTTCTTGCAATAATCTCCCAGTTATGGCATCTAGTTTTACCATGTTCATAGTTGAACCATGTCCTTCTAGAACTACATTACTTTGTTCTCTCGTGTCTTGTAATGAAATCTGTTGATGCCTATTCCAGATAGGACAGTCTATTTGTATGTCTCCAAGTGTATTGCAATAGTAGCAAGTCAATCATGCTCCAACATTCCACCTCCTCTTTGTCCAAATTGAAGGGCATTATGTGGTGTTGTTGCTACTTGGTACACATCTATGGAGAAAGGTCAATCCGACTCCTCTTTGCTCGAACCTTCCACCTCCTCCTCGTCTAAATTGACATGAATTCTTTGGTCATGTCACTACTTGGTTTCACATCTGGAAGCTAAGCTTGTCTTTGTGGCCTTTCTACCACTCCCTTGGGTTCCTATTCCTAGTGTTGTAGTAGTAGTTGTCCATGGTCTGCAACATGCAGTTGAGCAATAGTAGAAGCTCCTCCTTAGTGCGACCTTGGGTTTTACACTTCATTCACTAGATATCATGTCTCACTCCGGATCTATTCTTTCTTATGTGTCCTCCGACATGCATGGCTAGGATGGCCTTCAGTTCTTTCATGAGCATCCATAACCTTCTTTCTTCCTTTTTTCTTGTAGGGATTTCACCCTCGTATGTTCTTTTCTATGTGTCCTTTAACAAGCTTGGCTAAGGTTTCCTTCAGTTCTTCATGAGCATCCACAACCTTCTTCCTTCCTTTATTCTTCTAGGGCTTTCACCCTCTTCATCAGTGTCTGAACTGGAGCCCAAGTCAAAAGTGTCGTCTCTAAATTCCAACATTGAAGACTCATCTTCTTTATCTTTTCTTTTCTCAAACTTCTTCTTTTAGGCTCTTTCTTGATTTTCCTCAAGATTTTTCTCCCATTACTCCTGTTGTACCACTTACTCAAATGTGAGAGTTTCTAGGTCAGACAAGGCCACAATTGTTGAAACCATCATTCACAATCCTCCCATAAACCATTGACTTAGAGTAGTTGTTATGCTAATCTTTCAACTTGATCCAATCTCATTAGGAGTGCTCTTAACCCAGCATCATAGTCTTCTCTGGCATTTTCCTTTATATCGTCAGTCTATCAACTTGATCCAATCTTAGTAGCATAGTCTTCCAAGGCATTTTATTTTGGGTCATCAGTCTTTGCAACTTCACAAGTACTTGAATTGTCTTTTCCTTCCAGAACCTCTTTAAGAAAGCACACTTGAGCTCATCAAATGTCTAGAAGTGGGCCATACCATACCATACTACACATACCAACTAGTTTCTTTAGTACCAAATTGACTGCTTTATCACTTAGTGTTGTTGTAAAGAACTCTATCTTTTGAGCTACTAGAAATTTGGTGGAAAAAACTATGGTATCAAATGAGAAGACACGAGCATCCACATCTTCATCACTCTTCCCTTTGAAATTTGGGTAGCTAAGGTTTTATAGCTTCTATTTTGTCTTTCTATCCTTTGTCTTGTTTTTTCCACTGTTTCCTCTGTCTTGTTTTTTCCAATGTTTCCTCTATCTTGTTTTTTCCATTGTTTCCTTGTCCTTCTTAAAATTCTTAATCTTCTAGAATTTATAGTCTCATCAACAATGCCAGTGGCTATTTAGAAAAACTCATGAGATTAAGGGATAAGCTAAACCATTATATATACAGAATCCTATCAATCAAAACCAATGAGAATACTTACTTGTTTGTCGTGGGATGATGGTGTTTGCTACCCTTAGAGCTTCCCCAAGAGAGGCAGGTCTCATGCTAAAAATAACAAATCATCATCCATCAAAAAATAGAGTGTGCAAAGGTTCTATGAGATACAAATATCCCACATAGAGAGCTCATTTTGATGTACTTTTGGTGCCCATTAAAAGCCTCAACAAATAACAGAGAAATCAAACTTTTGGCTATTGTGCTATTCTTTTGTGTGCATCTAGCACTTCTCTCTTATGTTAATTAATATTAGTAGCTCTCCATGCTTAATCAACATGATTAATCCATACTTCTTTCCACCCTAGTCTTTGTTAATTCCCAACACCATGCAATTTCTTGTTGATGCAGCTAGCTAGTGTTACAGCTTTCACAATTTTCCCTCGTGGTGTTTGTGATTACTCTCCAAGGACATGCCCCTCATAGCCAAGGAGCCACACTCTCTATCACTTACACACAAGAGATAAGGTAGTAGAGAAGTCAAGAGCTCTCAATCTTAGACTAAACAGTGTGTATAAGTGTTAAGTGTTCTAGACAACTAATGTGCATGTCATTGATGCTGGCATTACACTTAGCTTAGTCATCGCTTGTTTACATCATTACCATTAGGTAGGAAAAAAAGTAGTTATACATTAAGTGCTAAAAAATCACTTGTAAATATTTAGGTTACATAAAAATATTCTTGGCCGAGCCCATTGGAGTTGTCCATAGTTGATCATAGTTGATCATCATAAATGGGGTTAGCATATCTCCCTGTGTGATGTAGGTCCATCCTATGACCTATGCAAGGAAGTGCAATGTCTTGGAGGTTGGTTCATGTGTTGGTGAAGAAAAATCTAGGGACTCGAAAGTTTGGCCCCCCACTAGTGTCAGTGTGAGGCATGTCACAAATCTATTAAGCAGCCATGTGAGCTCTATGGTAGTTGTCAACTTCCAGGGCTTTATCATATCATGAGGTTATAGATATGTCAATGCATGTGCCTTTGTATAAAAACAATTAAAGAGTGCCTAATGCATGCACTTAAAATGTAAGTGCATATATGCTTCACATTAAAATAACAGCATGATGCATAAGAAAAGCATATGGCAAGGTTGTGCCTTTGTATAAAAACAATTAAAGAGTGCCTAATGCATGCACTTAAAATGTAAGTGCATATATGCTTCACATTAAAATAACAGCATGATGCATAAGAAAAGCATATGGCAAGGTTATCCAAGCGACTAGTCGTGCCTTGGGTTAGTGTTGCCACTACAAGGTTCCCCCATTTGGGAATGTTCCTGGAGGGTTCCTACTATTGAGGCTTCTATCATAGAAACATTATACACTATTTGTATGTAGAAGTTGAAGCAAGGATGGTGTTTTTAAAGGTTTTATGAATAAAAGATGATATTGTTTGATAGAAATTCTTGTAAAATATTTCTCCAGTGGAGCTTCACTTAAAAATTTCACTTCAAAAATATCTATCATACAAGCCCCTATCCCATAGACTCTAAGGTCTTTCTATCCTGATTCTTTCTTTCTAAAGGTTACTCCACATCAAAAATTTCCTTCATTTCCACTACACTCCTACCCAACCAACATTGCTGATCCCCATTGAAAATCTCTTCCACTAAAAAAAATTGTTGTTCAAGCTTTGGTGCTACTTCTACCTTCTGATTGACTAAACTACTTCTACCTTCTGATTGAGTGTCTAGACTTCCTGTATTAGAGTCAAATCTTCATGCAATCACGTTCACGTTTTGCTCATTGGACTCATTAACTTTATCTACTCTTTCCTTTTTAGACCTTTGTCTTTACTTGTTTTGAGAAGTTTGGATCAAACCCCTTGAGAGTGTCATGAGCCCACCATCTTGATCTTTAGAGTCTCCTTCTTGCTTTGGTTTGCCTCCTCTAGTTTTGGGTCATATTCCTCCATTCTTTACCTCTTCAATGGTCTTTCAACATCTTTATGGAGCTCGTTTGGGCAGTATTACCTATTGTTATATGGATGTTGGAACTTTTAATTCTTTCCATCCCTAGAACCACCACTGCTTTGTGGCTTATTAGAACATAGATTCCTATCATTACTTGTCTCACCTCCTTTGCCTTTGGTTTTTATGAGACATCCAATATATTCTCTGATAAGGTGCTCACTTGAAACATGTCAAGTATTTCCCCTAATAAGGTGCTCACTTGAAACATGTCAAGTATTTCCCCTAATAAGGTGCTCCCTTGTGAAGACACTTCTTTAGTAAGACCTATTTTCTCTAATAAGGTGCTCTCTTGTGAGACCTCCAATATTTTCTTTGTGATAAGGTGTTTGCTTTGTGGCTTATTGGGCCATACATTCCTATCATTAATTTTTACACCTCCTTTGCCTTTCTTTTTTGTGAGACATCTAATATTTTCTCTGATAAGGTAGTCGCTTGTTGTGAGACGTCCATTATTTTCTCTCATAAGGTGCTCCCTTGTGAAGATGCTTCTTTTTAGTAAGACCTATTATTATATCTCCCTTTCCAACTTTTACTTTATTTTATTATAGCTCCCACCATCAATATCTTCTAAACTCAGTTTGTTTGGTTTGTTGTCCTTGGTCCTAGAGCTTTCACCACCAGCTCTTTAGTGAGCATTACCTCCACTAATTGTCCTTCCACCTATACTTTCCTTGCATTATTATCTGGATCAAAATGGTTTAAGAAATTGATGATAATGGTTTAAGAAATTGATGATAATGGTGAAGGGATTTATAGTCAAAGTCTTGGTGGCAGCCACCACTGCTCCTAATCCTATCCCATTAATCTTTTCCATCACTCCTTGGTTTTGCAAGATCGATAACATTCAGGGGCATGGTAAACAAACACCCAAGTTTTCTTCCTTTCACCACCTTGACGTTTATCATTTTTTTGTTATATCTAGCCTCCCCAAGTCAAGTTGTGGTATAGTTATGAATTGTGGCCCACATCTAAAATACTGCATGTAAAAGGTTGTCCTCTCAGAAACCTTTGGTCTTCTTCCTTTGGGATTCGGTCTCCTAATTTTGGTAGTGCTTGAATGTGATTTAGATAACATCATTAGGAAAAAAGGGAGCTCATTTTAGGGCCCTGTAAGAAATTCACTATTTTTTGATTTACTTCTCTCCTAAAAGACCTCAAAAATAGTAAAATACGGAAACGTGGCTCAGAACTGTCAGTAAGGACTACAGAACTGTCAGTTCAGAAAGGAATAAGATAATCTTTTGTCTAACTAACACGATTTTGCATTAAATATCTCCTTAGTTTTTTTTTTGTTTCCCGAAGATTCCGCATCTCTTTTGACGACGTGTGCAGGCCTCTCATAAAGAATCCATCACTGAACTTGATGATTGCACTTTTTCAAAATATTTACATGGATACCGCCACACTTCCATCATTCATGTTACAAAAAGACTATGAGATTGACAAGCAAACTTCGCAACCTCAGAAGCACAAAAAATGGCCGATACTAGTGAGTCACAATCTCAGAAGAAGCGATTACACCATCTTCACATCGACTTAGAAGAACAATATGCTCCAGCATAAAAAAGACGAAAGGATACGGTGCTGAATGCTCAACAATGGAAAAATATGAGAAGAGAAGGGCTTCAACATATTGACTTATGGTGCGATGGAAGCATATATCCAAAATGTCTAGTAAAAAACTGTACACCTCCATTTGTCAACCCAACCACACTACTGAGGTTTGCGGCGGGCGATGGACAAAATGGACTTCTTGGATATATTTCAGCACAGTCCGCATTTGCAAAAACGTATAAAATGATGTACCTACAAGAAAAGGGGGCCAGGATGCAAGAGATAGCTATTCGTGCAAAATTGGAGCAGCAGTTGTAGAATGAAATTGAGGAGCATTCAAAGAGTAAAAAAGAGTTGACAAGAGCAAGAAGAGAACCGTGCTTGGAGACAGACTACGAAGCAGGAAGATTAAAAACATTGCAAATTTGAAGGCTGGGATTGGTGGATGCAAGCAAAGAATTCAGGAAGCAAGGCTAGTTTGAAATTTTTCATTTTGTATACTCAAAAAGGCTCTCAAATGACTATATCTATTTCATCCATTAACGCAAAACAAGAATGCAGGTGTTGAATGATATAGGCATATTGTGTTGTTACTATAGGAAACTATTGGAGCGTGCAAAAGAAAATATGGATCCCAACCTTCTTCCTGTTAAACAAATGAAAGGATTGCTTTCTTGTGGTGTAGCAAAAGGTTTGATTGAAGAAAAAAAATACAAAACAATCAAACGCAATGTTGTAGAGGACTTTATATCCAATAATCAAGTTGATGGCACTACAATCCAAGAGGCTCTTGATGTTAGTGGAGTTAGCAGGAAGGGATATAGTTCGATTTTCCATGCGATATCCTCAACTTTGAAAGATCAAAGGATTAAACGAGTTTTACTGCCAAATCTAGCAAGGATAAGAGGTCATTTGAATGAAAGTATAGATGAGTTTATTGGGCAATATATCCATATTGAAGAAATATTTCATGGTGGTAAAGGAACCACTGTGTATGACCCTTGGAACAATATATTTGTAGATCTACAACAACTTCAAAGAAGAATGGTCAAGTTTTATGGAATAACATTTGAGGAATGCAAAGGAATTTTGAAATTTGTTATCAAACTGGATGAGTGTGAGGTTGTAAAGGAAAAGAAAATGGAAAGGATTACTATTACATTGATGAATGGAGCACTTGATACATCATTGACTGAAGTGAGTTCGAAGTATTTTAGTGTGCAATCAGAGAAACACATATGGTAGTTAGGCTCGTTCTAGGTATGATCATTTTTTGTTTCGTACTTGATTTTAGTCATTGTTTTCAAATCTTTTATAGTAAGACTTTTGTTTTCTATAATCACAGGTGAAGACAGAAGACCATGAAACACTAGATTGGGTGTTTCACCACACAGAAATACCAAGAATAATTAAAAGACAAGTGCAAGAAGAGAATCTCCATGTTGCAGGAAAAGGTGATTTTCAAGTAGAGTGGCACATGGCGGGGGATCTTAAAACACTTAAGTGCATGTATAACGTTAGTAAAGGAGGCAACTCAAAGTCTCCTTGTCTTTACGTTAGTAAAGGAGGCAACTCAAAGTCTCCTTGTCTTTACTGCAAAGAATCAGCTCAAGTAATGGATTCCAAATGGTGGAAGAGAGCACCTAATAGAGATAAAGTTGACCCTGACTTCAAGGCCATTCTTCACATTCCACTATGTAATGTTCACATATGCACATTGCATGGTCTATGTCGAATTATTGAGAAATGGTATTTTTGTATATTGGATTTGCTTGGAAACTCTGTCCGAAAAAAATAGAAAGGATACTCTTCAAGCATTGGAAAAAGTGTTATCCGATATAGGTCTGCATGGAGGTGATGTTCATATCACAAAGGATTTTAAAAAGTCTACCAATGGCAAGGAGGTACCAATCAAGCCCTCTATTGGTGGTGTTAAGGCAAGAAGATTCTTGTCTCGACCCAAACACAGTAGTAAGCAAGTAAGGCAAGGTAGAACAGTTTCAAGGATTAATTATGGATTGTGGAAGCAAGTCCATAATGCCGTGAAAGATCATGAGGTAGATGGGGAAGCCCGAAATGTGAAGGCAGAGGTGTGGAGGTCTCTTGATCAACTCTTCATGTTCTATGACAATGTAACATGGACCAAGAGTGATTACAAGAACTTTGAAGAGGCAATTAAACATTTTGGGAAGTCAAATGAAAGACGCGTGGACAGCCTGCAATATAACTCATTACATGGTAAGGTTCTGTCTTCTTCTTTTACTTAAGTGTGATCCTCTTTTTTTTATAACTTACTATGCATTCTTATGTCTCTGTGAAAATAGCATATCATCTACAACCACCTTCCCTATTTTGTCAAAAAGTATGGATGCCCAGCAATTTGGTCTACCTAAGGCATGGAGAAGTCTCACTACATGGCACGTAATGCATTTTTCAAACACACACAACACTACGAAGGGAGTGAAATAGTCTGAAGGAAGTCTTCCAATGGTTTTACCAAGGCATACTACAGAGGCTGCATGCTAAAAGAAAAGTTGCTAGCTCCAAAGTCAAGCTTGCTTTTATTCTAGCCCAAAAGCAAAGACGAAGACAAACTTTGGACAATTCAATGGCAGCAGAGAGACATAGACAATGGAGGGATTCGAAGATATTTAGAAACCATAAATGGACAAGTAAACATGAATAGCAGTTTGTAACTTATTGGTGTTATGTCCACATGTTTTCAAACTCAATCAATAGAATTTTTTTTTGTGGAACAAGTGACTCTTGGTGTTATGCCTATATGTTTTGAGACTCCATCAAAAGTATTTCTTTTGTGAAACATGTGATCTATATTAACAAGCATCAATACATCCATGACCTACACACAAAAAATTCAATCAATACTACTTAATTATGCTAGACACACTATTGATCCTTACCAATAAGGTACTGAGTGTCAAACGCTTTTAGAAGCTACTGAGTGTGGGAAGAGTACTAAAGTGTCGTACAGTGATGGGACAAATGCAAAAGGGTACTGATCATCCATACGGACAAGGAACTGATGACAAGATGCATGTCAATCCACCACCACCATCGAGGAGGGAATATCAATTCGGAATGATATCTTGAAGTGTGGTTTTCTCAAATATTAATTCGAAGTGGTGGGTGGGGATCTTGCAAAACAAGAAGGAGCTCAACTTCGTGACGCGGATAGTCTTACATATCAAGGGGCAGACATCAAAGACTTTGTACAAATCAGTTCAACTTCAACATAATGTTTGTGCTATATTTGATGAGTAAATCCTATTACTCCCAGGGCCTGCCAATCGGAACTCTCTTTTTGATCTTGATTGGACTCTTTTTCTTCCTTGTTGGCTTGATGTCGACTGTCTGTTTATCAATGCTTGCCTCTGTTGCTTGTCTGGGAGGGGTATCCTTGTCTTCAGCTATCTCCATGTGTTTTTCTTCTTGGATTGTGTCGCCTGATGCAATCATGGGTGGCTCTCGAAACCTTATGAGCTTGTGTTTTCCATAGCCCTCCAGACATTTGGGCTCCTTAACACCACATGCTAATGCATAAGAAGTGTAAGACAAAAAGTAAGAGGCCCTAGAGGCCTACTTATTCACATAATCCCCAAATATATCTATGGCAGACAACCTCTCTATCAAAATGATCTTTTCCTTTTGCCATGAAAGATCATGTCCACCTAAAACCCTAGACAAACATTTAAAGGAGTAAACAATGGCTTCTCCATTGTTGCTCAACTGCCTATGGTAAATCAAGATCTTAGCACTCCCTAGATCATGAATATAATGAGCTAGGCTTGACAGTTTGCCAAACCCAGCCGGCCTGCTTCCACTTGTTCTCTGGAGGAATGTGTCATCCTCAATTTGTAGCTGCCACATATCAAAAGATTGGAGTGAGACACAACCTACAAAACATTTAAACACAAGATTTTGATTTGAAGTAACAAGATCATACCTTCTCATTTTCATCAGCAAACAAGTAGTTCATCTTTCCAAAGATTTATTCCTCTCTCCTCCAGTCCAGCCTCTTCTTTAAGCTTTCCCTTGTATAGTGCTGAGAGATTCATAGCTTCCTGTGTGAGCTGGAAGGCAGCTTCATCTGGCTCTTGGAACTTTTCAGCCTCTTTGAAACAAATAGTAAGGGTCTCTGCAGGATCAAAAGTTGTTTCCAAAGCCAGTAGTGAATGGTCATCCTCTATGCCAACCTCCTTGTCAAGCCTTGAAGCCTGGGAAATAAGGGAAATGGCATAGTCCTCCCTCAAATTGAACATACACTCTATATCATGGAGGAAAACATAATCTTTACCACCAATCAAGATACCTGGAAGCATGGGCATTGCATAGTTGCTGCTCTGAACATCAAAATCTTCAACTGGCTGTGCTGCCCTAAGAGTTTTAGTCCTCAGTTGAACAAGGTCAAGAGCAGCCACTTGCAGCCCCTCATCTTGGAGGTTGATATCTTCTTCTTGCTCTGCCATTTCTGTTGCCACAGGAACATCCTCTTTTTCCTCTGCTTCAGATGTGTCTTCTTCTTCAGCCTCCTGCCCTTGTTCTTCTTGAGAGTCCTGACTGAAGACAATGTACATAAGGAATGCCATGGTTTCCTCAAGCACTCTACACTTTCTGGTGTGCAAGTTATAGTTGAATTTATATTCCTCAGCTAGGCTGTCAAATCTTCTATTCACATGGTACCTCAGCCTGTCAATGGAGACAATATGATTTATATGCACAAAAACCTTTTCACCTTCCATAATTCTTCCTGCCTCTGTCAGTTGTTTGAAGGTATCCCAATGGTCTGAAAGAAAATCTCTGTGATGCTCCAGTACAGAGCTCATAGTGAACTCCCTGTTGAAAATACTGTGGTATATGTGGAAGTTCCTCTGAGCCTTGCATTTGTGAAGAAACTCAAATAGGAGCAAATCTGGAGATTTGTCCTCTTCTGGTTCCTTTTGTTTTGAGAGGGAAGACTCAGCTTTCTGCTCCAGTCTCTTCCTTTTGCTTGAACCAAAATTTATATATCATGAATTCTATATGCTGACATATGTAATCAGGGAATGTATAGGATATCACCAAACAATTTCCTTCATGAGCACTCATGACTCACCTAGTGATTGATGTGGTCTAATTATAGCAGCAAAAAAGTCCAGCTTCCTCTTGAAAGGAGGGGCCTGAGAATCAACTGTTCCAAAGCAAAAACTTTTCTCATCATCAATAAAGAATTCCCCAGGGCCAAAGAAAGCAAAACAATGAGGAAGAATTGAAAACCAAAAGGGACACAGAAATTTGCAGGAAAACACGATGTAGGGCCATTTGGAAAATGTTAAGCACTCTCCTCGCATTTTGTTGCAAATTTTCCATTTCTGGTGATATCCATCTCCAATCAAATGCTAGAGTCATCTCACAAATTCCTGGACAGTAGGCAACTTTGAGATGATCCTAGCATCAAGGGAGAATTCCCCAGGGCCAAAGAAAGCAAAACAATGAGGAAGAAGTGAAAACCAAAAGGGACAGGAATTTGCAGGAAAACGCGATGTAGGGCCATTTGGAAAATGTCAAGCACTCTCCTCGCATTTTGTTGCAAATTTTCCATTTCTGTTGATATCCATCTCCAATCAAATTTTCCATTTCTGTTGATATCCAATCAAATGCAAGGATCATCTCACAGATTCCTGGACAGTAGGAGTTGATATGCAAGGGGAAGGGTGGAGCTGAGTGAAGCTTTTCATGAGGAATGTGTCGAGAAAAGGATTTTGCAGGAAAATGTGATATGGGTTAACTAGAGATAGGATATCCATCTCCAATCAAATCCTAGGGTGATCTACCCGATTCTTGGACAGTAAGATTTGGATATGTAACAAGAAGAGTGGAGCTGAGTGAAGATATTCATAGGAATCTGTTTAGGAAGGGAATTTGCGGCAAAATGTGATATGGGGTGATTAGAGATATGTAAACCACTCTCCTCGCATATTGTTGCAAATATCTGGGATGTTCTATGAGATTATTGGATAGCAGGACTGGGACATGTGACAAGAAATGCTGGAGCTTAGTGGAAATGTGGGATATGGGATGTGGTGGATGGGAATTACCCAGATATCTGGACATCAAGAAGTCTATGGATGGAAGAAATATATATCAAAAAACTTTGAAAAAAATCTAGAACTATGACCTTTCTTTTCCTTTTCCATGCTGTTGGTGAATCTTCTGCTTTTTCCCAAACTTGAGCTGTAGCCTAGGTAACTTGGAGATCTGGCAGTGGTAGTAGTCTTCAGGCAGGTTGCAGTCTGGATGGAGTGTGTTGGGTAGGAAGGGATCAGAGAGGGAAGGAAAAGGATGATGGGAGGGTGCTGGCAGGGATGAAAGATTGGGAGGCAGGGGAGGGAAGAGTGGTTATGGAACTGATTATGAAATCATGATTGGCACAAGTTCCAAGGCAAAAAGTGTCCCATTCACATGTGCCAAGTTTCAAACTCCAAGAGATCTAGGTCCCATCCACACGTGTGAAAAAACGACTCCATTCCACACGTGTGGGATTTAGTAGCTGCCTTGTTTGTATTTTGCACTAATCTTTTTCCTCTTGTAAAGGAAACTCTCATGGGTATTTCCAATTGGTTCAGACACTGCAATTTTGATATTATCGATGTTTTGCTACTTCCATACCATAACAGGTATGTGGGTGACTGCTTCTTTTGGGATTCTTCTTTTTCAAACTTCATTATTTTGATTTAATGCACACTAACTGAATTATATGTATTGCAGTTGTATTAGAAGGCTTCTAGATGCATTAGATCACTGTCCTCCTAATGTCAATCTTTTGGATTCAATAGAGCTAGTAAATTTAGAGGTAAAAAGTCGTTCCCTCTACTGATGTCTATTTCATGCTATGCCTTTGAACCTATTGAATAATTTTGTTTTGTTCAGATGTTAACAGTTTCTAACATATCTTTCCAACTGTACAGACACCACAACAAGATGATTCAAGTAGCTACGTGGCTGGAGAGTGCTGATCAGTGCCAAATATAGATAGAACAACCAAACCTTGTAAGAAAAATAATTTTCATTTAGCTTCAAAATAATTGATATTGGTACAAAGTGTTCTAAATCATCATATGCCATTGCAGATGAGAGAAGATAGCTTCAGCTCGAACTATGTATATAGTTTCAGAGCTGATACAATTTGGAAGTTTTTGAAGTATGCCTCCGCCAAACCTATTGTACCAGCTACTGTCGAGTTGGGTGAGAGCTCTAAAGTCCGAGGAGGTGTCATACACCTTGATGACACAGATGATGCTGATGTGGTGCCACAGGAACAAGGGCCACAGGAACAAGGACCTGCTGGCTGCTGTGCTGATGTTGTCGAGGAGAAGATGGAGCAGCAGCAAACAGATGCTCCACGGGCAGTAGAGGAGACAATGGAGCAGCACCAAGAGACTGTACAAGACAGGATGGAGCAGTAGAAAATAGATTCTCCAAAAAAAGATGATACGGAGATCTTGGACCATGTAGAGCAACCTGTGAATCAGGCTGTAGATAAATAGAAAATGGTTGTCAAGAATATGTTCTACATGTACAATTAAACACTTATGTACAAAATTTTACTTTATTGAATACAATACCTTTGTTTATGGAGTTTGTGTTATCTCAATTTTCAAATTTTCAATGTCTTTGCAGTTTATTGAACTCTCTCTTCTTTTGAGCACCTGCAAAAAAGTAATATGAATCAATAGGGTAAAGTAAACTAATCGCAGTGCTTAATGAGACTAGGATAAGTCAGATGATGGTGTACCTTCTTATTGTTGTAGATAAATAAAAAGTCCTTTGACATAGAACCTTCTGTCTCAAACAGAATGTCATTGCGCAATTGAGCTAGGGAGCAACATTGTCTTAATGAGATATTGACTAGCACATCACCATTCTCAACAACATCAATATCAAGAAGTTTATTTTTTGCACCAAAAGAATCTTCATCTTGATCCATTGGAACTAGTTTTGTGCCTAGCATTCGACTGCGCTTGTAATAAAAAGAAAAAATAAAATTTTGTGATGCAACCATGTACTTCACTTGCATAGAAGGTTGGACAACCTCACAAAACACTGAACTACATGTCTTCTTATCCCAACCTTTATCCAAAAATTGTGGCATGCATGCCAGACTTGTTGCTTTAATTGTGAACATTGTTTTTGAAACCTTCACTAGAAAGGTATTAAACAAGTCTACAAAAACTGTGAGAGGCATGCATAAAGAAATTTTTATTATCCTTGTGGCAATATTGGGCCTCAGAGCTTTCTGTACTTCTTTGAAAAGCTTGGCCCTATATGCCTCTGTAACACTAAAATGTGGGAGAGGCCAATCCACTGAATTCCATGCCGGAAGGTCTTGTTTTCTTAACACACCATGTGTGTTAGCATTATCCAGCAACAACAATTGAGCTAGCTCTGTTGCACATCGACCTTGGTATTGTTGTTCTCCTATCGATCCATGCAAAACATCTATAAATCCTAGAATACAATCGATGTTTTGCCATGTCTCATATGATGAAGGGTATAAATCTGAAATAAAATAACACAAGAATGTCAATAAGCAAAGAAAGAAAGCTTCATATCTTAAAAATCCATACACCTCATAAAGAACAAAACCACAATAGAAAAATATACAATTAGGCCTGTGTTGCAGAAGATCATTTGGATAGTCTCGCAAGGCAAGTTCTTTATGCATGTACACATGCTGAATCAAAACTTCTTTCACTGATATCTTCCCTCTGGTGATTTTAAAATCTCGTACTCTTCCCTTCCATGACGCCAAGAAAATGTTTTTTGTCTGGGGTCTCTTCCTTTTGCTAGGTTGCATGAGCACCCATGCTCCTTTCGAAACACTAAACCTTTTCCAAGTTCCTTCCATTTTGACTGTACTTGAATTCTCTACTGAAGAAATAGAAAAAGCAGGTCGACGGGGTAAGGATGTATAATTCTACCTTCATAGCATTATCATCCACCACAGAGCGTCTTCCACAAGAACGGCCATAGTTTTTATTCACCATGGAGACTTGTGAATCTGTAACAACAGCAAAGTAATGTAAACAAGATAACAAAGTGAAGTTTTAAGAAAGAGAAAGTGGGGAGACAGACAGTTGACAAGAAACATCTTACTCTAAGCCAAACAAGATCAAGGGAGCAGTTTTGGAAAAGAAGAGGCTGCTGCACAATGAGGTAGTGGTGTAGAATGGTAGACCTTTCGAAGGAAAGGCAGCACAACATTTCAAATTTCAAAGGAAGGTGGAAGCGGGAAGTCCCTTGTCAGAGAAAATGTCAGACTAGATTCTATCTTCATGTCCAAAGATCTTGTGAGAATAAAAAACCAATCTCCACATTAATGTAGCACGCTTGTACCTACATAAAGTATTGTTTCTTTTATCTATTTTTTCTTATTTTTATGAATTTTCAACGTTACGTTGGCCCTCTGTTGATTGGTTGAGAGCTTATTTTTCCAAACCGTAAAAGGTCCGAAAATGAGCTCCCTTTTTTCCTAATGCTTTTGACTTGAATTTCATGTCTAGAGAGGATTAGGGTGTGTAAAAATGGATAAAAATCATCTTGACAGATAAAAAATGCAAGAAAGAGACTAATGACAACACTAATTACAAAAATAGAGCATAATGATAAGATAAGAGGTTTATAAAAAATCTCATATGAGAATCCATTAGATAGAGGGCATTTATATCTCCATTAGCCACTAATTATGGCCCATAAGCTTGATCAAGCTACCTCTAATCTCTCCATTAGCCACTAATTATGGCCCATAAGCTTGATCAAGCTACCTCTCCTAGATTTGAGCATTATCTCCCCTGAAATGAGCACCCACTTCTTCTCTTTCCCACCTTCTTCTAGGTGCCTACTTTTGGCCTCCTCATGGGTTTGAAATTCCACACATTCCTAAAGAGAATGCAACGGAGAGAGAGAGCTTGAGTTCCTTGCAAGAAAACACACACACACAAGAGAGAGAGAGAAAGACACGAGAGAGACAGACACAAGAGAGAGAGAAAGACATGAGAGAGACAGATGGCTAAATTTTCTTCTATATTTTTCTCTTCTCTAAAACCATAAACTAAAGAGATAAGAGTACATTATATAAGGAAAATTACTCTCCTACTATAACATATAATGGTCAGTCCATAGCGTGAATCTCAACTATATAAGCTAGTGCTATAACTGTGCCATAACTATAGTACTCCAAAGTGTTATCACACAGCTTATTATCCATTGGCAGCATATCAACCATAATCTTGCCAACCATGCTAGTGGCATAAGTGCAAAAGCTATCACCCAGGTAGGTCATCAATGTCCACAGCACTATTTAAGCTTGATATCTCAACACTCCCCCTTGAGCTCAACTACATACATTGCACTCCAAGAAGTAAGCTCCTAAACCTCTTGAGCTTCTCTATGTCCCATGCCTTTGTGAAGATGTCAGCTCACCTGATCCTCTATGCTAACATATACTAGATCTACATCACCTACTAGAACCTTCTCCCTCACAAAGTGGTAATGCACTCCTCAATGTGCTTCATTCTACTAGCCCTATCCACCATAGGCTCACCCATATCACTAAAAATCACTTTGTTAACCCATTTTATGGTTAACAAGGTTGCCACACCCAATTGTATGCCAAAGTATGAGTAATCTACATCCAATGTCAAGGATGGACACACAAACGCATGTACAAACAAGCCATGAAGCAATCATGTGTCCAAATCTCAAACTTGGACAAGAACCCATAAAGGTTCGATGGATAACTAATGGCATTTCTTGCTCCAAGTGTGTGTGGTAATGAGCTAGGATGTGCTTCCTAGTGTTGTAATATATTAATGTATTATGAGATGAAGAAATATATAAGCAATAGGCTAAATAGAAGCTTTGGGTGTCTGCTCATGGGGGTGTTTCTTCAACCCCACGGTTTAAGTGTGTGTGAACACTTATGGCCATGTATATAAGGCAATGCAAGTACACTCTTCCATTATGCAATTGAGCTTTCACTCTTACTAAACCTCTCTGTAATGTTCTCTCTAATGCATGCTCGTGAGTGTGTGTGAGTGATTTGAGGTGAGAGGAGTGAGTAGTGCCCATAAGTGCAATGTGATGGTGTGACAACGCTCACCGAAGAAGGCAAATGGTGGTGGTGTTGAGCTTGGAGACCTCAAGTGTTATGAGCTCGGCCATCGAAATGATTCGCATGACACATTAAGTTAAGTAGAGTTGAGTGGTTCCCTTGGAGCGAATTTTTAGCCTTAACATTTTTGGCATCGCTCTGCTCTACTGCTCTACTGAGAAGCAATTCCTTAGCTTTATCATTTATTTTTCTCTAATCTATGGTTTGTTGAAATGTGCAATGTAAACTAAATCTTAGCTTATTTGGTTGAGTGTGTGAATGCACCCTAGAGGTGCAAGATATTAACTTGACAGTTGTGGAAAGATAATAATGTCACATAAGATATTGTGTGAGTGATGAGAGCCACATAAAAGAATGTGGAAAAGGGATTGCCACATGGCATGATGATGTGTAAAGGAGATTGGGTCAATGGCTATCTATACTAAAAGCCTTTCTTTGTATGGTGATAACATATGCAATAGAGTGTTGTTGAGTGTGCTACTCTCTCTTTGACTCTAGAGCCATGGAGTTCTTAGTGTGGTATAACCCACCTTAGTTATTATTCTTAATATATGCACCAACATGGTATTAGAGCTAGGATGAGCTCTTGATTATGGTGGATATCTATGTATAGTAGCCTTTGTGTGAGTTCATTTGATTAAGCATATTGTATAATTTTATATATTTTATTATGTAAGCATACTCATTATCATTAGTATTGAATTTGGAGAGAGATTATGATGTTGGTGATTGGAGAGATCATGAAGCTACCTACAAATCTGAAAATGGAGATTTCAGCAATATAAAGACCTTTGGAGTCTACATTATCAACAAGGAAGTTGTCAACAAAGAGGCAATGGTGTCTCAAAGATGAGGTTTGTTTTGAAGTTTTGCCTCAATTTTTTTGGTTTGAGCATGAGAGAATTATCAAAGTAAAGAAAGGTTGCTGATTTATGGGATGAGAGTATCCCATGGTTCTTGTAAATAGACAAAGAGAATATGAAGGTTCACATACTTGTTCAAGTGGTGGACGATTGGTTATGGGCTAACAATGCAGTCCATAAATTTAGAGTTTAGCGGGTAGATTCGACTCCATTGAACATATATTCATGATCTTCATGCTTAGGAGGCCCATACGGGACAATTTGGCTAAGAGAAAATATCAAAAATCTCCTAAAAATTGATTGATTTTTTTTAAAACAAAATTACGTTTTTTGGGGTAAAACCTACAAAATCACGGCCGTGATCATGCTTGCGTGATTATCTTCCAAAGATTCTTGCCACAATTTTTGAGAGTGCAAGGCCAAAAATATTAAACCTTATCTTATCTTGATCGATGTGATTCTATAGTCATCACTCACGATGTACGTATAAACCATTGCGTATGAACGATGTGATTTTTTAGTCAACATGGTAAAAATCGATGTGATTCTATAGTCTCCTGGCGTACGGACAAATCATGGGATTCTTAGTCCCATCAATGCACAATCAACCTCTATAATGTGCCTATTCTTCATCTCTCAACAATACCATTTCATTGTAGGAGTGTACCTGCACCATGTGAATTGCCTCTGAATTCCATGTTTTCTCAAGTACTCTCACTGAACTCATTAGAGAAGTACTCTCCTCCTCTCCATCTGACCTTAGGAGCTTAACCTACAAACTTGCTTGCTTTTCTTGTGTAGTCACATTAATGAAAGATACATAGTAACGACATCCTCCCATTGATGCCATCTTTGTCAGCCCCCATACATCTGAGTGCACCATATCAAGTGCTCTCTTACTTACATTCCTATCATGTGGAAATACATTCTTTGTCTACTTTCCAAACTGACATTCTTCACATACTTTATAGATTCCATCAACCTTAAAATTTGGCAAACCTATAACAAATTTGAATTCTGCATAGACTTTAATCGCTGCTACTCATTCACATGGCCAATCTATTTGTGCTAAATATCTGTATGGGCTCCATAACACTTGCACCTTGTGCGAACATAGTAGCTTTCACTTCAGACATGCTTACATCCAAAGTCAACATTATGCCCACTCTTTTGTCCTTTGTAACCAAACGACATTTGTTGTTGAAGTCCTCAACATAGCAGTCCTCAAGGTTAAAGCGTACCTACAAACCCTACTCAACCATTTGACTAATAGAAAACCAAATTCTTTGTTATGTTAGGCACATGAAGTACATCAACCAAGTACCTAAACAAGGCATCACACAAGGAATATTTTTCCTGTCCCCCAAAAAGATAAGATTAGCAAAAGAGGACATACAATGATGATGTGCAATGCAAAATTGGAGAGTACTATTGCATCAATGATACATTAACCATTGGAGCTTGGGGGGAAAAACGAAGCACAAATGGTAAGATTATGTATCCCTACAATGAGTTCAACAACATATTTGTTGATCTACAACATCTTCATCAGAGAGCTATGATCTTATTCTATGGACTACCTAAACAATGTAAGTAATTTTTTACATTCTTTGCGAACTTTAAAAAAAATTCTTTCAAGTACTAAAACTTATCTACTTTTGTTTGTCATGTAAGGTGACAAGGAAAGTTTTGGTGAAAGTGGATGAGTGTCAGATTGTAAAAGGTAAGAGGTTAGAACAAATGAGTATCACACTTATAAATGAGGCAATGGCATATGCAAAGAGTGAGATCAACATGACTGAGGAGACTAAGTTGCCTTTGGAAGGTTCTAAATGAAAACCCAAACAATCAGAGACGAGCAATAGGGAGAGGGTTTGCAAGTTAAGTTCTTCCTCTTTTAGTGTCCAATCTAAGAGAGAGATATGGTGGCTTGGGCGTTTGAAATACCGAAGGAGGCACATGAAGTGCTGGTTTAGATGTTTGATAGAATACCATGGATTACTAATGTCATTAAAGCATAGATTCAAGTAGAAAAATTAGAAGTGGAGGGTAAGGGCACTTATACATAGACTGGCATTTAGGAGGTGACTTGAAGACAATAAAGTGCCTTCTCGAGGGGTGCACCACTAAGAAACCCTATGTATCACGTGCGTTCAAGGGGTATTAAAAAAACCCCCTACTTGTAAATTTTCCATGAATAAAATGACTCCTTTTTCTTTATGGACTTACGGGTTTTTTTTTTTCAAATTTGATTTTAAAAACCACTTCCATACATGTGTTTCTGTAAATTTACCTTAAAATTTTGAACTAAAAAACCGGTATACTTACATATTTTTAGATGAACCCCATGAGAGTGCCTTCTTGGGTGTCCACAAGGTGCTAACATCCCAAATCCTTGTCCATGGTGCATGAGAATGATGAGAGAAAAGAAACAAAAGGCAAGAAGGAAGAGGAAGCTAGAGAATCAAGATGATGAGAATGACATAGTGGGGATGATAATGCGGGCATTTGGATTGGTGGTGTCTTATCTGCTAACATGCTAGGCAGGGGATGATAATGCTGGCAATCGGGTTGGTGGTATCTTATCTGCTAACATGCTAGCAGGCATTTGAGAGACCTCAAATGGAATCCTGTAATTCCATTCGAACTCAAGAATGTCCACTTTTGTACCTTGCATGTATTCATGCGTGTGTTTGATCGTCTGCTCAAGTGTCACGTTGATTATGCATTTACTATGCAAGGCAAGGAAAGACAACATGAAGCTCTTCAAAAAGCAGATGAACTACTAAACTCAATTGGATGCCATGGTGGTAATGTGCAGATTACTGTTAAGAAGACCTCTGACATTAATCATGAATTGGCCTAATAGGTATAAGTGGATATAAGGCAAGACATTTTCTAGAGAGGCCAAAAAAAGTAAAAAACTTCATGGGACTTGTGGAAGGATTTGTGTAAATGCACAACATTTGACTGCACCAATCCAAGCCTTGTAGTTCTATGTGAGAAAGTTTGGTCGGACTTCAATAAGATGGTTAAATTAATGAGCAAAAGCAGGACGATTATAGAGGAGTGCCAAAAATTTCAAGAAGAGATTCAAACTTTTACAAAAGCCATGGTCGATACATGGGTTGATACAAACATTACGCATTACATGGTAAACGAGTTTCTTTCTACTCATCAATTTGAAATGATTATAAGGTATAAATTATAGCTTTTGAATTGGTCATGTTTTCTTTTGCAGCACATTTTGTATGCACATAAATTATAGCTTTTGAATTGGTCATGTTTTCTTTTGCAGCACATTTTGTATGCACATGGTGCATACTTCATGAATGAATATGGTTCTCTTAACATGTGGAGCACCCAAGGAATCGAAAAATCTCACTACTGAGCTAGAGGAGTATATTTCAAAAACACCCGACACACATGGAGGAGGAAAGACTCGTACAAATTACCTCAAAGAAATGTTCAATTGGTTCTACAGATATACTTTTGGGTGAAAACTATCAACGGAAAAGGCTTGTACGAGTGATTTAGCAAAGGGAGCACGAAATCAAGCCAAAATTGGTTCTACAGATATACTTTTGGGTGAAAACTATCAACGGAAAAGGCTTGTACGAGTGATTTAGCAAAGGGAGCACATGTTCAATTGGTTCTACAGATATACTTTTGGGTGAAAACTATCAACGGAAAAGGCTTGTACGAGTGATTTAGCAAAGGGAGCACGAAATCAAGCCAAAATGAGGAGATCACTGAAGTGGAAAGCTAGAACATGACCAACACATCATGCAGCATTGAGATCATCAAGAAGACAAGAAGGAAGAATTTGGATTTAGTGTTGTAAACATTTTTGCTTAATACAGACTTGTAATTAAAACTTATTCGTATCATTTTATTACATGAAAGATATAACAAAATATTTACAATGATAAGATAATTAACTACTCTTGAGTCTCTTTTGTACTTTCTCTTCCTCTTCACTAGGCAATTTTCCTCTATAACGCAAAAACTTCTTGCGAGACTATAACCCTTCAGCGCATTTACATCATCTAGTCTAGCACCTAGAGCATAGCTAGCATAACAGAGGAAGTATCCGATTCTCAAAGGCCAAAATCTTGTACCTTATCCAAAGATATGACTAGCACCACACTTCTCTATCAGCATGACCTTATGTGTACTGTAAGGGATAAAGGAATAGCCCGTATATCTAGATAGTGCCTTGAGTGTGAGAAGTGGAATTTCAGCATCACTAGAATATTTGTTGTGGTAGACAATAAATATTCCTTTGTCAATAGATGGGATGTAGTGTGCAAAAGCAGCATCTTAGCCAACTCTTGCACGGGCAGCACCTCCACGTCAAGGAAGCCCTTGGCATCATCATGTTCAATCTGCATAAACAAAGAATAAGCTTTCACATAAATTCACTCACTCAAGAACAAATAAATTACCTTCTGATTCTCATCCTCTTCCACCTTCGATTCATCCCAAAGGTTGATGGAGCCTTCTTCATTTCCTTGATCAAGGGTGGGCAAGGGCTCTCTTCCTATTTCAGTAATTCCTAACTCCTCTTGAAGATTTTGAAATTCTAGCTCTGTGGGAAGAGAAGATTCAGTTTCCTTGGCTTTTTCAAAGCACAATGACATGGCTCTAGGGGCTTCAATGAAGTCCTATGTCACTTCAGCGTCCAATTTCAGAAACTCCTCTTTATGTTCATTTTCCACATCCAGTAAACCCCTGGCAGCTTCACAACCATCTGCTATAATTGCAAGGCAATAATCCTCCCTTAAATTATAAAGCTTTTGTATGTGGGAGAGAAGAATAAAATTCTTGCCATTAATAAGAAAGGAGGGCAACCCAGGGAGGATGAAGTTTGATTTCAAGTGTTCTCCATGCACAGATGATCCCTCATCAATAACAGTGGATGCCTTAAAATCTACCACATCAAAACCTGTGCATAGAAGCTTCTCCTCATCACCAGAACTAGGTCCATAACTTCATCATCAAATTCAATCTTTGTGACAAATGAAGCTTGTGAAACCTTTTAACCCTTCTGAACTTCCAGTTCATCCATTGTATAGTCCTCTTTTTGTCTACACACATGAAGAAAAAGATAAGCCACAAATCCATAGTACTCAAGAACTTTGCACTTTTTCTTGTAAAGAGGGCAGTGTTCAAGACATATCTTTATCCTCGTATCTTTTGAATAGGCATCCCACCTGCGTGACATGCTCTTCTTTTCAGATGAGGATAGGGCAAAGCTAGACATGTGAACATATTGTGATGATCCCTCATTTATAATTTCTGTACTAACAAACTTACTATATGCCTCCCACTCTTTCCCTAACATGGAGCTTGCCATGTCCTTTAACAATTTGTTCTAAATTAAAGGGTACATTGAATATAGGCTCAACATCTGGAAGACGCTCATCGTGTGCCCAGCTCTCCTTAATAAATCAAATAGGTTCTCATTGGCACTAGGCTCATCTTTTACCTCTTCAAGTGTCTCTACATCTTCCAAAGGATCATAGGAGTGAACCACTTAAACCACCTACTCCATGCTGGCCACAGTGCAATGACAAATAACTAAGAAGCGGAATTATCTATAGCACAGTGAACTCCAGACGTGAGGGAAGCCAATTCACGGTGCGCGAGGATAAAGAAAACACTATAAAACAAACCCTCTTATCGCATGGTAACAGAACTATAAAGCGTGTGTGTGGAAGGGGCAAAGAAGGACATAAATTTTAAAAAAAATAAACAAGGCACGAATATATATAGATCTTATTAGCTCTGAGATCATACATGTACGACAGAAGTGAAGGGATGACATCAACAAATTGTGCCATTGTGCCACGTGTAGGGCTGACATCATCACCAAAGTGACACGTTATAGGGCTTATGTCACCCTTGCATGACATCACATTCTATAAAATGGGTAAAATATTCATTTTTTTTAAATCAGTGCGAAAGTTTTATTGGCATCTACGGCACGAATACTACCATCTATCAGGCACTTAGCACGCTTTTCGCACCGTGGACGACGTCCTCCCTTGACGGCACAAATAACTTCATGCTGTAGGGTCGAATCACGCTTATCGCATCGTGGACAGTGTTCTCCCTCGAAAGCGACTAGTCTCTTGCTCTGAATGCCTTCTCGCCCTCCTCCCCCCCACGGCGCGAGTAGACACATCCAATAGGCTCCAAAACCTTCTATCGCATCGTGGACAGCCTCTCGCCCTCAACGCCTTCTCGCCCTCCTCCAACTTAAGTTCAAGTTTACAAAGGAGGCCACAAAACCAGAGAAGATAAAGGGGGACATGGAGAGAAAACCAAAGGAGATGGAGACAAAATAGAAAGCTTCATTCTCCTTCCTATTTATCATTGTAAATAGTTGTAAATTTTCTTCTAATTTTATAATCTTGTTTGTAAATTCTCTTCTCATGTTGTGATGCTTTTTACTCAAAACACATTTGTACTTGAGTTTGTAATGGTTTTGAGATATTGTGCTAATTGTCATCTCGTGACTCGTGTACATCTCTAAAAGGAAAATATTAGAACTCTTAAAGGGATTCATAAAAAAGAGGTCTGAATATTGTAATTCTAAAAGAACAACCTAAAAATTTACAAAGACATGGCAATTACAAGACAAAACTTTTCATTGATGAATTACATACGTAAATTTACAAAATCCCAAGAGTAAATAGACTTCATAAAAAAATCCAAAGCTTTCTTATTAAGTCATGCTTATACAATCATATTCCCAATCAGCATCTACCAAGGTCTTCGACTCCATTCGCATTCGAATCTTTCTATTCTTCACCTTGAACCGTGCCCCACTTATATCCTCACTTCCTATGATATTGAGGTGTTCCCTAATATTTAGTAGGCTCCAATGCCTGCTTGCACTTACAATTTCCACCACACCATTGGGCAACCTAATATTTAGTAGGCTCCAATGCCTGCTTGCACTTACAATTTCCACCACACCATTGGGCAACCTAACGCATATGTCAAGAGGCAAAACAACATGTTCATCTACTTGCAATGGGACCCAACTACTATTTTTCTTCATCCACCGTTTGTAATAAAAGCGAATGTATAAGGTAGCACGAGCTTTAAGATGCCAAAATGTAACACTGGACTCTACTATTTTGCACTTGAATGTATCATCCTTATGCTGCCTCTCTACAATGTCCCACTGCTCTCCAAGCAAGGCAACCTTGTCATCACCTAGTAATTTCTTGCACATAAACATGTGAGAAAGTAAATTGATTAAACATATTAACAAAAAGATGGATTGGACATACCCAACTAAGACCCACATATCGAGATGGCTTTGCAAACTTCAAAGATCCTTGTATATCACAAAGCATCTTTAATTTCATAACCATAACCGTCTAAGCATCAAGAGTTTATGAGAAAGTAAATTGATTGAACATATTAACAAAAAAGATGAATTGGACATAACCAACTAAGACCCACATATCGAGATGGCTTTGCAAACTTCAAAGATCCTTGTATGTCACAAAGCATAACCATCTAAGCATCAAGAGTTGGCCATTCAACAAAAGAGAGGAGAGGAGATGTGATGATTTCTGGCTTACCAAACCCACCGTCATGCATTGGCACCACATAGGAGTGGCGGTAAAAGAAGATCTTTTCCTTAAGAAGGTCTGCACTAGTTTTACAAGAAAACAATGCCTCACTAATATCTGCATGGAGAGTGCTTGAAATGTTCTGGTAAGGCTTTGTAATGGTTGCTCCTCTACCAAGTTGAAAGGAAAAATATCTACAACCCAAAAATAAGATCATTAAACATGAAAGATGTAGGTATCGTAATATCACAAGCCTCCTTCCTTCCCTATGATTCTTACAGTTGCATGAGAATCGAGTTTGTTTATGAAGATGTATGTCTTGTGCCATGTACACATGTTGTACAATGGCCACTAGGTCTCCATTGCTCGATTTTTTGAATCCCTCTAAATGACCCTTCCAATGAAGCTCCATCACATCTCGTCGTCGAACTCGGTGTGGACCAATAGAGTAGTAGGTTGCTGTAGGAAAACCCAAGCACCCTTGTGAAATGCCTCTCTCACCCAAACACCCTTGTGAAAATGCCTCTCTCACCCAAACACCATCATCATCCCTCTTATTGTACAATGAGATCTCCTCAATCTCATCTTTTGGTCTTCTTCTTCGTGGTGCAGCCATATCAATCGTTGCGAAGCTATAGTAGAAAGATTAGGGTTAGGCAAATGAGATAGAGAAAGAAAATGCAAAGATGCTATGCAAATTAGGGTTTTGGGCTTCATGGTTTCATTAGGGTTGGGCAAATGAGATAGAGATGGAAGAGAAAGGGAGGAAGAGTTTAATTTGGATGTTCAAGAGGGAAAGCGGACTTGAAAATGAAATTTTTGACTACAATGAAATCTGAGATGGGTTTTTGGGGAAAAAAGTAAGTTTTGGGGGAATCTCGAAAATTTTAAAATTTTAAGGATTTTTTGAGCCACAAAAATGGTGGGACCATACCTACCCTAAACCCCCTACTTTTTTAAAGGACAAGTGTAATTATTAGTACTAAAAGCCTAGTCCCCCTCCTCTCCCTACAGCTTAGTCTCCCTCCAATGTGCACAATTCTCTATTCCTATTGGTCTGTTCCTAATTACTTTCATTAGCAAAAGGCCCAAAATATGTTCAAATGCCCCCTAATGGAGTATTCTCTCCTATAACAATAGAGTTCTTGAATGACTTGTATTCTTTACTGAGTCCATTCAAGCATATGCTCACCAAGTCATCATCTTCCACTGAGAAATTAATAGATCCAAGGGATTCAACAACACCCTTGATCTTCAATGCATACTCATTAATGGACATGTTCTACTTCCCCACTGTATGCAACTCCTATTTTACTTGCAACTCCTATTTTACTTGCAACTTCCTCGCCTTTATGTTTTTGTGGAATATCTTCATAAGGGTTTGCCATGCAATTTCTGGAGGGTTGGCATCCTGTATATGCTCTATCATAGTGCCTGTTACACAATTGAAGGACAATACATGACTTTCCTTTACACCTTGGTTCTAGTCTTCGAACGCCTTTATCTCTACTACAGTTGCATTTTCCTTTAAGCAATTTCGGAGGCTCCTCATTGTCTCCTTCAACATAGTTCCAAAATCCTTTTTCCATTAGGAAATTTGTCATTTTGAACTTCCACGCATGGAAGTTGTTCTTGTCAAGCTTCTCAATGAAAATCTGGTTGATGTTGTCAGACATCATTGCTTTTACAACCACCAAAAAACTAAACAGACGATTTTTGTATGCAACCTGCAACGCAACAATATCTGTTGTAGCTCCTATAGTGGTACTTCTACACAACTTATATTTCACAGCACATGACCAAAGTACATGTATATAAACCCAAAATTAACAATACAATCTCTGTCTGGACACCCAAAGTGCATCATTGTACCGTAATAACTAGATTTTGTAAAACAAACAGTTACAAACTGGAACTTCCCCAGAACAAGGAAAAAATAGGGGCTAATCTTCACCAATTGGCTATTTTTGGGTTTTTTCGTAAAAGAATACACCCGGTATCTTAAAACACTCACCCAAATTTTGGCCATTTTGAAGGGTGTTAGAAAATATTCACCCAATTTCAGACATTTTAGGGTATTTTTTAAAACTCTCACCCCATTTTCTATAATTTTAGATCGTTAACCCACCTACACTTATATATATTCATGAAGGGATCTTATTTTTTACCATGTCCTAGAAGTGCTCAAAACCACCTTAACGCGCCCGAAATGCGAATCTGGCCACAAAATTGCAGTACAAAGTACTATGCACTATATAAGCACCTCCATGCCTACAAATGACAACTCCTCAATCGAAGATGTGTAGCTTCTAGAGCTACCCACTAGGGGGTGTTTTAACTAAACAAGAAGAAAAAGAGACAATGATGCTCTTACCTATTTACCGCTTCCTTTGCCTTCGTAGCTTTCCTTGCTTACTGCTCAGCTCCTTAGCTTGAACCATACTCTAATACTAAGAAACAATTGGGGGACAAGAGAGAGCTTGAGCTCTTGCAAGCACACACACACACACACACACACTCTCACAACAATGGACAACACACACCCACACAAAGATGGAAGGCTGAAATCTTCTTCTTCTTCTTGCTCTCGAAAGAAAGCTACAAAAGATAAGTAAAAACACAACGTAAGTACTAGAGTACTATGCAGAAGCGGTTCATAATGTGAACACTCTAATAAGGTGAGCTGTCAAGATAAGTATGCCATAACTCGGTTGGACTAGGTAGGTGTAGTCTGGCTATTGAACACTGGTGAAGATCTATCGTGTCAGCTACCAAAGACACCAATGGTGTAAATGTGGAACGATCATCTAGGCGCGTTGAGTGTCAGCTTGTGTTGAGCTTGACATCTCATAAAAAATAGGACGATCGAATGCCTTCTTCATAAAATTTAAGGTGACGTTTACAGAGCCAATTCTTGTAAATTTGAGTTTGGAGGCTCATGTGGGGAGGGAGCTCCTATTTCCAAGGGTTTTAATGGTCCTGCACTCACATATGTGTTTTTTTGGCTTATTTCCTCCCAAATCTCCTCGCTTGAGGTGGATTCGAAGAAGTATAGCCTTCTTAACATGAGAACTATGTTGAGTATTGGTCATTTGTTGGGATCGAAGGCTTGGTGCGATATGTGTTTTGTTGGCTCATGTCATCCCAAAGCTCCTTGCTTGAGGTGGATCCGAAAGAGGATAGCCATGTTAACATGATTGTATATTCCTAACTCAAATCAGACTTTCACTAAACCTAATTCAGATACATGGAAGTAAGACTGAAATCAGAAATACACGTGGATGACAGAAATGAGTCCGAATGCCATTACAGAACTCAGACAGAACTCCTTAATTCATCATATCCAAAACACAATAGTGCGGCTGATTAAAAGCCCGCATCAGTTACAAGTGGTTATAACTGCATTCCTTCATCGGAATGTCCCCAAGACATAATGAAAGTCCGACTAAGGTATTTTGCCAAAAAGACTTACAAAAAGGAATTGTTAAACTTGAAAACTAAAACAAAGTAAAGTAATCTATGGTAATGTAAGTAGAGCCCTAACACTGGCACAGCCCGGTGGCCTGAGCCTGACCAGGCAGACCTGTTTCCCATAATCCCTTGATCCGACAAAATTCTCTATTGATTTAGGATAGCAGCTTCCTACTTGATAGCAAACGGTAGTGCCTAGAACCAAATCCAAGGTACGGAACATATGATCAAGCAGAAAAACCACCATCCCCCTCCTGAAATGCTCCATCCCCTTCATCCTCTGTTGCTGTATTTGTTTTCCAAAATCTCTGCATCATCAGTCAAAGGTCTTGATGTCTTCACCAATTCAAACTGATTTTCCGTCTCCTGAGATGTACTAACCATCAAATTCTAACCCTTAGCCATATCACCTCCTGTTGCAACCACAGGCGAGACAATGCCTCTTGTGCTCCTATCTGCATATCCATTGCAAACACACCAGATTCCACTAGAAATGCATCCTTAACCTCCTGCAATGTCTGCTGTAACAATTAATTAGATAGCTTCATATTCTTTGCCTCAAGCTCTTTAATCCGCATGACATATTCCTCATCCACTTCAGAAGTAAACATAGCCTTCAACTCCTGATAAGGCTTTGAAATCCATTCCTCCATTTTCAACAGCAAACCTTCCCACAATTCTGATGCATGCTCTATCTCACTGCTTTCTTCATCACTTCAACATCTTCAGTTGCTATTATCACTCCTTGAACCTGATTCTCTTCCAAGATTTCCCCTTCTAACTCTGATAATGCAGCAATCCGAGACTGTAAAAACTCGTTCTCTGCTTGAAATGCTGCCACTTTGTCCATTGTTTGAGTCCACTCAGACCTGCATTCTTGCTTAAACACCTCTGTCCACTGTCTGAACAATGTTGTGGAATTCCGCACACCCAACAACTCCTCCTTATGGTGCTTCCTGAGCTGAACATTCTGCTCCTTCAAGTCCTCTATTTCCTTACGCATGTCATCCAATCTTGCTGCTTCATTATCAGCTACCTGCTTTTCCAAAGCCTCCATAGGGCAGCCTGCTTCATTATCAGCTACCTGCTTTTCCAAAGCCTCCACAGCAGCCTTCTGTCTCTCTCCCTGCTTAGCTTGCTGCCTTATATAATGCTATACTGAGTATAACTTTGTGATGGCCTCTTCAGGTCTCATGGCTACCTCCAACCCCGTGGATATGATCATCTGAACTGCTGGTGCTACAGGAGTAGATGGTACAGAACTCCCTAAAGCCTGTAGTGCCAATCTGCCAGTGCCCTTTCGTTTTGGCATCTTTAACTTATGTCTGATGATAGCCGATTCAGGCTTGCTACCCCCTGCTTTATCTCCATCAAACACCACTAAAGAAGGCTTCTTTTTAGCCACTGCGTCTAACACCTCCTGCTTTAAATATCCGGTAGCAAGCAAATCCGCTTCATCAGTTGCCTTCATACTTGACCCTGCCATGTATTACAGCTTTCTCTTGAGGTTTCCACCATCCACAGGCTCCTTCATCGATGCCTTCGGCTCTGCATGAGTAGGATCGGAACAAAGCCGGCCATGTATGGGGCTAAACGGTCCACCGAAACTTGCCTTCTTTTATCCCGAAACTTGCCTTCTTTTATCCCGAAACCCTGCATAGAACTATAATTTCTCATGGAGAAGAGAACCCCAATCAATACTCAATCCTTTTTCTGCACTGTGCAACACTGCATAAGATTCCTTACTCATATACAAACTTTTCACCAATAGGCACACCTTGGATAAAAACCAGGTACACTGTACTTGTCTCTATGGAGATGCATTTCTAACCATGAAATACCCCTTTGTACCTTCGGGAGAACCAAACTCCACCCTCATCATCTGGTCGATCACTTTTAGGACACTAGAATCCTTTGTATAAGGTAAATGAAATGCTACTGCTACATAGTCTGGTGTTACCTGCATCTGTTGTGTGACAAACCCGCCTATAGATTTCAGGTAGTCGAACTGCTCCTTTGCATGTGGATTCTTCTCCCACTCTGACCATGGAAGATTTGCAAATTCCCACAGCTTTATCCGCCTCAGCCAAGCTTCTGTCTCACCATTAGTCAGATCCAGACACCTGCTGCTCATCATCATCATCATCCTCAATCTCCACAAGACTATTCTGACCCTCAACTAGCCCTATCTGAACTATCTCGTCCCCCATTTTCTTACAATGTCCTTTACCTTTCTTCATTGCCATCGGGACAGAATTACTGTGGGTTTTGGGGCATGTCTAGCAGTGCTAAGCTTCTCCTAAGCGCGTTCAAGCAGTCCAGCTTTTCTATGGCTGCATGCTGCATGGCCCGCTCAGAAGTAGGACACTTACTAATTTGAAACTGTGTCCCGTCTACCATCTCAAGAGATTCAAGTGGATATTCTATTCCCAGAACTCGAAAACCCCCAATCCTCATTTTGATGTGATTTAGACGTTTCACACAAATCAAAGCCATCATGTTGAAATTTAAAAATTTCGAACGCCACGTCAGCACAAAACACTCCAACGCCTCGGATCCTCCCTTCGGAATCACCCCTTCACACATTGCGGACATGATCTCCACTTCATTCCGCTGTGTATCCATTAAGTCATCGTCAGACCTTCTATCCCGACCTATTTCATGAATGCCCTTCTGGCCTGGGATAGCTCCATAAAATTTCTTGAGCCTGAATCCATTAATTGGTTTCAACACCTCCGTTCCAAAATAGTCTGTCAGTCGGAACGTGCCTTGCCCTAAATCCTCTGTAATTTAATAAGGACCCAAATACCTAAGTTTGAGCTTACCAGGATGTGATCCCAGCTTTGAGGTATACATCATAACCCAATCGCCCTTCTGAAAAATTTTAAACTTGATCTGCCTTGCCATCCATGCGTGTCTCCTCTTTTGTATCACCTCCACTGTAAGAGCACTAAGTAATCTATCTTCATCCAACTGTAACAGCTGCTCCTGCCTGTGCTTTAATGACTCCTTTGGGGTGACAATCTATATTCTGAAGAAATCCTCAGTGTCGGAACCACAAGCTCCATGGGAACAACTGCTTCTATCCCATACACCAATCGGAAAGGTGTCATGCCAGTGGACACTTTGAAAGCAGTTCGAAAGGACCACAGAGCTGAATCTAAAAGTTATCATCCCAATCCTTATAGTGATCTGCTACTATTTTCTTCAAAATCCTGAGCAAAATCTTGTTTGAAATCTCCGCCTGTCCATTTGCCTGCGGATGATACGGGGATGATTTCTTGTGTACCATCATGTGAGTCTTGGTCAGATGAGACAATGGGGCACAAATATCCGCCGCCAGATAGCACAAGTATCTACAATGCCATTTAATCTGACCCAAAAACCTCATTAACTCTTTCAGATTCTTTGGAGATTGAGCTTCTTGAACTACTCGAATCTTGTCGGAATCGACCAACATTCCTTCTACTGAAATAATATGTCCTAACAACTTTCCTCTGCGGACTGCTATTGTGCATTTGAATGGATTCAGGGACATTCTAAACAGCCTACATCTTTGCAAACATTTCCTCAAATGCTCCAAATGCAATGACTGTTCCCCAAACACTGAGAAATCATCCATGAAAATCCTCATGAAATCTGTAAGATATGGCTCAAATGTTCTGAATGCTGCTTTTGAAAAAGACAAGGGGCCATTCTTTAACCCAAAACTCATCACTATATACACAAATGCTCCCCACTTTGTTATGAATGCAGTTTTCTCCATGTCTTCTTCTGCCATGCTAATCTGATTATACCCTGAGAATCCATCCAAAAAACTATACATTTCATGGCCAGCAACATCATCAAGCAATGTGTCTACAAATGGCAGGGGAAATGGATCAGTTATTGTAGCTGCATTCAGCTTCCTATAATCCACACAAACCCTCAGCTTTCCTGATTTTTTCGGAACTACTACAATGGGGGAAAGCCATGCTGCCTGATCCACTGGCTTAATAAACCCTGCTTTTAGGAGCTTATCCAAATGCGGTAACGCTGTTGCACCACACCGGTACAGCATCCTCTTTAAGATTAATCTGATGCTGATGAATTTGTGGATCCATCCCTTTCATATCAGTGTAGTCCCAAGCAAACACATCAATAAATTCCTGCAGCAACTTCTTCAACTGCTCCTTAAAATCGAAATCCAGGTGCACACTAACCTTGACAATCCTTGGATTGTCCATTGTACCCAAATCTAAATCTTGCAATTCATCTTCTTTTACTCTAGAACTCTTTCCCAGAGTATGTTCATACAATGCCTCTACTTGCTTGATAGCTTCTCCAGCATCCTTTTCAGAGTCCTTGCTCTGAACATCCAAAATCTGAGAAGTTGTTTCCTCCCTTGAGATTTCCTTCAGGTCGGACCCTTTTGGGCCTTCCAACTCCACTCGAGCACACTGAAGATTAGATTTCCCTGTGAACTAGTACCTATCCATAATGTCAATGACATCCACTTCAAAAACATGCACTACTATCGGATTTGCTTTAAGATAATCCTCTTCCTCATCATCTATGACTTCCGATGCCAAGTTGATTGCTTGAGCATATAGAGGCTTAATTTCCTTTGCTAAAATTGCTTTATCAATCATGCTAACCTTCACTGTTTTGGAGCCTTTCTTAAGAGCAATTTCATCCTTCTCCCAGTCTTGCTTAAGTTTTGTTGTGCGGAACCAAGGTCTCCCCAATAACATTGGGTAAGCTCCTCATGTGTCTTCCAATTTTAAGACCACAAAATTTACTTTGAATGACAAACCAGAAATCAGTACCTCTTGGTGTCGTAACATCCCGATAGGCTGGACCCTCCTCTGATCCACCATCCACACTTGGAAAGGAGCTGGTTGCAACTCCACCTGCTTCAATTTTAGAAACTCCCCTTCAGGTAAGATGTTCACTCCAGAGCCTCCATCTAATAAAACCTTAGTAAAGTCCTTCCCCTGAAACTTAAGATTTATGGTAGGAACTCTCCAATCCACATCTCCATGTGACATGTTGCATACTTCTACCTCTAATGCTTTTGGCCTCTTCCTTGCAGTTATCACTTTGTCTTTAAATATTGGCACTATGTTGAGCAATTGATCCAAAGTGATATTTACACGAGTATGCATTAATTCTTCAAAGAATGAAACTAAACCAACCTCATCCTTCTTCTTTTCATCTTCCCAAGCTACTTGTTTCTTCTTCTGCATCTTCTTCAACTATTCCGATGACTGCTCTCGGACATCCTTTTGTTCCTCCCAATCCAATGGAGACTTCAGCTTCTGAGATCTGGTTACTGCCATCACCTCAACATTATCTTCTTTCTCTACACAATTGGAACAGTCACATGCCATTCGCATTGCTGACACTGATTTCTCTTGTAAACACTTCCTTCCTTCACTCTCTGGGATATCCGATGGCGGACTCACCACAGGCTGAATTTCTGTTAACACAAGGTTAACCTATGGAGTAGGATTCTCTTCTTGTCTAGGCTGTTGGTGTGGAGCCTGATTTTGATTATCATACTCATTCCAATTATTCCTCCATTCATTCCGCCAAGGAACTCTTCCTCTTCCTCTATTCCATTGTCTGTTTGGAGGTCTCCATTGATTTCTGTAATCCTGAGTTAGAGGATACCAATTTTGATTTCCTCTCTGTTGGACTTCTGGGGTAGCTTGCACCACTGCTGCCTGAGTCTCCTATCTTTGCTTTTGAATCCAATCTGGAACTGGACCTCTATACCGTGGATTATACCAACAATTTGATGTTAGATGACCATCCCTCTCACATCATTCGGTGTCTTTTCCTTTTTGAACCTAGCCAAAAATGCTCCCTTCAAATCATTGTATGTTGCAAAGTGATTTGGGGCAAAATGGCTAAACCATTCAATAGCTTTTCCTCTAAAAGTAGCGTCGAACTGATGCATCTTGTCAAGCATCACCATATACTCCAGCCAATCCGCTAGCCTGCCAAGCTGCTTCAAATTTAGCAACATGACAATCGGGGTCCTTCTTTTCTGGCCCCTTGAACTTTTCGAACTTGACTTTGAGATCAGCGAGATTGCCCCTCGATGTGCCATTCCAAGTGCTGTTGGAACTACCTTAGGTTAGGTTTTCCTTTTACCAAAAGAGGATCAAACTGTAACCGCTTTCTTGAAATCAATGGTCGTACCGCAGCGACACCCACCAATTGAGCAACACCCCTTGCCCAGTCCTCCAGTGTTCTTGCGGACTGTCCTCCTAACTGACTTGAATCATTGTCCTCTAAATCATTTTCTTGCTGTCCACCTCTGGATCGTGATCTTGTGAAATAAACCCTAGAAACCCTTCTGCTTTCTTCACTTATGCATTCCGTGCATCACCCCAAGCTTCAAGAATGCCTTGATAAAAACAAATACTCATAATGAGCATTCAGGACATACTGCAAACCCCTAGATATGATTCTCCTTCTACCTATCAAATCCCTAGATATGATTCTCCTTCTGCCTATCAAATCCCGAACCTCATAAATCCAGACCTTCTTCCTAATGATGGAGATAATATCTCTAGGAAGGTCAGAGAAATTCTGGTTGAAGAATATTTCTGCATAAGCATTTACTTCCTCCTCATCTGTTACCCAGTTTCGGAAATCATATAGCAACCCATCCATACAGAAAAAATCCTCTTATCTCCAAAAAACTCTAGGTTTGTTCCTAATCTACCCTTTTCAAAGTAGAAACCCGCAGGATCGCCAGTGTATATTCCTAACTTAAATCAAACTTTCACTAAACCTAATTCGGATACATGGAAGTAAGACTGAAATCAGAAATACACATGTGGATGACAGAAATGAGTCCGAATGCCATTACAGAACGCAGACGGAACTCCTTAATTCATCATATCCAAAACACAATAGTGCAGCTAATTAAAAGCCCGCATCAGTTACAAGTTGTTATAACCGCATTCCTTCATCGGAATGTCCCCAAGACATAATGAAAGTCCGACTAAGGTATTTTGCCAAAAAGACTTACAAAAAGGAATTGCTAAACTTGAAAACTAAAACAAAGTAAAGTAATCTATGGTACTGTAAGTAGAGCCCTAACAATGATCACTACATGTTGAGTACTGTTCGTTTGTTGTTGGGATCGAGAAGGCTTGGTGGGGTTTACAAATGTGGTTTAATGCACTGCAATTGGTTGTACTAATGTTTCTCCAATAATTAGTCCAAATCAAGTTCGCATCAAAGGTCCTTGGTCTAAAAAAGATTTCAGACAAGTTTTTTTTTTTGCTAGCCTCATGTCTTCAGGTTTACATCTCCAAAGCTCATGTGTCTAAGCTCACGTGTCTGGGTTCATGCCTTAGGCTAGTGGTGCCAAATATATTCTCCAAGTTTACGTCTCCAGGCTCACATGTATGGGTTCATGCCCTAGGCTAGTCCCCCGAGAGGGGTGCCAAATATGTTCAAGTCAAGAGCTTACCTTAGCCTTGCTGAAGTATGTGTCGTTGGATCTTGCCTTTGAGCAACAAATGCAACTTCCCATTGTGGGTGCACTAGCATGTACGTCACATCCTCACTCTGTTGTCACACCAAAATGCTCCTTGTGCCAAAGGGGTTAAAGGAGAGGTCTCAATGCCTAGATGGAGGCAAGAAGAAATTGTGCTTTGTGAATGGTTCTCTCTCACAAAAGGCGAGGGAAGAAGAAAAAGCTACTGCAAGAAGAAAACCTAAAATCAAACCTATCTAGCATGCATCCATCAAGTAACCAAGATTCAGTAGCATAGAGACGGAGTTGAGCTTGAGGGGGAGTGTTGAGATGTCAAGTTCAACACAAGCTGATATGACTGGGTGACCGTTTTTGCCACTTACATCACTGGCGTGTTTGGTAGGATGTTGACATGATAGATCTTAGCCAATGATTCTACAACTGGACTACACTAGCTACTAGTCCACCATTGAGTTATGGCATACTTATCTTGCCAGCTCACTCACTTAGCCTGTTCACATTATGGACCTCATGTACATAGTACTTTAGTACTTATGTTGTATTTCCCTTATCTCTTTCGTAGAACCTTGTTGTTGTGAAGAAGAAGAACAACAAATTTTTAGCCTCTCATCTTGTGTGTTCTCTTCTAGAATTTGTGTGAGTGTGTGTGCTTGCAAGAGCTCCAACTCTCTTCCTCCTTGCATCTTTTCACATGTCCCATGTGTTGCCACGTGTAAGGGTTGTAACAGATTGCATCATGTTCGATCTACCCGCCTCGTAAGGTGCTTTGCCATCTTACCCGTGTAAACGGACACTTACCTTTTGTAAGACGACATTGGAATATATAAAGTAGCCTTACCATGCGCTTACTATCAAGTAGGGAAAGTCTACTTAGTATACATAGTTGCATAAGACTAGTAATACAAGTCGGACCATTTTTAAGTTTGGCTATCCTAGTATAAAAATTAGTCATTTGTATATAAGTTATTTCTGATAATAAGCAAGACATAATCATTTCTTTTGGCAATAGTTTTCTTGTGAGCTCTCCTTTCCTTTTGCTTGCTTGCCGCGAAGCTTGTGAGCTCTCCTTTCCTTTTCTCGCTTGCTTGCTGCGAAGCTTGTGAGCTCTCCTTTCCTCTTCTCGCTCTTGCTTGCTACGAAGCTTCTCTGCTCACAATGCTGTAAACTTACATAGAAACCCTATTTTCTTAAAGGACTGTCTTACGCCAGATGCTGGAGAGAGCATTTGGCATATATGTTTATCTAAGGGAAGTTCGGTTGCAACAGCTGGCGGCGGGGAGTATTCGAGGGACAGCTCACGCAACAAAAACCTACCCAGGTCTTGACCAGCCTGGTGAAAAATGGTGCGCTTCCGGTACGATGGGCGAGGGTTGACAAAGCGGTCCCTGAGTGAAGTACCATGACACCTAAGGAGGATCCTGGAGGGTTCTGACCAAGCGATGCACGGGCTCGCAGTACTTAGGACACCCATACGTATGTCGAGGAAGATATATATGTATGTTGACGAAGTGATTATTGTAATCTGTTGGATCTCGTTGGCTGACCAGCTGGTCCCAACGGAGAGTCCAGAGTGGTACTGCTTTTGTGAAACAAAGGATTGAATGAAAATTTTGAGTTATGAAATCTGTGATCATATCTGTTTCATCAATGGATTATTTTTATATTAAAGTTTTAAAGAGGAGTGTAGGCGTACCTGTTTTCTAAAGCTAAAGTTAAGAAAGGCATTTCAATTATGGGTGGGTGAGTACTTGTTTGGATCTACCGATTCCAGGGTGGTGGCTAACCCATGGGCCGGATGGGGTTAGGCTGGAATCAGTGGAGTTTTAATAATCAAACTGAAAAATCTTAGGATCACGCTAGGATTCGAGTAGCTAGTTAATTCCCTGATAAATTTCTCAATTGAGAGGATCAACGGCTGTGTCTGATCTTGATTAGGAAAAAAGCATTGAATTTACTCAAATGATCAAATTATATCAGTGATAGTTTCCTTCTATCTAGTTTATTCAGGTGAAGGATAGTTTAGACTTGATCTCGTTAGAAAAAAATTCGTTAAGAAAATTCAAAAAGGTGGAATCGTCCCCGCTTTCCGGGCATGGAAAATTTTCTCGGTTTCGGTTTTCAGAGTGACCACCAGCTTAGTCTCGTGCCCAGACATTCGTGGGCGAGGCCCCGAGTGAGAAACCCTGCCCGCGCACGAGGGGGTTGCTTCCGCTCTGCTGTCAGCTCTACCGGGAGTCCGGTGCGCGGAGGGAGCAGAGGGATCTCACATGTGGACCATTTCATCAGAGAGAGGGTCTTGGCTGGAGACATTGATCTCGTGTATGTTAGCACAGAGGAGAAAGTAGCTGACATCTTCATTTTGTTTGATTTTGTTTGAATACCATGAATAAATCTTAAATCCGTATCCCAATACTTCTAGATCCAGGTCTGAATTCCAAACAGAATTCCTCGAATTTTGTTAACTTGATCCTCAGATTAAAATCAAAAGTCTTAACTTAGTTTCAGATTCGGTGGGAGATTTGAGTACATTTTTCCTGAACTCGGCACATCGTCATTGATTGAAATAACGAAAGAATTAGGTCTTGGTGGTCAATAGTCTGAATCAAAGTTTGGGTTTGGAAAGGTTCTTCCTAAACTATCTTTCTCAAAAGGTACTATTTCAATTTCTCTTTTTCTAAATTTCGTTCGATGAATATTTACTTACACATTTCTAAAACAGGAATTTCTTATGAGGAATAAAATAATCATTTATCTCGATCTCCGGTTTCGATAGTTTAATTGAATTTTCTCATTAACATCTTAGTGAATATGAAACGGTAGCATTTCTTCTCACAGATTATCTACTTATTTATTTTTCCTATTTTTATGAAAATTAAACAGAGGATTAAGGAGAATCCTTATTTAATTATAAAGATTCTATATGCATCTAATTAAGCGTAAAATCCAATTTTGATGAAAGTCACACTTTTATCATCATAAAAATCATTTATGATGAAAAACACTTTTAACAAAAAAAATATCTTTTATGCATAAAAATCATTTATGATAAAAATCACTCTTTTAATATATAAGAATTTCTTTTATGCATAAAAATCATTTATGATGAAAATCACACTTTTAATATAAAAAAATATCTTTTATGCATAAAAATAATTTATGATGAAAAACACACTTTCAATATAAAAAAATATCTTTTATGCATATGTTTATGCATAAAAATCATTTATGATGAAAATCACACTTTCAATATAAAAAAATATCTTTTATGCATATGTTTATGCATAAAAATCATTTATGATGAAAATCACACTTTTGATATAAAAAATATCTTTTATGCATAAAAATCATTTATGATGAAAATCACACTTTTAATATAAAAAAATATCATTTATGCATAAAAATCATTTATGATAAAAGTAACACTTTTATAATTAAAAAAATATTCTTTTATGCATACTTTTATGCATAGAAATCAATAATGATAAAAGTAACACTTTTATAATTTAAAAAAATATTCTTTTATGCATAGAAATCAATAATGATAAAAGTAACACTTTTATAATTAAAAAATATATTCTTTTATGCATACTTTTATGCATAGAAATCAATAATGATAAAAGTAATACTTTTATAATAAAAAAATATTCTTTTATGCATACTTTTATGCATAAAAATCAATAATGATAAAAGTAACACTTTTATAATAAAAAAATATTCTTTTATGCATACTTTTATGCATAGAAATCAATAATGATAAAAGTAACACTTTTATAATTAAAAAAATATTCTTTTATGCATACTTTTATGCATAGAAATCAATAATGATAAAAGTAACACTTTTATAATAAAAAAATATTCTTTTATGTATACTTTTATGCATAAAAATCAATATGATGAAAGTAACTCTTTTGTAATAAAAAAATATTCTTTTATGCATAAAAATCCATAATGAAGAAAGTAACACTTTCATAATAAAAAAATTATCAATAAGTATCTTTCATAGAATCTAATTCTATTGAAAAAATCATTCATTTATAAAAATTAATCAATATGCATCTTTCTATGCATGAATGAAAATGACACTTTTAGAATACTCTAACAACGATGGGGATTACTCTTTTTGATTAATAAAAGGTGAAATTTATTTCACAAATTTTTAGAAAATTTCGCCATAACCTCCTTTGTATGGCTGACCATTTTTCAATTTTTAACTTACTAAAATTAATTAGAAGTTCACCAAGAGTATTTAATTCATTCTAATATAAATATTTTCTACTTATTTAAGAGAAACATTATAAAAACTTGATTTTATCCAATAATCAAACATCTAGGATAAAGAATGGTTGGATTTACTAAAGAAGAGAGGGGAATGCCTTTTTTCAATGAGGCATAACATCATTTGATTTTAGTGAAGACAAAGATCATAAAAACCATAAAAGAAATATAAAAGAGAAGAATCTCCAACTTACATAGATAATTTGAGAGCTTTCCTTTGGCTTGATGGTTTGAGGGTTCTACTCTACAAGAGTGGCCACCAATCTTTTGGAAGAGGGAAGGTAAAAAACTAATGAATTATGAGTAAAATTCACTGTTTTTGCCACTTGGGAGAGGTAGGGTAACAGTACAAAACACTATTGAGTTTCAACGAAAGAGAGGGCTTCTATTTATAGGAAAAAGTGAGCTTCTAACCAAGACAACTGATTCTAGAATTTTCTAGATCAGTTTGATCAATTTTTGACCATTTTTGGGTCAGTTTTGCTCACTTTTTGGATCTAGTTGAAACAGGAGAGAGGAGAGATAAAAATATCTCATTATTTGGGAGTTTAAAACTCACTCAAGCATGTGAAATAGGTGCCTCCTTCATGAGGGGAATTCCCCCATACTGAGGTGTCAAAAATGCATCATTTCACCTAAATATCTCTCTTTTTTAACTATTAATCTTGTCCTTAGTCAACTCTTCATCTTATGTGAGCATTTACTCATTTTTGGGAGATTTTTCTTTTATTCTTTTATTTATCTCCTCCCTACATTTGAATGAATCTTATTGGTCCATAGGAACCTTAATTTAAAATTTTGAAAAAATCTTCACCCCCAAGATAATGCCTCTTTTAAAATTTTGAAAAAATCTTCACCCCCAAGATAATGCCTCTTGAACAGATTATACTTAATTTCTAATGCACCTTCTGAAATTCTTTTTGAACTTCTGTTTCAGGGAAACTTATTTTAATAAGATGAGATATTTTTCTATCCAAAAATATTTAAAAATTGAATTACCACTCTCTAGAAGATTTTCTCTCTCTAGGTCAAAACTGGTAGAAACAAGATCTTATATATTTCTAAAGAGGGATTTACAGGGGAAGATGTTGGACATCTTGAGAGGCTGGGGAGGAATCTTACATTCTCTCCCACTTGAAAAACGCGAGATGCCCTCATCTCGCAAACTGAAACAGATCGGCTTCATTCTCCCAGCTGGCATCTTCAAAAGGATAGAACTTTCATTTTACCAATAACTCTGTGAGAATTCTGTTCCTAAGAATCTTTTCTCAAACATCAAGAATTTCTTCATGTTGGAGTTCCATCTGCCCTTGGGTTGAAGAGGTTAGGATTTCATCATCTAGTACATGATTTGGGCTTGGCACATATTTTTTTAGAAGGCTTACATGAAATACATTATGAACTTTAAGATGAGGAGGCAGAAGAAGCTCGTTTGAGAATGGTCGCGCGCATCCTTTAGGAAGCAAGGTTATCATTGATAATCGATCGGATACCACTATTCACTCAGCCCCATTAAAGTATTGCTATATATTCAAAAAAGAGACCGATGATAGGGAAGATTCTCCTTATATGGATGTCCTACCGGTCATGACTGAGTCAGATAACGGAGATTAGGTACACCCAGCGGCAACCATAGACACATGGGGAAATAGAGGCACAAGTTGAGTAACACCTGAGGGGCAAGATATGCCACCATTAGTGCCAGTAAACATGATAGGTGTTATGCACTTGACTTCTGATGGTGTAAGATTCCTCCCCCAACCCCTTTTTGATGTCTAGTATATTCCCCTGTAAATCAATTCCTTTTCTAAAATATAAGAGATCTTGTTTGTGGTGGCTGTTTTAACATAGAGAGAGAAAATATTCTAGAGAGAGAATATTCAAATTTTGAATATTTTTGGATAGAAAAATATCTCTTATAATTCAGATGAGTTTCCCTGAAACAGAAATTTAAAAAGAATTTTCCAATGTGCAATTGGAATTAATTGGAAATAGGTATAAAGAACCTTAGCCTAAGGGTCTAGATTTTCAGAAATCTTTAGACTATGGTCCAATTAAGGTTTCTATGGACCAATAGCATCAATCCATGTGTAGGGAGGAGATAAATCCAAATTGTAAAAAGAAAATACCCAAAAATGAGTAAATGCTCACATGAGGTGAAGAGTTGAAAATGTACAAGGTTTATTAGTAAAAAACTATGAGCAATATTAAAAATATGAGATATTTTGGGAATAATGATTTTATTATGACACATATGTAAGGAAGGGGAGTCCCTTAAATGCTCACATAAGATGAAGAGTTGAAAATGTACAAGGTTTATTAGTAAAAAACTATGAGCAATATTAAAATGATTCCATTATGACACATATGTAAGGAAGGAGAGTTCTTTAAAGGAGGTGCATATTTCACATAAGATGAAGAGTTGAAAATGTACAAGGGTTATTAATAAAAAAACTATGAGCAATATTAAAAATATGAGATATTTTGGGAATAATGATTTTATTATGACACATATGTAAGGAAGGGGAGTCCCTTAAATGCTCAATTAAGATGAAGAGTTGAAAATGTACAAGGCTTATTAGTAAAAAACTATGAGCAATATTAAAATGATTCCATTATGACACATATGTAACGAAGGGGAATTCTTTAAAGGAGGTGCATATTTCACATGCTTGAATGAGTTTTAAACTTATTAAAAATTAAGATATTTCATCTCTCCTCTCTCCTCATTCAAGTCTAGCTCCAAAAAGTTAGCTTAATTGACCTAAAAATGGTCAAAAAGTGACTAAACTGACTTGAAAAATTCTAGAATCAGTTTGTTTGGTTAGGAGCTCAAATTTTCCTATTAATAGAAGCCTCCCCTTGTTGAAAAAGATATAGAGTCTTATGCTTTGTTACTCTACTCCACCTAAGCCAAATTAGATAGTGTCTTATGCTTTGTTACTCTACTCCACCTAAGCCAAAATATATAGTGTCTTATGCTTTGTTACTCTACTCCACCTAAGTGTCTTATGCTTGTTACTCTACTCCATCTAAGCCAAAATATATAGTGTCTAATGCTTTGTTACTCTACTCCATCTAAGCCAAAATATATAGTGTCTTATGCTTTGTTACTCCACCTAAGCCAAGAACTGTGAATTCTTTAATAATTCACTAGTTTTTGACACTTCTCTCTTTCTTCAATCCCCATTGGTGGCTCCATCAACATACTAAACCAATTGATTGGTTGGGGGCCTCTACCGTGAATAAAGAATCAAGCAAATTATAAGGTAAGTATATTGAATTTTGATCTTTTCTATAATTACTCAATGATTCTCTCTTCTCAACCCCTCTCAAGCTTGAGAAGTTTAATTGGTATGGTTTTTTAAATGCTATTGAAGTTAATTGGTGAATAGTAGTGAAGAGTTACATAATTTAATAAATGCTATAGAAGTTAATTTTCATTTATATTTAAATTCTAATGGTTTTTATGTAATTTCTCTCTCTCACTCAAGAAATGGTCATACTCATAACCCATTCTCAATCCAAATGAAGCTTTTCATAAAGCTTTTCCTTAATCCAAGATTAAGCTATACTTGAGGCCAAATTAATGGCTTTTTGCTATGCTTTTAGTTTATGCACATTGATGATTCAATCCATTATGCTTTTAGTTTTTGCTATGCTTTTAGTTTACGCACATTGATGATTCAATCCATTATGGATTGATGACCCAATTAGAGACCATTCTAATTATTTCCTTAATGATAAGCTTTATCCCTTAGAAAAAAAATTGAGATTTATCAGTCATAGTAGCGGAGCTATGGCAAAATTTTTATAGAAATTACGCATAAAATAAATTCATTCAAAGCATAAAAAGAGGACTTCCTACCATATTCTAGGAACTATCATCCTAGATTAATTAAAAGAATATTATTATGCATGGAGATATGGATGTTTGCATGTAGATGTAGAGATATGAATGTTTGCATGTAGATGTAGAGGTATGGATGTGAGTGTGAATGTGGAGGTGGATGTATGCATGTAGGTGTAGATATATAGATGTAGATGTGGATGTGGAGGTGGGTGGATGCATGTAGATGTAGATGTATAGGTGTAGGTGAGAATGGAGATGTGGATGTATACATGTAGATGTAGATGTATAGATGTAGATGTGAATAGAGATGTGGATGTATACATGTAGATGTAGATGTATAGATGTAGATGTGGATGTGGAGGTGGGTGGATGCATGAAGATGTAGATGTATAGATGTAGATGAGAATGGAGATGTGGATGTATATATGTAGATGTAGATGTATAGATGTAGATGTGAATAGAGATGTGGATGTATACATGTAGATGTAGATGTATAGATGTAGATGGGAATGGAGATGTGGATGTATGCATGTAGATGTAGATGTATAGATGTAGATGTGAATGGAGATGTGGATGTATGCATGTAGATGTAGGTGTATAGACGTAGATGTGGATGTAGAGGTGGATGTATGCATGTAGATGTAGAAGTATAGATGTGGATGTGAATGTGGAGTGGATGTATGCATGTAGATGTAGATGTATGGAGGTGAATGTGAATGTGGATGTGGATGTATGCATAGGGATGTAGATGTGAATGTACGCATATAGTTGTGGATGTATGGATGTGAATATACGATTGTGATGTGAGGGAATCTGAAGTGATGAGATGGAAATGATGTGATGGGATGAGTACATATATAAATGGAATATGGAATAAGTAATGTAGATTGAGGAGGGATAATGTGGAAAAATGAAAGTTAAAAAAGAAATTGTATTGTAAACTATTTGTAAATGCTGTTTGTAAATGATTGTTTTATGTCAAGAATGCTGGGGGGAGCATTTTGACCGTCTTGTGATTAAGGTCGTGATGAGAAAGTTGCAACTGCTGCTGATGGAGAGTCAATGAAGGACGTCTCGCGTAGCAAGGTCGGCCGAGGTCTTGACCAGCCTCGGTACGATTAAAATGGTGAGCTTCCGGTACGGTGGATGAGGGGCCAAGGAAGCGGCCTATGTGTGAAGCGCTAGGTTACCTGCGAAGGATCCTAGAGGGTGCTGACCATACGGTGCTCGGGCTCTGGGTCGCCTAGGATACCCACGCGTGCGTCGAGGAAGATATTGGAACAGAGTTGGAGTTGTTTTCTGAAATCGAGCATGGATCTGGTTGATTGACCTTGCTGGTTCTTCAATGGATGAGTCCATGGCTCCTTATATGGATCTGTTGGTTGATCTTGCTGATCTTCAACGAGAGTCCATCTTGTTAAGTGATTATATTGCCAAGTATTATGGGCTAGGAACTATCGAAACGGCTCCTGAGCGTTCTAGTTGCCAATGATGCCATAGATACTCTGATGAAGGAATGATGGGAAATTAAGAATCAATTGGATAAATTGGAAGATGGTGATCAATGATACTATGGTTTTATTAAAGGATTGTTTTAATCTGATTGAATCTGGTTGAAAAAGGCAATTTCATATTGGGTGTGTGAGTGGTGTGACTAGTTTTATTTTGCATGAACATCCGGCTAGGGGGCCTTGGAACTCTTTTCCTTGGTACCCGGGACAAAACCTAACCAAATTTTTAATTGGATCCCATCACTACAGTGGTTGGGCGGTTGGCTAACCCATGGGATTGGATGGGGATAGGTGGACTGATGGATCCGTAAATCGAGACTCAAACTTTTGTTTTTACGATAGAAAAAAATAAATCCCGGACAGTAACTGTTCTATGGATAGGAATCAACGGCTGTGCCTCTTGAATGGGGAAAAAAGCGTTGATCCCAATGATCCAAGTGCAAGTTTCTTTCTTGAACTGACTAAGTATCTTATAGATGTAATTGGATCATCTCGATCAGAAATGATCTTGACTACGTTAGAGTAAAAAGTTATCCTGGTGGAATCGCCCGTGCTTTCCGGTAAAGGAAGTTTTTCCGGGTTCGGTTTTGGAACAACCGACGGATTAGTCGCTTATCCGAATATCCGTGGGCGAGGCCCCGAGTGTGGGACCCGTGTCCCGCGCGAGAAGCGCTACTTCCGCTGCCAGTACCCCGAATCCGTTGCTCGGTGGGAACAGGGATCTTACAGTTGGTATTAGAGCATTTGGTTAATAAAGATCAACTGAGAAGACAAATATGTCAAAAAATTATCAAGAGACACCAAAAGGTTATAATTGTGTGATATAATTCATACAATTTGATATTCAAACTGAAATTCATAATTTGGTAATCGGTTCTTCAGATGGAAGTACCGCAATTATATAGAATCCCTGACTTGCTTGAGGCCTAGACATGATAGTATTTACCTTATAATTCCAAGGGCCGTGACTACGCGTATATACCGAGAGTATACTGCAGCTCTTTACTGACAGTATATACGAGTAAATCTAAGACTTGAAATTATAAGCGTTAATGCTATCCAGATGATGATTTCGAATGTGATTGATATGATTTTTAATTCTGTTTGAGAATTGATGAATTGATTTGGATTCTGATTGAAAATGCTAATTGAAAAAAAAATGTTGATTTTTAAAAATTGGTTGAAATATAATGAAACCACAATGAGGGGGAATGGGACGAGTCCCTGTGATGATATTCATAACTAGAATGATGATAACGAATTCAGCAAATCACTATGAGATTAGTGGATTGTGCTGTCAGATTGCTACTGTTAATACTTGACCGGTAGATCAAGTTAAGGGATGTCAAATTGAGAACTTGCTTGACTGAAATTTCCGTGGGGAGGAATGTTCCGAAGGAAACTTTTCGGTCTAATGGACCTTTATCATGTTAAAGATATGAATGATATGATCTGAATGAATTGTTATTTAATGATGAGTTCTATATAAGGGATATTTATCCCAGTGTTCTGTTGGGTTGACCAGAATATAAGGAACCCAGAATAAAATTGGATCTTAAGAAAAAGAGCTGTCCTCTACCTTGCGAGATGAGGACATCTCGCACTTTTTAAGTGGGGTAGAATGTAAGATTCCTCCCCAACCTTCGAGGTATACTGGAGTAAGAATCTTCCTTTCTGATCTTATAATTATTCCCTCTCTAAAATAAAAGAAAATTTCTGTTTAAAAAAGGAAGATCCTTTTCCTAGAATACTTCTCAGGAGTCACGCCTGTTTTAAGGATTTAGAACAATGAGTTTAGAAGTGAGAATCGGTGTTTTGGATACCAAGGTTTTGGTTTTCATTCGAGTACGGCCCAAAAGAAGTTCTTTATCTCTTGGGGATTATAAGAAGTTATCCCCCAGATATTGTGATCCTTATATCTGAATTCAATGAAAGTAGGTGACTTAGCCTACAAGTTTCTTTTATCTCCTCATCTCAAAATTCTTAATGCCTTCTATAGAAAAATGTGTCAAACACAAATCATGGAAAGACGGTAAAACTTCAGTGGCAAGTTACCGTTGGCTTCTAGGTTACGCTAGCTCCTTCCTTTATATAAGTCGTAACTTTTACTTGTCGCTCACAGTAATCTTACTCCCATCAATCTCCTTTCTTTCTTAATCTCCTTCATGGCTTGGCAACAGGAATTAGTTTTATCCCTGATAATTTCTCACCTTCAAGACGCAAGAGAGTCTGTGAAGAAAGACTTTATAGAACAGTATGAGCGCTCACTTTTTCCTCACCTAGGAACTTCTGTAGCACAGACCAAATGGCGGACCTATCAAAACATAACTAGGGTAACACCCTGGGGTCAGCAGCACTTTCGTAACAATGTCCGCTTGGCCATGGTTATTGAAGCCTTAGGTTTGGGTCCCCGATACTACTGCGTCATGAGATCAAGGCATCTTGGGTTTTCTGAGCGGGTCTTCTTACTGGCGTGTTTTCTTCCTCATGAGAAGATATGCCTTTATTCCATTTTTGGATTGCCTCTCAGAGGTCCTTTTGTTAGATCACCTCATACCACTGAGATAGGTGCGGCAATAACCAGCAGAATCATTCCCATAGATGAGTTACCCTATACTTGTGCAGCTTGTGAGGACTGCTTTTGTGACCATATGATGGACGGGCTTATGGAAGTGTAAAGAGTTCTTCTATCTTTACTGTATAAGTCCCGTGAATGAATAAAGTTTAAATCTTGTTCTTATTTTGAATCTTGCTCTCTTTAAGACTTTTCTTGGTGGTTAATCGTGATTAAAATTTTTCTCTAAGTCTCATATTCGTGCATTTTGCGAAATTATTCCAAGTTGCGAGATGAGGACATCTCGCGTTTTTTAAGTGGGGTAGAATGTAAGATTCCTCCCCCAACCCCTTTTTGATGTCTAGTATATTCCCCGGTAATCAATTCCTTTTCTAAAATATAAGAGATCTTGTTTGTGGCTGTTTTAACATAGAGAGAGAAAATATTCTAGAGAGAGAATATTCAGATTTTGAATATTTTTGGATAGAAAAATATCTCTTATAATTCAGATGAGTTTCCCTGAAACAGAAATTTAAAAAGAATTTTCTAGAATTAATTGGAAATACGTATAAAGAACCTTAGCCTAAGGGTCTAGATTTTCAGAAATCTTTAGACTATGGTCCAATTAAGGTTTCTATGGGCCAATAGCATCAATCCATGTGTAGGGAGGAGATAAATCCAAATTAGTAAAAAGAAAATACCCAAAAATGAGTAAATGCTCACATGAGGTGAAGAGTTGAAAATGTACAAGGTTTATTAGTAAAAAACTATGAGCAATATTAAAAATATGAGATATTTTGGGAATAATGATTTTATTATGACACATATGTAAGGAAGGGGAGTCCCTTAAATGCTCACATAAGATGAAGAGTTGAAAATGTACAAGGTTTATTAGTAAAAAACTATGAGCAATATTAAAAATATGAGATATTTTGGGAATAATGATTTTATTATGACACATATGTAAGGAAGGGGAGTCCCTTAAATGCTCACATAAGATGAAGAGTTGAAAATGTACAAGGTTTATTAGTAAAAAACTATGAGCAATATTAAAATGATTCCATTATGACACATATGTAAGGAAGGAGAGTTCTTTAAAGGAGGTGCATATTTCACATAAGATGAAGAGTTGAAAATGTACAAGGGTTATTAATAAAAAACTATGAGCAATATTAAAAATATGAGATATTTTGGGAATAATGATTTTATTATGACACATATGTAAGGAAGGGGAGTCCCTTAAATGCTCACATAAGATGAAGAGTTGAAAATGTACAAGGCTTATTAGTAAAAAACTATGAGCAATATTAAAATGATTCCATTATGATACATATGTAAGGAAGGGGAATTCTTTAAAGGAGGTGCATATTTCACATGCTTGAATGAGTTTTAAACTCATTAAAAATTAAGATATTTCATCTCTCCTCTCTCCTCATTCAAGTCTAGCTCCAAAAAGTTAGCTTAATTGACCTAAAAATGGTCAAAAAGTGACCAAACTGACTTAGAAAATTCTAGAATCAGTTTGTTTGGTTAGGAGCTCAAATTTTCCTATTAATAGAAGCCTCCCCTTGTTGAAAAAGATATAGAGTCTTATGCTTTGTTACTCTACTCCACCTAAACTAGTTTTTGACACTTCTCTCTTTCTTCAATCCCCATTGGTGGCTCCATCAACATACTAAACCAATTGATTGGTTGGGGGCCTCTACCGTGAATAAAGAATCAAGCAAATTATAAGGTAAGTATATTGAATTTTGATCTTTTCTATAATTACTCAATGATTCTCTCTTCTCAACCCCTCTCAAGCTTGAGAAGTTTAATTGGTATGGTTTTTTAAATGCTATTGAAGTTAATTGGTGAATAGTAGTGAAGAGTTACATAATTTAATAAATGCTATAGAAGTTAATTTTCATTTATATTTAAATTCTAATGATTTTTATGTAATTTCTCTCTCTCACTCAAGAAATGGTCATACTCATGACCCATTCTCAATCCAAATGAAGCTTTTCATAAAGCTTTTCCTTAATCCAAGATTAAGCTATACTTGAGGCCAAATTAATGGCTTTTTGCTATGCTTTTAGTTTATGCACATTGATGATTCAATCCATTATGGATTGATGACCCAATTAGAGACCATTCTAATTATTTCCTTAATGATAAGCTTTATCCCTTAGAAAAAAAATTGAGATTTATCAGTCATAGTAGCGGAGCTATGGCAAAATTTTTATAGAAATTACGCATAAAATAAATTCATTCAAAGCATAAAAAGAGGACTTCCTACCATATTCTAGGAACTATCATCCTAGATTAATTAAAAGAATATTATTATGCATGGAGATATGGATGTTTGCATGTAGATGTAGAGGTATGGATGTGAGTGTGAATGTGGAGGTGGATGTATGCATGTAGGTGTAGATGTATAGATGTAGATGTGGATGTGGAGGTGGGTGGATGCATGTAGATGTAGATGTATAGGTGTAGGTGAGAATGGAGATGTGGATGTATACATGTAGATGTAGATGTATAGATGTAGATGTGAATAGAGATGTGGATGTATACATGTAGATGTAGATGTATAGATGTAGATGTGGATGTGGAGGTGGGTGGATGCATGAAGATGTAGATGTATAGATGTAGATGAGAATGGAGATGTGGATGTATATATGTAGATGTAGATGTATAGATGTAGATGTGAATAGAGATGTGGATGTATACATGTAGATGTAGATGTATAGATGTAGATGGGAATGGAGATGTGGATGTATACATGTAGATGTAGATGTATAGATGTAGATGTGAATGGAGATGTGGATGTATAGATGTAGATGTATAGATGTAGATGTGAATGGAGATGTGGATGTATGCATGTAGATGTAGGTGTATAGACGTAGATGTGGATGTAGAGGTGGATGTATGCATGTAGATGTAGAAGTATAGATGTGGATGTGAATGTGAATGTGGATGTATGCATGTAGATGTAGAAGTATAGATGTGGATGTGAATGTGGATGTATGCATGTAGATGTAGATGTATGGAGGTGAATGTGAATGTGGATGTGGATGTATGCATAGGGATGTAGATGTATGCATGTAGATGTGAATGTACGCATATAGTTGTGGATGTATGGATGTAGATGTATGCATGTAGATGTGAATGTACGCATATAGTTGTGGATGTATGGATGTGAATATACGATTGTGATGTGAGGGAATCTGAAGTGATGAGATGGAAATGATGTGATGGGATGAGTACACATATAAATGGAATATGGAATAAGTAATGTAGATTGAGGAGGGATAATGTGGAAAAATGAAAGTTAAAATAGAAATTGTATTGTAAACTGTTTGTAAATGCTGTTTGTAAATGATTGTTTTATGTCAAGAATGCTGGGGGGAGCATTTTGACCGTCTTGTGATTAAGGTCGTGATGAGAAAGTTGCAACTGCTGCTGACGGAGAGTCAATGAAGGACGTCTCGCGTAGCAAGGTCGGCCGAGGTCTTGACCAGCCTCGGTACGATTAAAATGGTGAGCTTCCGGTACGGTGGATGAGGGGCCAAGGAAGCGGCCTATGTGTGAAGCACTAGGTTACCTGCGAAGGATCCTAGAGGGTGCTGACCATACGGTGCTCGGGCTCTGGGTCGCCTAGGATACCCACGCGTGCGTCGAGGAAGATATTGGAACAGAGTTGGAGTTGTTTTCTGAAATCGAGCATGGATCTGGTTGATTGACCTTGCTGGTTCTTCAATGGATGAGTCCATGGCTCCTTATATGGATCTGTTGGTTGATCTTGCTGATCTTCAACGAGAGTCCATCTTGTTAAGTGATTATATTGCCAAGTATTATGGGCTAGGAACTATCGAAACGGCTCCTGAGCGTTCTAGTTGCCAATGATGCCATAGATACTCTGATGAAGGAATGATGGGAAATTAAGAATCAATTGGATAAATTGGAAGATGGTGATCAATGATACTATGGTTTTATTAAAGGATTGTTTTAATCTGATTGAATCTGGTTGAAAAAGGCAATTTCATATTGGGTGTGTGAGTGGTGTGACTAGTTTTATTTTGCATGAACATCCGGCTAGGGGGCCTTGGAACTCTTTTCCTTGGTACCCGGGACAAAACCTAACCAAATTTTTAATTGGATCCCATCACTACAGTGGTTGGGCGGTTGGCTAACCCATGGGATTGGATGGGGTTAGGCTGGACTGATGGATCCGTAAATCGAGACTCAAACTTTTGTTTTTACGATAGAAAAAAATAAATCCCGGACAGTAACTGTTCTATGGATAGGAATCAACGGCTGTGCCTCTTGAATGGGGAAAAAAGCGTTGATCCCAATGATCCAAGTGCAAGTTTCTTTCTTGAACTGACTAAGTATCTTATAGATGTAATTGGATCATCTCGATCAGAAATGATCTTGACTACGTTAGAGTAAAAAGTTATCCTGGTGGAATCGCCCGTGCTTTCCGGTAAAGGAAGTTTTTCCGGGTTCGGTTTTGGAACAACCGACGGATTAGTCGCTTATCCGGATATCCGTGGGCGAGGCCCCGAGTGTGGGACCCGTGTCCCGCGCGAGAAGCGCTACTTCCGCTGCCAGTACCCCGAATCCGTTGCTCGGTGGGAACAGGGATCTTACAGATGGCAAGAAAGTGGCAAACTCCCTTGACACTGAAAATAGCGAAGACTCTGACCAATGCGACTCTGAGTCTGAATCTCAAGAAGAAACTGACTCTGAGCCTGATAGGGGGTATGAATTGAATAATCACCCAAGTGTGGAAGCCACGTGCTCAAGGCCTAGGACAGTAACCTCTTGTAGTTCATCCGAGAGTGAGGGGGGCACAAGTGAAGATCCATCAACTGAGTCTGAATCTGATATAAACAAAAATCAGAAACTAGGTAAGAAGAAGACGAGACATAAGTGACAACGCTATCGAGCTAATGTACGAGCTAGAATAAACAAAGAGAGATCCATTACAGAATGGCTTAGTTATGTATGACGCTCATCAGAAGTTAGTGGATAATTGGGGAGAATACCTCCAAAGTGTCATGTGGTGTAGTCCACAACCTCATGACATCGCAAAAGACCCTGGCAAGTGCTCCAATCTTGCAAATGCCTAACTGGGATTTAATCTTCCATATGCATATTGATGCATCAAACTTTGCCATTGGGTGTGTACTAACTCAACCTGGAGAACATAAACTAGACTACCCCATTAGCTTTGCCAATCGTTCCGCCAGTTGAACGATGCTGAAATGAACTACACCACTACGGAGCGAGAAGGATTTGGCAATGATATATGCAATAAAGAAATTTCGTTATTACCTTCTTGCCACCAAGTTTATTTTCTATGTGGATCATTAAGCATTGTTGTATATGGTGAACAAACCATGCTCCACAAGAAGAATCCCACGATGGTTGTTGATTCTTCTTGAGTTTGATTTCAATGTTGTTGTGAGACCTAGCAAAAAACATGTCATGGCTGATCATTTGTCTCGCATACCTAATGGTGAAGCTCCTACGAGAGTTGATAATGACTTACCTGACACTTCCTTGTTCATGGTGGAGACAATGCCTGAATGGAGTGAGAAGATTGTTAACTTCTTGGTTAATGGTTTTCCACCCAAAGAGCTTCGTAAAGATCTAGCTCGAAAGATGATCAAGGAATGCAAACCCTATTGCCTAATGGCTGGGACTCTTTATAAAAGAGGAAAGGATGACGTTCTTAGGTGTTGTGCCCGAGAGGATAAGTATCTATATATTTTGCAAGAGGCACATATGGGTGCAGCCGGTGGTCACTTTTCAGGAGACTTAACTGCGCGAAAGATATTGCAATCAGGGTATTGGTGGCCCACTATGTTCCAAGATGCATCACTTTTTGTGAAGGGTTGTGATGAATGCCAACGCTACAAGAAACCCCAGCAGAAAGATCAAATGCCCCTACATCCAATTAAAGTAAACCAACCGTTTGAAAAGTGGGGTTTAGACTTTGTAGGTCCAATTAGCCCAGCGGCTCGTAACACACAATCTCACTATATTATTGTGGCCACTGACTATGTGACCAAAATGGGCTGAAGCGAAAGCGACATGTAAGGCAGATGCGAGGACAACAGCCAAGTTCCTCTTTGAAGATATAATCACACGCTTCGGTTATCCTTTTGAACTTGTGAGCGACAATGGTACACATTTTATAAATGAAGTGATTAAGGAGCTCACAACAAATTTCATGATATCCCATTATAAATCTACTCCTTATTATCCGCAAGCGAATGGCCAAGCCGAGAGTACCAACAAGACCTTAATCTCTATTCTGACAAAGATAGTTGAGGCTCATCGCACAGATTGGGATTTAAAGCTTACGTCAACTTTATGGGCCTATCGTACGTACTGCGTACAAAGTGGCTATTAATTGCACACCATTCAAGATGGTATATGGCCAAGAAGCAGTCATGCCGTGGGAATTTGTCATTCCTAGTCTTCGTGTTGCTACTCAAGAGGGCTGGGATGGTAATCCCTTAGTAGAGCGTTTGTATATCCTTGAGCAGTTAGACGAAGAAAGATAATTGGCGGTGTAGAATGCCCTTGTAGAGAAGGATAGAAGGAAGAAATGGTTTGATCACCACCTGAAAAACAAGGACATCAAAGTTGGGGATAAAGTCCTGATGTATGAAGTGCGTAAATAAATGAAGAAGCTAAAATATGCTGGGGGTAAGGGACCGTACAGAGTATGTGAAATTACCCCGCAAGGTACCATCTGAGTGGAGACTCTCGATGGAGTTGAAACCGTTGGATTCCTCAATGGGAGTAAATTCAAAAGATACTATGACCCCCTAAACCAAGAGGAATTACATGCAATCCATCAGAAGAAGGCAGCTAAAGAACAGGCTGAGCTTAAGAAGATACAAGGGAGAGTTGAAGCTAAAGAACGTCAGCAGCGTGTTAGGCGCCAAGAGAGGCCAACTTGGGGATTACGCAAGCATTTTTCGAGCTTAAGAAGATACAAGGGAGAGTTGAAGCTAAAGAACGTCAGCAGCGTGTTAGGCGCCAAGAGAGGCCAACTTGGGGATTACGCAAGCATTTTTCGAGGAGGCAGAGGAGGATTCACTAGAATCTGACCCGCCTCTACGATACCCAATTGAGCTACAGAGTCCTTACGGGAAGGTGCTATGTAACGCCTCCGCTACGCCTGCGTCTTCCTCAAGCCGCCATAGCCTAGGCGTGGAGAAGAAGAGAGGGTGGAAGTCGGTTCACCTCCCAACCATATAATGACGAGTTAGGGTTTCTCGTTGGGTTTTATACCAAAACCCTGGCCTGTGTCCACACCTCCTAGCCCGGTGGCCCATCTTACTTAAGAGCCATGCTAACTTAGATGTGTACACACATCGACCAAACCCTAATGCCCATTAACCCCTGAACCCCGCTAGCACTAATAATACTCTCGAGACTCCGAAAGCTATTAACTTATGCTAGGGTTTGACTTCCGTAGGACCATAGTCCTGACATTACTCCCCCCTTCGAAAAGAGTTTTCGTCCTCGAAAACAAAAGTGGGGAAACGTTTCCTCATCACACTAATGTTTTCCCAAGTGGAGCCTTCCTCGGGACGGTCCTTCCACTTGATAAGAGCTTGTTTCCGAACTTGGTGGCGAGTACGTAACATGTGGTAATCCAATACTCTTTCTGGTTCATGAGGCAGTATTGGAGGTTCCACATATTCTACCAAGAAAGAATCATCCACCGGGCTTTCATGACCCATAAGGCGTTTCCTCAAACGGCTTACGTGAAAGATGGGATGAACCTTGGAATGTGCTGGTAACTCAAGTTTATAGGCTACTGGGCCCACCTTCTTGAGTATCTTAAACGGTCCACAAAATCGGGGCGACAATTTTGGTACGGGACCCGTTTTTAAACTGGTGGAATTTTCTGGTACCTTCAGAAACACCCAATCACCTTCTTGAAAGTGAAGTGGCCTACGTTTCTGGTCCACAAACTTCTTGTAACGATCTTGCGCTTGACGAACATTTAATCGTGCAAGGAATCGTGCAAGGCGCAACATATCCATATGGTCTTGGATAAAATCCTTAACCTGACTGATTTTCTCATTCGCCAGTCCCACCGACACTGGTGAACGTGGCTGAAAACCATACATCAACATGAAAGGGCTAAAGCCTGTCGAGACATGCTTTGCACTATTGTAAGCAAACTCAAGAATAGGCAAATAAGACTCCCAATCAGATTGTTTTTTGCTGACATATGCCCTAAGCATATCTTCCAGCACTTGATTAACCCGTTCAGTCTGACCATCTGTCTGCGGATGATCAGCTGTACTAAGGTTCAACATAGTACCCAGCTTACTGAATACTGCTCGCCAAAAATGGCTATTAAACTTGCGATCGCGATCACACTGACAATATTGGACGGTAAGCCATAAAGTCGGTAAACATTCTCCACGAAAAGGCATCCCAATTCTGGAGTTGTAACTGTTTTCTTAGTAGGCACAAACCAACAAAGCTTGGTTAATCGATCCACGATTACCCAAATCGCATCATGTCCACGATTCGTTGTGGGCAAGCCCGTTATAAAATCCATAGAGATACTTTCCCACTTTCCGTCGGGAATCTCTAATGGATGCAGTAACCCGCCAGCTTGTTCTGCTTTGTTCACTTGACACTTCTGACACTGCAGAACATAGTCAGTAACATCCTTGTGAAGTCCAGGCCAATAGAAATGCTTTCTTACGAGAGCATACGTTTTGCGAATGCCCGCATGACCTGCACTTGGACTATCATGACACTCAAAAAGAATTTGGCGCCTAGTGTCTAAGTCCAATGGAACACAAACTCTCCCCTTGTGGAGTAAGTATCCATCATCGATGGAAAAGTTTTTCCATCGCTGTAGTTCATCTTGTGATAAAGAAGAACCATGTGTGGAAGAACTGGGAACACTACCGTTTGAGTGAGAGGGACCCCTCATTTGAACATGATTCCACACCTTTGAGTATGTTGAATCCTGCTTGCATTTGCCTCGTAAAGATTCTAACAATTCGCTTTTCAACTCTGTGAATAACAGCGAATTAATCTGTGGCATACGACTCAAGGCATCAGCTACAATATTGTAACGTCCTTTGCGATAGCGTAGCTTGCAATCATACTCCTGAAGGATCTCAGCCCATCTGGCCTTTCGACCCTGCAAATCTGTTTGGTTCATAAACCACTTTATGCTTTCGTGATCAAAACAATCTCGAATTGCGCACCATATAAGTAATGTCGCCATTTTCGTAAGGCATATATGATGGCAAAGAGCTCACGCTCATAAGCTGAGTAGTTTTGTTGAGCACGATTGAGCTTCTTGCTCTCATAGGCAACAGGATGACCATCTTGAATGAGAACCGCACCCACTGCCTTAGCACTGGCATGCGTTTCAATCACAAATGGTCTTTGAGGATCCACAATTGCCAAGATGGGAGCCGTAGCCAAAGCAACTTTAAGCTTATCAAAGCTACGTTGTTGCTCCTCACACCATTGAAAGGTAATTGCCACACCTTTCAATTGATCAGTCATGGGAGCGGCAAACTTTGCATAACCGTTCACATATTTGCGATAAAATCCTGCCATTCCCAAGAAGATTTGAAGTTCTTCCTTACTTCGAGGTGTTGGCCATCGCATAATAGCATCAACCTTACTAGCATCCATAGCAATTCCGTCTGCAGAAATTACATGACCTAGGTATTGTATGCTATCCTTGAGAAATTCGCACTTACTTTCTTTTGCGTAAAGTGCATTCTCGCGTAGTAACTGAAAAACTTTTCGTAAGTGTTCCAAATGCTCTTCTAAAGTCGAACTATAGACCAAAATGTCATCAAGAAAGACAATGACAAATTTGCCTAAGTACGGCCTTAGTACGCTATCCATAAGCGTCATAAACATTGCCGGGGCATTAGTAAGCCCAAACGGCATAACCAAAAACTCATAGTGTCCAAAGCGAGTCCGGAACGTAGTCTTGGTTATATCATCAGCGTTAATACGCACTTGATGATATCCTGAACGTAAATCAATTTTAGAAAAATACTTCGCACCTTTGAGTTGATCAAACAACTCATCTATCTTAGGTAGCGGGTATTTGTTCTTAATGGTTACCGCATTCAAGGAGCGATAATCCACACACATGCGCATGGATCCATCCTTTTTCTTCACCAAAAGAATGGGCGATGCCCATGGTGAAGCACTATGGCGAATGAAGCCCTTACTAAGGTAATCAGCAAGCTGACGTTCCACCTCAGCTGCTTCAGTCGCACTAAGCCTATACGACGGCTTACTAATTGGTTTGGTGCCCGGAACGACATCAATGCGATGAGGCAAAGCTCGTTCGGGTGGCAAACCCTCTGGTAAATCATTAGGAAAAATATCTTTAAATTCTTGTAACAGTTGTTGCAAAGACAAAGCATTAACTGGTTGCTGAAGATTATTTAAAGAGATTTTAGAAGAAGGTAAAGAGAAAGAAGGCATCGCTGAGGAAGATTCATTTGAAGAAGAAACATCATGCACATCAAACCCACTAGTTTGAGACACACAATAACAAAAATAGACTTCTTCTATTTGATTACTATGCTCCAAAAAAGAGAGTTCGGCATTACATATGAGTGGTGTTGGGGGTACATCACGTTCCCCAATAAGTAAAACATGCTTACCATTGGCCCCAAACGTAAACGTATTATGTTCATAACTCCTTTTGAGTGATGACCCTAACCCATACAACCACTCCCGTCCTAAGATGACATCCGCACGAGACATATTCATCACTTGGAAGTCAAGAACCATAGTGTGTTCTTGAACAAACACAGGCACTTGCCGTACTAGAGTATCCCACACATCGTGATCATCCCCCTGAATGGTGGACACCACATAACGATGAGAACTCTTTGTCTCCGACAACTTTAATTTCTTAACTAATGCATAGTTCAAGAAATTGTGCGTGGCACCATCATCAATGAGAATACGTACTCGATGACCATAAATGGAGCCATGCATACGGACCAAATCGTGTGGTCCAACTGTCTCTTGCCACATAGATGCAGTGAGATTACACTCATGCAACTCGGCAGTGTGCGAAACCTCTACCGCAGAATACTTAGGATCAGCATCCAAGGGAAGCGTTTGCACCATGTGTACAGCCTTCTCCTTGACCTTATCCTTATTCTTGCGAGGCAACTATGGACAATTTTTCTTCTCATGATCACTACCTAAGCAATGATAACATAGTTTCTCCTTCTTGGCCCGTTCATAGTCTTGTGGAGACAACGGACCACTTGACCCTTTAGACTTCTTTATGTTTTCAGTAGAATTGCTGGCAAGTTTACGCTTATTAGCATTAAATTGCGAGCCATTGAATTTGGCCGGTCTATCCATGCCCTTCTTATCCATGGTGTCATCAAAGATAAGGGCACTTTGGATAGCCGCTTCCAAAGTTTTAGGATACTGGGTTTTAACCTTTGCCTGATATTCTTTATCAAGGCCTCTAACAAACCCACGAACCTTTTGAAATTCGTCCACTATCGGAATAGGCCCTCCACTTGCCGCCGATCCACTTGCAAAACGTGCAATAAATTCAGTAAAAAGCGTGCTCATGTTTGTGAGATTGGTATTGACATTTGTTATAGTGCGCTCAAGTGCAACTACCCTTGAAGTGAGACGCCCAAACTCTACCGTGTCTACCAAACCATAATCATCTATTGGACTCGCACCCCCTTCGGCATCGGTCATGTTGTCATCCCGATCAGGCGCAACGGCCTGTTCGCGAATCACCCACACCACCACCCAAAGGGTGTGCCTCACTAACATCATGCATATCATTCTCAAAATCAAAGTGAACATGAGACGGTTCCGCTGAGGCCATGGTATGCACGTGCTTATAAATAGAGAACGGATTACCTTCAAAAGCGAACTCCAATTGAAGCGTCGTAGAAGAATTCCTCTTACATGTACGAAAATCGAGAAGAAATCACCACTTGAGTCGTCAATCAACACATGCATGCAAAAAAGTGTGTTGCATGTAGCATGTCGTTGAAGATCCGTCCACCAAAAACTTCCAAACTTGGAGCATAGAAAACTCCTCTCACAAATTGAAAGAAGGAAAGTTGAAGGTGAAAAGGTCACTTTCCTTGTAGTTTGTGTCCTCCCTTTTGAAAGAATAAGTAGAGCTCTTTTGAAGAGAAGAACAACACAAGTGAAAAGGTGAAGTGGCTAGCACACTTGCCTTGGAGCTTGAGGTTGTGGGTTCAAAACCCCACTCCTTGGATGGTGAAGCCTCCCCCTTGTGCCACTCAAGTAAGGGAGAATTCTCGCGCGCTCGCCAACGGCATGCCAACGATCGCTCACCGATCGCCTTCTAGGACTGCCGGTCTGCCTTGGTCGCCGCCTTGGGCATCCGCTGTGGGGGCCGTACGGACGACGGGTAGGCGGCGGGGGGGCGTTGTGGGCTGGTCACGCAGGCGCGCGTAGGCTGCGGCGGCTGCACTCGTGGAGGTCACCGTACGGGCGGCTGCGCTCGTTTCTTTTGCTGCGGCGTCGAGCTCTTTCTCGTGCAGGTCACGCTGCCGGCCGCACTGGCTCTGATACCAGTGTAACGCCTCCGCTACGCCTGCGTCTTCCTCAAGCTGCCATAGCCTAGGCGTGGAGAAGAAGAGAGGGTGGAAGTCGGTTCACCTCCCAACCATATAATGACGAGTTAGGGTTTCTCGTTGGGTTTTATACCAAAACCCTGGCCTGTGTCCACACCTCCTAGCCCGGCCGCCCATCTTACTTAAGAGCCGTGCTAGCTTAGATGTGTACACACATCGACCAAACCCTAACGCCCATTAACCCTTGAACCTCGCTAGCACTAATAATACTCTCGAGACTTCGAAAGCTATTAACTTATGCTAGGGTTCGACTTCCGTAGGACCATAGTCCTGACATGCTATATAATGCATTATTGGATACGGGAGCTCAACACAATTTGCTTTCGTATGGAGTGTGGTGTCAACTTGGAAAACCACCCTTATCCAAGAGTACCATCCAAGTTAAGGGTATCAATAAGAAGAAAACCACTGTCTCGGGAATTCTGCACACTCCTGTTGCCTACGACAAGGGGATTGTGGTTCAAAGATTTTTGGTTATTCCCCTGCTGGTACCATGGAGGGAACTGTAAACTTAGGGCGCAAACGGATGTTGGCCACCAAGTGCAATATTGATTAGGCAACCAGGCGAGTTACACCGCAAGAACCAGCTCTCAGCCTGACCACTTGGGGTCCCGCACCTAAGCCATCAACTCTGGACAAAACGCTAGATAAGGAAAAATCACAAAGTCAAGTGACCACACCATCTTTGATTGTTTGCCACCCCTCTAATGCTTCAACGCCAAGAGTGGAGACATGCAGTGTGGTCCCCAATGCTCCGCTTACTTTACCAAACAGTACATATAAATGGGTCCCAAAAGCTTCATTAACGCCTACCTCTACTGCTCAATCTCGTTCAGACAAGAAGCCTCGTAGTAGGAGAGAAGTACCCGCCCTAGAAAAGGCAAGGTAACATCACGTTGGATTCCTAAAATATTATTAGCAGCCCAAGAGTACTACGAAGGGAATGACCAGATTTGGGTCCCTAAACATAAGCTGAATTCCTCTGCATCCGCCTGTAAAATATTGTAAGCCAAATGTTGCCACCCCAAAAATGAAAATTCAAGACCGTGGTAAGGAAAAGGTAACAGAGTACTCCACACCACTTCTTCCACAGCTAGTTTGGATTCCCAAACGATATCGATCGATACCACCTAGCTCAAGAAGGGGGGAGTCACAAGAAGCTTCTAGCTCCTCATGCCATTCACACGTTGATATAGAAGTTTCTGCATGCCCTACACCTATCCTTGTCAATACTCACCAAGAAACCAATGAGTCTATGTCTCCCCTTGTAAATGTATCGTCGGAAGCCATATCCTCCGTTCGTTCATGGGAGCGCTACCATCTCTACAACTTGATGTGGCCACAAGGGTCATAAAAAGCTATCTGTCCACATCACCACCTATAACCCACTAGACAAATTGGTTCCAAGGGGCTACAACATCATTGCAAAAAAAATGATCTACCCAAGAAAGGGGGGAGCATGTACTCACGTTCGACATTCTATTGCTTCCTCCCTAACCTTCTCCCCTGACCATGTAACTTCCAAATTCGAGGGAATGTATATATATAGCTTCATACACAAAAAAGAAAAGAAAAGAAAAAGTAAAAAGAGTAAGAGCACATTAAGAGGAGAGTTATCCGCACACAATTAGAAACGAGATTGACCTGCCTTCATGAACCTACTGATGCTATATCTGTGTTTGCAAATATGGCAAATGCCCGAGCATCACACACTTCATCCACTCCCACCTTTGGTGAGAGGTATCATCTGTACCTTTCTCAGATATTTCACATGTGCTATCCTGTAATTAAAACCGAATTGGGTCATATAAATGTACTAGCCAGCGAGGGAAATGGTGAGGAATTAGAATGGCTCATTCGCCTATTTACCACAACTAACCCCTACTCCGTATAGGACGTATCCCCGATAGCCCAAGTCTTTACTTTTCCACAGAGGGACTATCCTCGCATAGTTACATTCTTGAGTGACGAGTCTATGTGGATGGGAGGACGAAGAAGATATATCTGACGATGAATGGACGGATGAGACTCATGGCACTACCAAGGCTGATTTTAGTTATTTTGATGATGCGGATAGAGTCTTAGCCTTAGGGCTACAGCCAGGACTCTACAACATCCTCTTACCTTGATCCTCAGTAGTGTGGTGACTGGTAGGTAGGTTAGTGTTTTCAAGTTGTTTCTAGTTTTGTGTCCTTAAACGAGTCCTTATTTTTTCCCATTGATGTGCCTCTCGAGGTATAGTGCTTGTTAGTTAATTGTACAGGTTTAAAAGTTTGAGGTGGGTTCGCTTTCATAGTCCTGGGACTGCCACAATGTTCATACATGGATATCTACATCAAATTGCGGGCATTTCTCATCGAATCAAGGAGATCTCCAAAATACAGCTATAATTCTTCCATGCCCACTCTCTTTCATTTTTATTGTTCAATTAATTGCATGAACTATAGTTTGAGGTGGGTTCGCTTTCATAGTCCTGGGACTGCCGCAATGTTCATACATGGATATCTATAATCAAATTGCGGGCATTTCTCATCGAATCAAGGAGATCTCCAAAATACAAGTGTAATTCTTCCATGCCCACTCTCTTTCATTTTTACTGTTCAATTAATTGCATGAACTATAATGCATGACCACATGGAATTTGTCAAGCACTACTTAGTTTTTGAAGTTGCCTAAGTGTTAGTGTAAATCATTAATTGAGTTTAACCTTATTTTAGAAATTCTTGGGAATGCATGATGTCTTTAGTTAACCTTGGAATATGGTTGTCTTAGGTCTAGGGTTAAAACCATCTTAATGCTTGAACAACATGGCCGTGGGTGTTGACCTCTAAGACATAGCTTCTACCCCTTTGTCGAAAGGATGTAAGAACGCATGATAATTTGGGAGCAAAAATCCAAAGAGATAAATAAAAAATAAAAAGAAAGGCCTATAAAAATGGCAATGTATGTCTATTATGTGCTTTCATGTCGGCCTATCGCCCTATTGACACTTGGTAGGAGAGGAGTATTCCACTCGAGAGACCGATGCCCTGGGTTGGTAGGGGGTAGCCTTGCCTAAGGTGAGCTAGTAGATTCCTAGAGAAGACCTTGTGGGGTAAACATGGCACTAGGGTCGCTGCTAGTTTTGCTTTAGGGAGGTCGCCATTGTTTGTAAAATTTATCACAGCATAAAAGAAATAAAGGCAAAAGACTCCTATGACTCTGATATTTCTTGTGTTCTTAGGCTCTTGGGATTAGCTTGTTCTTAGAATAGACACATTGTGGTCATCTGTTTATTTATTAAGCTTGGTAATTTTCCTTGACTTAGGCCAATTGTAGACCTTGATTAACCTTCGACACCTTGCTAACTCTTGAATTACTTTCAATAATTTTAAACTCCTATTAATTTGCTACGCTAGCTCCTTAATGTGACTTCTTAAACTAGGTTCTCATGGCATACTTCCATTGTGGTCTAACATGCTTGATTTTATTTTTGATACACTGTAATATCTTTTGAATACCAAGCATGCTTTCACTCTACTTCCCTGTTTTTTTGCAGATACAGTGTACCACAACAAACCCTGTCGAGCTTACCATACCATAGCGTCCGAGCACGGAATCTACATCAGGAAGGGGGGCATGCTATCCTATGGCAGACATTGAGACGTATTACTTTTTACGTCATATAATTATTTTACGTATTCTGAGTCATGGCTCGAGCTTGTCGGCACCACATGTAAAGGGTAAGGGGATTGGGTGACCGTCGATGAGAGGCACACCTCGAATTTCATCAATCAGGATAAGGGTTAGGATCGCCCGGCCATGTGTGGGCGCCCATGTGTGAATGGCCAGGTCACATATAAAAGTCAAATGTAACCTAAAACCTCTCATTCTGTAAGTGTTGAATACAAGGAGTGCTCTTGCTTCATCTTCTCCATCTCCTTCTCCAGCGTGTGTGTGTGTGTGTGAGAGAGAGAGAGAGTGTGTGTGTGTGTGTAGCGATCGAGCATTGCATGGCGGCACAGCTGTGGCGAGGTGGCAGAGCGCGACAGCGACGGCTCCTTCTTCATCGCGGCACGAGAATCCTTCACGACGGCAGTCTAAGCAGTGAGTGACACACCATTGCTCCCTGTTTTGAGCTTGCTGGTTTCCTGGTTGTGTGCTTGCAGCCATTCGTGGCTCGCACACGGTGCTTGGCAAGTCCCTAGCTCCGACACGTGCGACAAGAGCGCACATAAATCAAGCTACCCACTATCTTCCTGTATGTAGTGGAGTTCTCTAGAATCTCACCCACAACTGCACTCAACTTGCCATTTGAATCTAATGGCATAGAAATTGGCTTACAACCAGCCATACCATATTTGGATAGCATGTGCAATGCATACAGTATGCCTCTATGACACAACCATATTCCCTTGGCCATCCTGATAACCTCAATGCCAAGAAAGTATCTCAACTCACCTAAATCCTTAATGTCAAATCTCTGCTTAAGGAGACATTTCACACTCTCAACTTCCTCTCCACTTTCACCCCCAACAATCAAGCCATCCACATAGATTGTGAGACCACAAGGCCCCTATTACTCTTGCGCACATAGAGTGAATGATTGAGCATCTACCACATGAAAGCCAATGGTGATAAAATATTGTGCTATCTTATCATGCCATGCTCTCGGTGCCTATTTCAAGCCATATAAGGCTTTACACAACTTGCATAATACAAATCAAGGTGACCCACATCTTCATAACATGGTGGCTAATCCATATACACTTCTTCTTGCAAATCACCATGCAAGGACGCATTCTTAACATTCATTTGCTGTAAATCCCATCCTTTTGATGCAACCACTGCAATAATAACTCTCATGGTTGTCATCCTTGAAGGGACTAAACGTCTCCTCATGATCAATGCCATAAGTTTGAGTATAACCTTTGGCAACCAATCTCACTTTATACATTCTAATACTTCCGTTTGAGTTGTGCTTTATTTGTTGGTACACCCACTTGCATCCAATAGCCTTCTTTTCCTTAGGCAATGGCACCAAGTCCCAAGTCTCATTTGCATCCAATTCAACCATTCCTTTATCCATGGCTTTCTCCCAATCTACATTCCCAACATCTTCTTCAATACATGTGGGTTCAACATCTTACACAACTTTAGCCATATATGCATAATGGTGAGCCACATAACCATCATATGTCAACCACAGGTTTTCTAAATCTCCATGACCTGCATTGTCCATGATTAATACCTGGCATTTTTGTAGCTCCTCTTGACTTTCTTACACCAGGTGTTCTAATAGCTGGAATCCCAAGCTCATCATTAAGTCTTTGCTCTGAGCCACTAGACTCTCCATCAACATAAGAATGCCTTGCAAAAATGTCGGGCATACCAAGAGGCTCACCAATCTTCTCTTTGCCTTTTCATGATGTACCAACTGCATTTTTAGGACTGGTATTTTGAAGCAACTTGCCACTCCATGGTCTATCAACAGACCCAACACAAGAGGACTCTCCAGGCCCACTCAATGACTGTGATTGCTGACTTGCATTTTGTGCAATCACATTTCTAGGTATATCAACCCCAACGGCATCTTTTCCAGCAACATACCAACTACTCATTTCATCAAACACAACATATCTGCTTACCCTCAACTCACGTGTACTAGGTTTATAGCTTCTATATCCCTTTTGCTCAAGGGAATATCCAATTGATACATATTTTTCCACCTTTGGATCTAGCTTCGTATGCAACTCATCTCGCACATGCACATAAGCTATGCATCAGAAAACTCTCAAGTGAGACAAATCAAGTTTCTTGCCCACTGAATTTCTCCCTTGGTGTTACATCATGTATGGTTGCACTAGGAGTCCTGTTCATGATATAAACTGTTGTAGAAACAACTTTAGCCTAATAGCTATGTGCGGCATATTCTTCTCTATCACATAAATGCTCGTGTTATCTCTACAATGTGCTTGTTTTTTCACTCAGCAACTCCATTTTTTTGCGGAGTGTATCTACATGTAAACTGTCTTTGAATGCCATTCTTCCGTAAATAATCAGAGAACTCATTGGAGAAGTACTCTCTCCCTCCATCTAACCTTAGGCACTTCACATGCTTCCGTGTTCTACTTTTTAGCCACATCACTCTGAAATTATAAAAATGAGTGAAAATGTCACTCTTCTCCATGAAATACACCCACACTTTCCTCATGTGGTCATTAATGAATGCTACATAATACTTGCAGCCACCCATAGATGTGGTTTTTGAAGGGACCCATACATCTGAATGCGTAACATCTAGTACATTCCTACTCACATTTCTATCATGTAGAAATACATGCTTTGTTTGCTTTCCAAATTGGCATGCTTCACATAATTTCTACATACCATCAACCTTAAACTTAGGCAGCCCTGTCACAATTTCTTTAGTCTACATAGACTTGATTCTTTCAACGTTTAAATGTCTGTATCTACAACAATTCATGGTCCCTATGCAATCATTGTAGCTTCACTTCAGGCATATTTACATCTAGTGTAAACATTCTACCCACTCTACTGCATGTTGTAACCAACCTGAACTTATCTTTAAAGTCTTAAACATAATAACCACCATCAAGGTTTAAGCGCACTTGCAAACCCTGCTCAATCATCTAGCCAACAGAAACCAAATTCTTTGTAAGATTTGGAACGTGAAGTATATCTACAAGGTACTTCACCTTACCGTCTTGCATAAACAATGGCACATTTCCAACATGGACGATTGGATGAGTAGTATCATCCCCCCCTGTTTCAACAAAACCTGGCTTTTCAAGATTTTTCATATCCTTGAACTACTCGCCCACGACTGGTCATGTGGTTCGAATCACTTGAATCCACATACCATACATCATCACTGCATGTGGATACATCATTTTTCGACACGGTATTAAGCACATGCCACATCATCACTTGAATCCACATACCATACATCATCACTACATGTGGATACATCATTTTTCGACACAGTATTAAGCACATGCCACATAACAAACAACCTTTCATTGTCCTCATTATTTCAACTAGAGGACACACAATTATTTTACTGCACTTTTTCACTTCTCATGTCATTTTGCTTCTTATAGCAATCCGCCTGCACATACCCAGGTTTGCCACAATAAAAATAGCCTCGTGTATTATTTTGTTGCCTTTGCCAATTTCCATGACCTCTTTGACTCCCCTACCTCTGAATTGGCCTCTTTCACCTATGTGTTGTTGTTATGATCCATGGGACTGTTGTTGTTGTTACTGACCATAATTTTGATTACCTATTTGGCCACCACGGCCTCGTCCTCTACCTCATCCTCTACCTGCACTTGTGTAAAAATCCTGTTACTCTGAAGAACTGCCTTTGTTTTGTGAAGATTTGTCATCACCCAAACTATTTTCTTCAATGATCATCATTCTATAAAGTTGGAAATGTTCTCCCAAGTCTGAATAGATGTCTTGAATGTCTTGTATTGTGGCCCAAGGCGACGTAGACATACTTCCATCTTATCATATCATTAACAGAAATACCAATAGATGCAAGGGATTCCACAATGCCCTTGATCTTTAAGGCATAATTATTCATAGACATGTTTTTCTTCTCCATAGTATGAAGCTCATTTTTAAACTAAAACTTTCGTGCCTTGGTGTTAGTTTCGCACAGCTTCACTAAGGTGTCCATGTCTCTTGGGTGACTTGGCATCTTGTATATGCCCAATCATGGTGTCATGTTGTATACTAATAGAAAGCCAATACATGACTTTCCTCGATCTTTGATTCCAATCCTTATATTCTTTTACATTTGCAGCAGTTGGATTAATCTCAGGTATCTCTGGTGCCTCCTCATGTTCACCTTCAATGTAGTCCAAGTAGCCTTTTTCCATCAAAAAATTTGTTAATCTAAACCTCTAAGCATTGAAGTTGTTCTTATCAAGCGTCTCTGCAACAATATGGTTAATTCCATCATTTGACATCTTAGCTACAACACACTCACCAAAAATAGCACTCTTGTTTGACCTGCACAAACTGTTATATTCTCTGCAGAAGTGGTACTATACTGCACCCAAACTGTCAAAAATAGTAACCTTAATTTGCATACATACACCTAATAGCACTTGTAAGGCCTCTTTGCAATACACACAGTGTACAACCAAATGCCCTTCTTGCAGTTCAAAAATAGAATTCTGCAGAGAATTGAAACTTACCCGCACTGCACACGAACGCTTGCAAACTGAAAAACGAAGGTCAAGATGCAACCGAAATGTGTTTTTGGTCCAAAAAATTCTATCTAATATAGTTGTAGAAAAGTATAGTTTTCATGCAACTCTGCTCCTGCAAAAGATAGCTCTATAATAGGAGTTCGTTGTTGCCAGTGCCTCCCCGAAGAGCTCCCGACGACAAGGGTGTAGTAACCAACACAAAGGGAGAAGAATAAGCGAAGCTCTTACCCTCATAACGGTTCTTGTGCTTCTCTTGCTTGTGCCCAACTTCCTAGCATGAACCAGGCTCTAATACTATGAAAAGATGCAGGGAGGAAGAACGCTTGAGCTCTTGCAAGCACTCACACAAACCCTAGAAGAGAACACACAAGATGAGAGGCTAAAAATGTTTTGTTCTTCTTCTTCATAACAACAAGGTTCTACCAAAGAGATAAGGGAAATACAGCCTCAATAAAACATAAGTACTAATGCGGTCCATTATGTGAACACGCTAAGTGAGTGAGCTAGCAAGATAAGTATGCCACTAGCTAGTGTAGTCTAGCTGTAGAATCGTTTCATGTCAGCATCCCTACCAAACACGCAAATGATGTAAGTGGTAGAAACGGTCACCCAGGCATATCATAATAAGTGTCAGGTCGTCTTGAGCTTGACATCTCAACAATGTACACACTAATAGTGAGATTTACACCGCTTGCAATGCATGGGACACATGGGCATTGTGTGGAAAAATCAATGGCAGCATACTATTGCACATCATCGCTTATAATAATAAGTGTGAATGGGTAACATTCATGGGTGACAATTGTAGGCCAAAGACCCAGTGATGTGTATCACGGGGGTACTAGGCGGAGACACAAGGGGCACGTGAATATGGTGTGTGGCTGGTAAGGTACACATTGGACGCCCGAGGTCTCTCGTATATATAATGGTTGGGTGGTTAAACATGGTATGCCAAGCTAGGTTTGTTTGAGCTATTTTGAGTTCTTCTTCTCTCTCACGTTTCTTGCATGAGGCAAGATTCAGAGAGCTAGATTCCCTTGCATGGATTGCTTAACATTTGATATCGGAGCCACATTGTCTGTATTTAACTATGGGGAAAGCTTTGCTACACTATTGAGCTTGCAAAGGCATGGAGGAAAGTTCATCCGCTCAACCATACGTCTGTTTTTTCCCGTCTGTCAACATCGGATTTCTGTACGCACTACAAGACAATGCTGCCATACACGTGTTTCATACACGCGATAAATTACAAACGCATGTATGGTCGCGCTTGTATTTGAATAAAATCGGGCGCGTGTATTTTTGCATTTAAGTTCGCGTGTATATTTGCATTTATCAACGCGTGTATAAATGCGTTTATATACACGCAGTAATACACGCATAAATACACGATAATATTTACGGGGTGATACTCGCTATTATACACGGATAAATACACGCCGCTATACACGGATTAATACACGCATGGCAGAGAAAACTGAAAAAAAACTGAATTCCTTAACAAAATTAAAAACTATTTTCCTTAAACCATCTCATAGTACATTACAGTATACATCATTACACAATCCCACTACATGCATTTACAACAATGAAATATATTCAAAAATAAATCATGCATATGAGATGATAGAAATGTCATCAATTTAGAACATACAGTGACGGATTGGTCAGGGTTCGATCTCATCTTCAATAAGATCCATCCTTGTCAAACGATCAACATCAATATCCATTTGATCAATTGGTAAGGCTACGATTAAATTTATTCCACTATCGATATTCTGTACTCCATTGATAATGGTATCGATGTCCTGATCATCCTCATCAACATCACCATCATCCTCAATGGTAGGGTCATTCTCATGATCATGAGAAATGGCATGCTCATCCTCATTATCACGATCATCTCTTATTTCTTGATCATCGATCACAACATCTTCAATGGCATATTGTTCGACGTCATCTTCATTGCGGCTTGTTACATCCTCCATATGCTCCATATCAGTGAATGTATTATACATCACTTTGGAACGTGGTGCAATAGGGATGACGTACCACCATTTGATGTCATGTACCATTGGTAGATAGATAACCTACTCAAATACACACAGTACAGTAATTAATTAGCATATCAAAAGTCAAGGGGTACGCGAGCTTAGATATATATGTACATGAAACACATTAGTAAAAAAATGCATACCTGCTCACATTGTTGTGGCAATACGAGCCTATCTTTCTTTGTTTGCCAGAACTTTGTAGAGTCAATAGTTACATATCCACTTGCATGGCGTTTTATCGTTGCATCAGGCCCTTTTTCCACCACGTTCATTTGCCATTTGACATCCAAAACATACACAAAGAAGCGACGAAAGTCAAGCCTAAATATGTCTTGGATTATGCCACAATAATCATCCATTTTTCCATTAGCTCCCTCAAAGCTACTAATGACACCGCAATCTTGTGTATTTCTCTTTTCATCAATTCTTTGTGTTCGAAAATGCTTGCCTTCACACCATATAGCATTGAACATAGTGCACTGGACCAAAATAGAAGCAATATTTGTGTAAGCAATGTGAATAAATATTAAAAGCAAATCACTTACAACTAATGCAAAACATTAGTTCTATGTACCTTTGACATGCATCCTCGTGCATACTCCCATTCTTCCGCCGTGATATGCAGCCCCTCGTCGCTCTCTGCTCTCTCCATTTCCTCATGCAACCAATCAACATGGATATCATTCGGAAGTGTTGCTAGATGCTTAGGGTACGCCTTCCGAGAGCCATGTTGCCTCCGAAAGAGAGCTCTTTCTGCTTGCCTTTTTGTCTTTGCATCCTCATATCTTGTAACCCATCTGCTCATCACATCACTATTAAGGATACAAGTGAAATTGAGATCATCAATCAATGTTCTGTCAATTACTTTACTCTGTCCTTTTCCTTGAGGCACAATAGAGGTCATCCTCAAGTCCTCTTCATTGCTCCATAGTCGTGGCAAAGAGCTGTCCACCTGACCAAGAAATTCTGAAATATATACAAGAGACTCTTGTATCAACCAACCCTCGGCCATGCTTCCTTCAGGCCTTGCACTTTGCCTCACAAAGTCTTTTAAGGTCTTCATGAAGCGCTCTAGGAAGAACATCCAACGTGCATGCACAGTACCACATAAAGCAATTTCGTCCACTAAATGCACAATGAGATGTAGTTGACTTGTGAGAATGGTTCGCGGAAAAGTCTCCTCTACCAAACAAACCACCTCCACTGCCATAACACGCGCATCATCCAACGTGGCTGGATCAATTGCTTTGGAACTAACATATCTGAAAAATAAATAAATAGTACGTTATACCTCATGCACGTTCATTTTGCAAGGTATAATGAAGGGTGATCTGAGCATGGGTTTTACATACCTCACAAGCTCGCCCATCTTATAAATACATTTTTTCAAACTCTTATTCGCACAATGGTCGATGCTAGTAGGTAGTATGAACTGCGCACATAAGAGCACATTTATGGTTTATGGCATTACAAAATTTAATTTCAACGTACGTACAAGACTTGGAAAACACTTACTTGAAGCATCTTGTGCCAATCGTGGGACTTCAACCCATATAGTTGCTCAACGCCTCTTTTCTTAGTGGTTGTAAAGGCTCCCTTCAATGATCTCATGCATCCAGTGGGAGTACGCAAAGTGGTGATGGCCTGCTTTACCTGCTTCTCCTCTTTCTTTGATATCATCCATGGTGCAGGCGGAAGACGAACGTGCCCACCCACCTCTCGTGGCCAAGCTTGACGCATACGTCCTGCGACCCGCAAGTCCTCACGTACGCTAACATTGTCTCGTTTACCAGTAATATGTTCCCAAATACCAGATCCCACATTCTTGAAGATGTGCATGGGATCAAGAAGATGGTTGATCTTAAGATGGGTCCAATATGGCAGCCGGAAAAAAATAGAGTACCTGCACAAGGGATTGCTCTATGTGACCTTTAATCCAATTAGAGACTACACAAAACAAGATTGAAAAAACATCACTATATGTGACCTTTAATCCAATTAGAGACTACACAAAACAAGATTGCTCTATGTGACCTTTAATCCAATTAGAGACTACACAAAACAAGATTGAAAAAACATCACTATACCTGTTCATGCCATCTGGAGGAAGAATAGTTGTAGACTCCCAAATACGCTTCCAATCTTTTGCACGAAGTGTTTGTGGAGGAATGTTACTCTTACTAGCAACATATTTAGGATGATCTGAGGGGAGAAATCGATGATGATTATCGAATATAGTCTTACACAAACCATCAGCATACTCATGTACTAACGAAGGGCCACAAACAGGACATGCATGTTTACCCGATGTTTTCAAACCTGTTAAAATATAAATAAAAGTTAGAATAATAAAGTCAAACCGTCTAATGAATATATATAGCCAATAGTAATAGAGTAGGGAGGTAATTAGAATTCTTACCAGAACAATCGCTGTATCCTGGAAAGTCATGCATTGTCCACATCAACACTGCTTTTAAGTCGAAGTGTCGAGAGGAGGGAGGCCTACTAATGTCCACCACCGCAACACCTCTCCATAGTTCCTCCAACTCATCAATCAGTGGTTCAAGATAAACATCCATATGCTTGACTTTATGTTTCCCTGGAATTAGAAGGGATAACATAAGATGTCCCTTCTTGATCGCCATTGATGGTGGAAGGTTGTAATTCACCAGAACAACTGGCCACACGCTGTATGCGGTGCTTTTGAAACCAAATGGATTCACTCCATCCATACCCAGGCCAAGTCTCAAGTTTCTGGGCTCTGTTTTAAAGCTGGGCCACTCATCTTCAATATGCTTCCAAGCAGGAGTGTCTGCGGGAATTCTCCACATGCCATCATCCGATCGATGTGAGGAATGCCATGACATGAGCTCTGCTATGGATTTGCACTTGAACATGTGTTTGATGCGAGGAATTATAGGAAAGTGTCGCAAGACTTTACGAGGTACATCAAAACTCTTCATATCTGTTCTGTACCTTGCTTCACCACAAGTGGGACATGTCAGACCTCCTTATGCGTCCCACGAAAGAGAATGCAATCATTGACGCATGCATGTATTTTATCATAATCCAGTCCTCCAAGAGATGTCACATAGCGCCTCGCTATGTCTCTTGAGGTGGGTAGTCTATTTTCCTTTGGAAGCATGTTTGACAATAGCCTGCATCCAATATCATCAATTATAATTAGTCTTGAATCCTAAACCTTAAACCACTAATTCAAATTTATAAGTTAGAATGCTTACTTCAACAATGCGTCAAGACTTGCATTGCTCCATCCATAAACTGTTTGTATATTAAGTAGTTCAAGTGAAGCACGTAAAACTGAGAATGTGCACCCTTCAAACACCGGTGTCGATGAAGCTTTATAAAGATGCTCTTGTTCCATATCATCGTCGTCCATACCTTTGGGATCATCCTTAAAAAGATTCCGTACCATATCATCAAGCACCTCCTCTTCCACAACTTCGTGGGGTGCAGGGCTATTGTCGTCCCTTTCCCACTCATCTCTGACAATAGATCCCGAAGCTCCAGCATCATCTCGTCGACGCTTTACGTGCTCTCGTCGCGCGTAGGGTACCATGTTAGGGTGTGGTACTGCATCCTGCTTCAATTTATCAAATTATATGTTACAACTCTATTAATTTAATTTGGATACCATGAGTCATTTGAATACCATCAATTTACATCTACTCACCTCTAAACCTGTTTGATTCCATTCTCCATACATGGAGATGTGATTCAAGGTAATTCGACGTGCTCGTACAATGCATCCTTGACATCGATTACACATACATTTGATCCGTTGTCCCAACCACACATCGCGATTACGATGACGCATTGTCTCATCTTCTTCAGAACTGCTTGAAGAGGTTGATGACATCCTGTGTACAAATCAGAAAACACAAACTCATTACATATTTTTAATGAAAGCACAAAATCGCGTGTATTCACGCGGCTATCTCCTAAAATTTCCGTGTATTAACGCGGCTACTTCCTCAAAAACGCGTGTATTCACGCAGCTAATTTCTGCAAAACGCGTGTATCAACGCAGCTAAAAGTATATACACGCGCATATACCTGCGTTCATAAACGCGAACATAAACGCGGCGGCATATTTAAACTAAAAATAGCCCGCCTTCTCCAAATATAGATTTTGAACTTAGAAATCAACAGTACATGCGTTTTCGCCTGTTTTCGCCTCTTCCAACAGCAAGGAGGGAGCAAAGAAAGGAGCACACACACGGGAGAAGGAGGGAGCACAGAAGGAGCAGAGAGGACTCACTTTTTCAGAGGTGAGTCACTTTGTCCTGTGCCTTGTCTCTTTTTGTCAGATTTGTTTACTTTGCTCTTTGCTCTTTGGGTTTGTCTTTTTGCACACGATTGGGTTGCTGCATCCTGACAGGGGCGACAATGGCTGGTCCTTTTATCAGGACATTATGTCTTTGTCGGGGGGTCGGTCTTTTCGAGAAAATTTTTTCGCAGGTCGCGTGTACAAACGCGTGTAGAAGCGCGTGTAACCTGTCTGCAGAGTTTTTTCACGCGCATATACACGCGTTTTTGGCCGGGTGTATACACGCGTCTTTTGACGGGTGTATACACGCGTTTCTGCAGACAAAAAACTACGGCGTTTCAGATTTCATGGTTTGCAGGCAATTGACTTGTGTAATGACAATGTGTGAGTCAAGAGACAGCCCATGATGTACATGATGATGTTTGCAGGTTCTTTATGGATATTCCAGGTTCTTCATCCGATCCATTTGCGTACAGCAATTGGTTGATGGAGATGATGAATCACTTTGGGCACCAACCTGGTCCGGTTGAGCTTACAGAGTATATGTATGCCCATCCCCCTCCTTCCCTGCCTGGTGTCTATACCCCTACCGCGAGTATCCAGGGCACTCCAGTGCCGTCTATTCCTCCGAGTCCGACGAGACGGCATGCAGCTTCTCCTCTTCCACGTCCACCGAGGAGACATACCTCGTCCCAGACACACTCACGTACACCCTCACAGCCACCATCACGTGCTCCCTCAGAGCCACCGTCACGTCAGGGCTCACAGCCACCGTCACGTAGACAATCCCCCAGTCGTGACTCCACCCGCAGCAGTAGGAAGAGTGGGAGTGGAGAATGCGGCGGGTGCTTTGGTGGGGGAGGTGGGGGAGGTGGGGGAGGTAGTAGGGCACGGGGTGAGAGAGGAGATAGAGGGAGAAGAGTTAGAGGAGACAGTTCGGAAGAGGAGGAGATGAGAGAGATGGAGAGAGTGGTTTGCTATGATGTGACGGATAGGGGCGGGATAGTGATGGATGCGAGGGGGAGGGAGGTAATGGAGTACATGCGTGGGGTAGTATCAAACTCATATAGAAATTGTTTTATTAAATTTAAAGATCAAAATAGCCGATTAGTTGGGGAGGTGATAGAGGCTGTACATAGTCGGTACCCCAATCCCCCACATGCTACATTCTCGGATGTATGGGGAAGGACGCGAATAAGGGAGATCTTAAGTAATAAAAGATCTCACCTTAAAAAACTCGCGTATGATGACCGGCTAAATGTAGCTGCGGGTGGCTATCCTGCCGAGAAACCTGCCACTGCGCACAAACACGAGTGGAAGGAGGCAAAGAAACGAGCAGAGGGTGGCGTGAAGAGCAGGCAGCATGTGGAGGCACGACGGATCCAGATGGAGACCGTTGGATCTTCGCATTTCGGATCTGGCGGCGTCGAGTCATGGGAGGCAGAGTTCGTAAGTATCCTGCCACTTTATTTGATTGTTTACTTAATTCATTGATTCTATGAATTGTTTTAATCTTACCAATTTGACGCATTATGATACAGCGAGACGGGTTACGGGGAGGAAGCCCACAACCCACGATACTGCGTATGCTCGCCGGCATAGCAGACGTGACACGTGGGCCATCTTCAGAGCCGAGGGACGTATTACGGACGCGCAGTTTGAGTTGGCCATGAGACCATACGGTCGACAGGTACTTGAAAATTCGTAACGAATGGTTTTGGTTTATTGAATTGCATATATATATACTTATATACTATATATTACTTGAACAGGCACAAGCTGCTGATGATCCACCGGCTGCAGAGGGTGGACGTGAGCACTACTCCTCGGACATTCCGACCGATGCGAGCTCATCTGAGCATGGGGGGAGCACCGAGTCATCATCTGGGTCTGAGTAGTACTCAGACTTGTAGTATCACATTCCATATTTAGGATGTGATTGTATATATTTTTTTGTAAACTCAAGCCATGGGCTACTTCGAGATATGGACTCCCTTGTATACATGTATGAAATTTTGATAGTAATATTGAATTGATTGATCGATAGTATTACATTCATGGCTGTCTTGAATCGTGTAATGACAATGTATGCATTCATGTCGTTCTTGTCTTAATCTCCCTCGTGCATATGTTCTTCGTGGATGGTCTAATGGGATGGTCTAATGCACCAAAAACCCTAAACCAGAGAGTGCTAATGGGTGCTGGAATGCTGGAACAGTATTCAGGCACCAAATAGCTAATGGGTGTATACACGCGTCAACACTGCTAAAACTCGCGTGTATCTACGCGGATACGTTGGAAATTACGCGTGTATTAACGCGTATAAACTGGCAGTAACGCGTGTATAAGCGCATCTAAATTAAAGAAACGCGTGTATAGACGCAAGTAAAAAAGCGTCTGGGACATGGGAACTGAGCAGGATGCGGCTATACACCCGTGTATAAGCGCGTCTAATATAATAAGAAGCGTGTATAGGGGCGTGTATTAACGCGTCTGTGGAAAAAAACGCGGCTATATACCCGTGTATATGCGCGTCTGAGAGGTACTGTACACGCGGTTTTACACGCATGTCTCTGGCCGCGATTATACACGCGCTGATACACGGGCCCGCTACTTTTTTCCACAAGTCATTTTTAGCGGCTAGGAGCGCGGGTATGAGCCCAATCCCTTGTAGTGACGCCGCTGGGTTTCCGTTGTCATTCTTCTGCCATTGTTAACGTGCTTGCTAACAGTGTCTCCTACAGGTGTTGTGGTTAAGCAACAAGCACCTTTGTGTGGTGCTTGTGCTTCTTACAGCGAGGCTGCCACTCCTTCTCTCCCTTGACCCTGCAATGCACAGGCCACCAGCGATTGTCAAGAGAAAAAAAAAAGCGCACATTTTCAATTACAAAAAAAAAAAGCCTAGGTTCTTTACTCCAAGGTTCTAAGGGGTAGTTCCATGCATAGTACATCTCAGCAAAAATCTCTCCTTCCGATGGTCTGTTACTTGTAGCACCTCGCCCGTTCCACAAAGCTATAGCTCTACACAGCTTCAGCCTACATCGACTTCGACATCCTTATGACCAGGGGGCTCGCTTATCCCTTCTCTTTTTATTTTTTGTCGTTTTCTTGCATTTTATTGGTTAGAAATGGAATCTAATCACTCTACCCCACAATCATCAAAGTCTATCCCTCTTCGCCAACAAATGCATAATTCGCGAGAGAAAATGAATTTATTTATGAATGATATCTCCAATACGTTAATAGTTGCAGTATCTCAGCCTTGACTTCGGATACCCATCACACTTGGGTAGTCATGAGGGTACACGGGAAGAGGGATTAAAACCAAAACTTTCATTAAAGGATTTGAAACCACCAAAGTACACTATCACTTTACCCTCTTACACGGATGACATAGTAGGTCAATGGCTTTCTAAGTGTGGGACCAATGCTTTACTTTATATGATATCATAGATGAGCAATTAGAATCCAACATGCTACATATAATTTATAGGACGTGGCTCATCGTTGGTGAAGGAAAATCCAAAAAGGACAAGGCAATCCCGCATACTTGGGGGATGAGTTTTAAGGATATGTTATTCTGAATTTTGTGCCACCAAATAAGCAAAGAAGAGCCCTTGATACTTGGTTCTTTATCTCTCAAAAGAATCTTACAATTCAGGAGTACGCTCACAAGTATCGAGAGGAGATCTATCCAAAGCTATAGAAATGGCTTTAGTTTATGAAGATGGTTGAAAGGGCCAAAATCAAGCAGTGGGTCAAGTTTCCAAGTCTCATTTTATGCGACCTACTTATGAAGCTTCGAGGTACACTAGTGGGTGAAAGGGAAAGGCATCTATGTCTAGTGTACATTCCTTGACAAAGACTCTTGCAAGTTAAGAGAAATGTGTCAATGAAGAATGACCGCAGATCTTCTCTGACTCTAGAACATTTTGAGAAAGCAAAGAGTGAAGGCTTGTGCTATGCTTATATGTGCAAGCATCAAATGTGTGATTGTCCATTGAAGAAGCAACGCATAGCTGCAAATCTGACCACTAAGCCTATAGATTCAATCACGGGGATGAACTAGAGGAAGACTTATTGGATGATACTCCAAAGCAGACACCCCACCATTCTACTATAGGTTACTCTCAGTGTGTCAATCGAGAAACGGATACCCTATAGATACAGTCTTACCTTCAGAGGCTAGTCGCGTTACCAGTTTCTGGTTGCAGAACTTATTGTCATGAAGGGTTCGATTGAAGGAAAACCAGTGAAGGTACTCTTCGATAACGGGCTCTAGCCATAATGTGGTTAGTTCTAAACTTGTCAAGAAATTAAAGTTGAAAACTCAACCATTGCCATATCAATACACAGCAGAGCCAGCAAATGGCAAAGGAACAAAGGTTTTAGACCAACAAGTTGTAGGCCTTGGTCTCACCATTCAATCCTACTTTGAGGAGCTCAACTTTGATATTACTTGGCTAGCACATTTTGATGTTATGCTAGGGAAAGAATGGCATGCATGAAACTAGATCTACCCATGAATGCATTAATTACTACTACACAAATACTTAAAATACCTTGTAAATCTCTCTTTTTAGGTTGGGTTCAAAAAGTTCCAAGTACTGTAGACACCACACATGAAAGTGGAACTCCAACTTGTAATGCCGTAAAATCTTTGCAAGAGAAAATTCTAATGTAATTTTTTGATGTTTTCAAATTTGGTCTACCCTCTTCTTAGCCTCCACAGAGAAATGTGGAGCATCAAATGCCCACACATGAGCTTGAATTGTATGCAGTTATACATGCACTCAAGGTGTGGAAGCATTACTTATATGGAGCTGAGTTTAAGGTATACATGGATCATGGTACACTGAAGTATTTTTGTAACCAATTAAGAGGCCATCAAGCAAGATGGGCCGAATTGATGCAAGAGTTTCACATGGAAATCTTGTATCGACGACAAAAAGAGAATGTTGTTGCCGATACATTCTCATATAATGTACCAAATGAGTTTCAGTATAGTTGAGAATGAGATCATTCATAGAATATGTGAAGCTCAAAAGACGGGTTCATATATTTAATCGTTATGGAATAAGGCTAGCCAAGTAAATGAGGAATCAACCCCATCATATTTATTGTCTAGTAAACGTCGATTTACCATTGAGAATGGAACTTTCAAGAGGAACGACAAGATATGCGTTTCAGACTCAGATAATTTGAGGGTATTAGTGACACAAGAATGTTACGATAGTTGTGCTGGACACCCAAGAATTAAGAAAATAATTGAGCTCATTAAATGTTTCTACCAGTGGCCACAATTAAAGAAACATATTAATCATTATGTGACACATTGTTTACAATGTCAGGTTACTTAATTCGAGCGTGTGAAGTCGCCAGGATTGGCGTATTCTTTGGGAGTTCCTTGTAAAATGGAAAGAACATCCCTTGACAGATGCAACTTGGAAAAACAGAGTTTCAATTTCGTAAGCATTATATCCAATTTGTCATCGACGATGATGATTCCTAAAAGGGGAAAGAATGTTTTGATCCTTACACATGGCAACACGTGGGACGCATACACATTGATACGCGAGATTTACATGCTAGTAATGCATGGGACACGGCCATTGCCTAGGAAAACCAATGGCAACATGCTATTGCACATCATCGCTTATAATAATAAGTGTGAACATGTAATATTCGTTGGTAACGGTTGCAAGCCAAAGACCCAGTGATGTGTAGCATGGGGATACCAACGGGGACACAAGGGACGCGTGAGTATGGTGTGTGGTCGGTAAGGTACACACTGGATGCCCAAGGTTACTGGTATATATAGTGGTTGGGTGGTAAAACATGGTATGCTAAGCCAAGTTTGTTTGAGCTATTTTTGAGTTCTTTTTTTTCTCTTACATTTTTTGCATGAGGCAAGATTCACAAAGCTAGGTTTCCTTGCATGGAGGCTTAACACAACCATGCCAACCAATAGAGTAGTTAATAGATGGTAATTATATAAAAAGTACTTGATCAAATCTATATCATCGTACGATTAGGTGAGATTTTTGAATTTTTTTGAAAATATAAGGAGAGATTATAAGATAGATTTCTATTGTTGTGGATAGTGGCTAAAAGGCCTTATATGTTGTTGGATGATAGTTTGAAGCAAGAGTTATCTTGATCATTGGATTTCTTGGAAGGTAGTTTGAAATGCTTATTTATCAAAAAGTAGTCCCATAGAAATGGATGAGTTGTTGAAATAATTCTTTTTATGTCTAATTATTCAATTTGAGACCCACATTATTAGTCTTCATAAATCCAATTAGCTAATAATTGGATTATGTGCTCTAATTATTCAATTTGAGACCCAAATTAGCTAATAATTGGATTATGTACTCTAATTATTCAATTTGAGACCCAAATTATTGGTTCACCTTCACAAGATGGCTTAGATGTACACGCCAACCGAGAATTAAAGTATCCAAACATACGCTCAACCATGAAAAGAACCATAGACGGTTGGAAAGTAACACAAATTAAAGGCCTGCAACCAGCCCAAAAGCGAACGCATTCAAGACTTTTGAGTTTCTCTTGATCACATCAATGAAAGCTTCCACAGTACTACAAGGATCCAAGACTCTCACGGTAATGCATCTGTGATTAAGAACTCCTGTGTGATAGACATGGTAAAATAGGAGGCTGTTGGGACGCTGTGAACAACCATAACTAAGCTAGCAGCATGCAGCAGGCCTCGGTTCGCATATAGCGGATTGGCAGGTGATCTTGATAACCCAAAAATTTCAGAGAACCATGAATATAAGGGCATGTTGATGATGCTCAGTGCTAGCCTGCCAATGCAGTGCAGCTGTTACTAACCGGCAGGCTAATTACCATTGCAATATGCATTGAAAATAGGCTTTGGAGATCTCACTTGCATTAAGAATGAAGCTGCATTTAGGTGATTAGCATGCTGCAACTTTTGAGGTATAACAACCCACTTCACTTGATGGAGCTTTTCTCCACCAGCTCGATGGCTTCATCGTTTTCTTGGTCATTAAATTCGTCCATGAGCTGCAGGGGGATGACCTGCGCAGAGGGGTCGGTGTCAGGCACCAAGAACAGCACCCCGAGCGGCAGCAATCTCATCAGGGTTCGGATGAGGGTGGCGAGCCACAGGTTCGAGTAGTTGTCGCGGGTGACGCCCAGCCTGTGCTGCAGGAGCGCCCCACTCCATGTTGAAGTGAGAAGTCCCACATTATCCACAGCCATGAGAAGGGCAAAGAAGGTCCCTTCAATGCCTGCAGGGCATAGCTTGGCGCATAGCACCAGCTGCGGTATCCACTTGAGCCGGCCCACGGATTGTATCAGGATCTCATCAAACAGGAAAAACAGTGAATCTGGCACATGCAGCTTCACGTTCCATCTCAACACGAGAAACAAGTCTACTGCTCCACCGATAAACACTAGAATTTGAGCCCAGAACAGGATCTTTCTGAAAGAGCAGTTTTTTAACACATTCTGATAGAGCAGTGTTCCCAAGAAGGCTCCCACGGACCCTATGGCAAAAGACATCCCCACAAACTCCTGCAGACAAACGGAACAAAGGAAAGAAGCTTAGCTCGCTCTCTGTTTATCACTGCTGATCTGCAGATGAGTAAGGCTGGTTTTCTAATGTTTGTATATATTTTAAGCATGGTTAATTAATGATAGGAGTAAGGCTGGTTTTCTAATGTTTGCATATATTTTAAGCATGATTGATGATAGGATTGTCACCTGGGAGAACCCTAAGCCATGCTTTTGGTCGGTGTACCAGTAGAACTTCCCTTCTGCAACTGAAGGTGAAGAAGCCCATGAGATGTACATGTACAGTGTGGGTTTCCACACTTGGGGACAGCTTATTGTCTTCCATATATTCTTGCAAGTTCTCTCAACCTTCTTACCAACCTATAGAAAAAATTTTAATTAGTTGCCCGGACGCCTTCCACTAAACTCTAAATTATCCATATTAAACGATACAAGGTTAAACGTTGCCATTAATTACATCGTTTCTTTTATTATTTATTATATACTGGGTTTGTATCATAATTAAAGATTAATAGGAATTATTGTGAGCATACCTGAGTGTAATGAAATGGCGGCGTGGAGAGTCGTGTTTCATGCAATATGAAGCCAAGCAGAAGAAAGAGCGCCCCACTCACGGAGAGCAAACCCAATGCATTCTACGAAAACAATACACCATAAACAAGAATGATAATCAACCATTTTACGAAAATAATACACCATAAACAAGAACGATAATCAGCAATTTTACGAAAATAATACACCATACACCAGAATGATAATCAGCAATTTGATTTGTATTTGTGAGTCAATAATTTGATTTGTATTGGTTTTAACAAACTTGGTTAAAATGTTTAAAAATCCCTGTTTGAATTAGGATCGAATTTCGTACATTTTTGTTATAATCTTGGCATTTGTCTAGTTTTTAATGGTAGCATCACCGAAGACCTTTATTTATTTATTTATTTATTTGAAATGACGCTTCATATTACAAAAAGATAGAAGACAAGACGGACTTTTGTATTTCTTTCTTGTCTCCCAAGACCTTTATTTATATAATTCTTGGAGGTTCGTTTCTTATATTTACTCCCTGTTGTGAACACCACCTTTATTTGTTGGGATGTCTAAATTCAACAATCTTTTTTTTTTTACATTAAAAGGGAAAGAAAATAATAATCTTTTTTTAGTGTATTCTTCAAGGCTCAAATTGAGAAAACTTTTTTAAAAAATGAAAGTCACATTCCATAAGAGAGAGATCAGGTTTAACAAAGGCCTATTGTAATTTTTCTTAGCCTTGAATTTAAAGATTCAAATTTTTAAAATTCTAGCTATAACCGTAACTATGAATTAATCTAAAATATTCGAATATAAAAATTTGGATGGCATTAATATATTACATGAAAGACATGTCACATTTTTGAGAGATTCTTCTACACAAAAGTGCCCTTGTTAGGTTGAAGAGGATGAGTGTTATCTTAGAGGTCCTAGGTTACGTACCATTGTTCAAAAGTGTGTGTGAGTTGTATACACAAGCTAGGTGTTTTCCTGTTAATTTTAAGCCTTCTCAAAAAAGAAAAGAAAATTTTAGTTGTAACTAGGAGAAGCTAGAAACAAAGGATGGAGGAGCTCACTCGTTATTCACAACCACAAACGAGCTCGGAGAACTTTGTCTACTGGCATTTAATATCCCCAAAGTGGCCCTCAATGAGAATGATTTCCAAAATGGGGTGGGCCAAATGTTAAGAGGGTACACACTCAAATGCACGAACACAAAAAATAGCTCACGTTCAAGGTTGTATATAATATTTTTGACTTGCCATGTGTTCACTGTTGGAAGCATCTAAATTGTGTTTTTAGTAGAGAGGATATAGATTTTGAAGGTAGAATATTTATTAACTACAGAGTGGATAGAATCTCTTATTTTTAAAAACGTTGGCAAAAAGATTCCTTCCTCTTCCTTAAAACTTTAAAAAGGTTCCTCAAAAGAGGGGCTCTCTGTCTCCCTAGAGCACATGGTTATAATGTTTTTAAACTTCAAAAAGGTTCCTTAAAAAATAAGGCACTCTCTCCTTAAAGGACATGGTTATAATGTTCTTGAAAGATTTCAAATAGATGTTAAGTGGTAAGAGAGGTAAGTTTCTTTGTTTTTCTTTGTTACACTTTTTCCCCTCAAAAGTAATCCACCAAGAAGTTAAATACATATATTGCACTTTTAAAAAAAAAACCAAGAGGGTGAAGAGGTATGAATTTTCTTTTTCTTTCTTTATTGCACTTTTTCCCATCAAACAAATGAACATAAAATAATTAAAAAAATACACATATTTTTGTATATAAGGCAAAAAAAAAGTCATTAAGATAAAGAGGTAGAATGGATGTTTACCTTAGGCCCCAGAAAGTGCACAATAAACCCACTTGTAGAGAAGCCAACAAATCCGCCCACTGCTGCACTCATGGAGCATAGGCTCTGTATGTCGGTCGCGAGAGTTGGTTTGTCACGACTACGTTTGGCAATTTCAGCATCGATTGTCACATCGGCTATCGTGACTCCTAGCGTGTATAGCAAAAATAATAGAACTGCAGTGGCGTCGTGCACTTTAGCTTCTCCTAGCAATACTGCTAGAGAGATAAAGGATAACAGCCCTGTACGCATCATATTTGTTAGGTGTTACCAAAAAATTTTTAAAAAAAAATTTACAACACTTTTCAATACCCGACAATTTATAAGGATAGGTCCATCCATATGTTTAATTTATTTATTTCCGAAGTATCCATAACCTTTTTTTAAGTCGCATGGATCCATTTAAAATGAGGGTTCCTTATAATTGAGGACTTGGTGGACTTCTTTCATTAACGATCACAAAAAAAAAAATGTTTTCTTTCTTGAATGTATTCCTTCTAATAAATAAATAAATAAGGAAATCTCTCACAAGCTCATAAGTGATCATCATTTTTTTTCCATCCTTGCTTTGAAAAGCTTAATAGTTGAACTTTCTCAAATATTCGAGTCTTAATTTTTTCTATCTATTAGTAGATGTGTTTTTTTTTCTTCTTCTAAGGAACAAACAAGCACCTTAATTACACTTGCTTCCCATCTTAGAAACTCCATTGCCAAGTTTCAAGAGTTTATAAAAACCTCTATTATAAGATCCCTATCTTGGTCAAGGATCATTCTTTTCAACAAGCCCACTTGCAATCATTCACACTTAAGCCCTCAAGTGAGAGTTTAGTTGTGAAAGGGATACCATACTACTAGCTACTATTGATCCAAAGCTTCTTAAAAATGTGGCAAATTGGAGGAGGAAACCAAAAGCCAATGTTACTTGAACATCTATAAAAGTTGTTCATGGGAGGCGAACCATGTTGATAAATCAAGGCAAGCAAGCAAGCAAGCCCAAAAAAAAACAAAAAAAAAACTTGAACGGGTTAGAAAAACTAAATTTTATAACAAGTATTTAGTATTCTCACCACCCCCTAAATTGCCACTCCTTAGGCAAAAAGGCATATGCCCATGGTGTGACACAGGGGACTTGAAGGTAGGCAACAAGGCAAGTAGTGGATATGCACTTGATTATTAGTGTAATCACAATTATGGAAGGATGAGAGAGAGAGAGAGAGAGAGAGAGAGAGAGATTTGTTTACAATATCAAGGTCCCAACTAGCTTAAGCAATGGAGATTTAGGAAGTGGGGGAAATGACTACAAAATATAAGAGAGAGAGAGAGAGAGAGAGAGAGAGAAGCTTTTTTAACGTCATAGGAACAATCCCAAGAGACCAAATATGATATCCAACCAAAGCGAGATTCGAACAAGGGACATGTTGAATAACAAAATATCAAAGAGAGAGAGAGAGAGAGAGAGAGAGTATTTTGCAATCATAAGGTCAAGTTCTCAATTAGCCTAAGGACTGGCAATTTAGGGGGTGGTGAGAATACTAAATACTTGTTATAAAATTTAGGATAGTTATCGAACAAGTTGAACTCTACACTTGTGGAGCGTACTTATAGATGGTAGATCATTTTTGAAGCAACCCTTTCTAACACAAATCTACAACTTGAAATTAATATTTTAAAATGGTTTGCAAGCCATCAAGGCATTTGGGTGATATGAAGAGGGAAATAATGGTTGCAATCATCCACACTTGGTCCCTTTTGTGTGTTATGTGAAGAAATAGTCATGCACTTGTTTGAGGGTGTCAGTGCACCACAGATTTTAATGGATACATGGCTATTGTCTTCCTTTTTGCAATGTGGAATTTAGATGACAAACATTCTTGCAATGTGAAGAGAGAATGTATATATACGGGGTCTTAACACCACCCTTGCATGTTCCATAGTATGGTATATTAAGAAGAAGATTTTTATAAGGAGAAAGAGGTTCATACACGTCGTACTTAAGTTTTTCTTTTCTCGTGAGGAATTCAAGCAAGAAAACAAACTTTAGGACTAGGGAAAAAATTATGCCTAATAATTTGTTCTAATGTTCTAATGCAAAAGCCCAATGTTATAATAGTCTTATATGTTGTTTGTGTCCTAGGCAAAGTATGCTCACATTTTTCATCATGTTGGTGTCACCTATTTCCTCTAAATGGAAGATCCAAAGTACACAAGTACTAGATTCTCATATTATGCATGCTTTTAGTTGGGGAGATATTTGAAGTACAAGAAGCAATAAATAAGATCTCATCAACCTCTAGGGTGATAACTACACACATGAATGCTAAGAGACAAAGTCCATACAAAGGAGTAGTAGTGTTGCTACCACCTCCCAAGTAGTGCTCAATCAAAACACTTTTCAACCAATCAAAATAAAAATAACCCCTCAATGTACCCGCTTTTAGTTCCCAAAATGTATAATACATGACTAAAATATATAATAAATGAATCCTTAAAATAAGAGCAATGAAAAATCTTAGGCATTTTTTCATAATTCTAGTCGATAAAAATACACTAAGTTGCCATTTTTTTCGAGCACTGCTCTCAAGTTCCCAACTTCGCGATACAGTATGCATTTACTTGTGGGTCTGGTTAAGAAAAGGGGCCATGCACCCCAAATTCAGCGGGGCGTTTGAGGTTGAGGGCTTTCAAGCCTTGGGAGCTCCACGTTGAGAAAACTAGTGGCTCCAAGTTGACGAAACTGGCAACCACATATCGGCCATGGTGCCTCCTAAGACGACGATGAAGAGAAAACCTAGGGGGTATGCCCAACTCCCAAGACTTCCAAAACTCCTTGCTGGGGGGCTTAAAGATGTCGAACCATGCAGACACGAGGGAAGTGCTCAAAAAACGGAGTTTGCATCAAAAATTTCCCAATTCAAATTGGAAAATTCCGGTTATGGGATAGACATGGCTTACAAAACATGGAATAACCTTCATTTCAAATGTAAGTATCCTTGAAAAGGATTCATTATTAAATTTTATACTATTGTATTACACAATACTACCATGAGGTCTAGAGGTGTAACTATAGTTTCCTAGTAGATTAATCATTATAGATATACAATAAAAGTATATAACTAAGATTTTGGGCTCGGCTCGTGGCAAGGATGGTGTAGGAGTGGGAAGATTCGTTGGGGGTAGTGCTCAAAAAAAAACGGCAAACTAGTGTATCTGTACCAGCCAAAGTCAAGAAAAACTGGCTGAGATATTAAGTAGCCCTGATTTTCAGGAATGATTTTTCATATATTTTAGTTATAAAACCGGCATATAGTAGAGATTTCACAAACAAAAACCGGATAGATTTAAGAGTTGCCCTTATTTTGATTGGTTGAAGAATATGTTTTTTCCCGAGCACTAGTCAAATTGGGGGGCTGGCAGCTACTACGACTTATTGAAGGGACACAACCTTTTTTATTATTCCTTTAAAGGGTGTACACTGTGAGGACAAATGCATGTAAGCACTACCAACAAGAAGTGAAGCAAGTATATATGTACATGTAAGGAGGACTTCCAATTAATTGAAGTGATTTTAAAAAGAGAGAGAGAGAAAACAGAATCAATGCTGATAAACATGATTTAGCAGCAACAACAAAAAATGACCACATTATCACCAATGACTGATAGAAGGGCATGGTTGTTATTCCAGTTGCTAGAAAGGTCCATACCTGAGAGGATGAAATAGGGGCGTCTGTGATAACCAGCCACAGGCAAGAGGTCGGTGAAGAGCCCCCAGACAGGCTTCCAATCCCAAACGCTGCCAATGATGCCATTGTACATTTGGGCAACCGATGGCTGCACCCCTTGCTCATCTTTCCAATAATAATTCCCTGCAATTTTGTATAACGCCCCTCCAAACCCCTGGCTTACTCCATAGGTTACCATAACCCCCAGCACAAAGCTTGCATTCACCTCCCTTGACAGCATCCCCATCCACCTGATGGGCCTCAAAGGTAGCTCTGCCCATCTTGTCTCCTCTCTGCTTTCCTCTTCAAACTCTGCCTTCACAAGCTGCTGTCTCTCACTGTCCGGTTCTGTTGCAGCGCTGTGTGTTGCATTGGAGTACTCGTGAGTTGCTTGGCTGGAAGCATTCACTGGTTTGACTCTTTCTGTATCTAGATCTGAATCAGAAGGGCTGTTGAGTTTGCCCATTTGATCAAACGTAACGGTGGGAGGACTGATTTGGCTAAGAGCATTCCCAAGGAAGTCATAGAAGGGCAATAGAAGGCAAGTTAAGGTAAGGTGAAGTTAGGGTTTAGCGTTATTAGGATGAGATAAATCATAATTTGGGGTAAGCACTGAGATAGCTGAAGGAGGATGACAGGAGATCAAGCAAAGACTCTCTCTCTCTCTCTGTGACCCAACAGTCCTCTCCCTTTCTGAGATGTGGAGGTCGCGCCGTGACCTTCTATAAAAGGGTCGCTCGCGCAGGAGTTGTAGCCTGTGCGACCTGGCGCCCTATTACTCTCCCATTAATCTCCTTATTTAAAGATTAATTCGGATCTACACAGCACAGTCAATCATGTTTTTTCAAAGCAGTAACTAGTAAGTAGTGGTCTGATCGTGGGCAGTCAGGCGTAATCCACGTGGTCTTTGCCCTTGATATGCGAAATCTATGGTTTTAATAAACGCATTTCGATATAAACTCTCTTTCTTAATTCCATTGCTCTCCCAACGACTTTGCCTCACCTTAAAACAGCCTAATTACTCACTCCATATATCATTGTGCAAGAGCCTCTTCACACACCAAACAAATTTGCCGGTGTGGCTAAATGAAAAGAGTAACCGACAAGAGACAAGAGCTAAAAAAATAGTCCAGAGATGAGCAATAGACATGGAAGAGAGCACAACGCGACACTCCAACTTCATCAATGGTGATATTTGAATTGCATTGTGAAAGGGGTGGTCACAATCCCACCACCACCACATAGCCTTTAGTTGGTCATGTTTTCAACTCAGTGTGAGAACAAGCTCTAAAAGAGGACCTCTCATCATCACCTCTATGAATGCACGTCCACTCACATGCACATCTGTCAATTTTGATGCGCCCCCCGCCCCCGCCCCTTTCCCCATCTCTCCTCCCTGACCCGCCCCCACCCCCATGGCCTCCCTCCCTCCTCAACGAAACCCAAAAAAAAAGGGACTACAAAGTCTTTTAACTAAAAAGAGCAATACCTATTGCATCTAGCAACTTGTTTTGTTGGCTTCCCTTCACCTTGATATTTCTAACTTTATCTTAGGCCAATTTTAGTGTGGCTAAATGAAAAGAGTTACTAATAAAAAACGAGAGCTGAAAGTAGTCTAGAGATGAGCTATAAAAGATTGCTCATATGTGGAAGAGAGCATAATGGGACACATCAACTTCATTGTGATGGTAATATTTGAACTGCATTATGAAAGGGGTGGTCAACGATCCCACCACTACATAGCCTTTAGTTGGCCCTATTTTTAACTCTATGTGAGAACAAGCTCTAAAAGAGGTGTAAGGCATTACCTCTCGTCATCACCTCTATTAGGCCAGTTGTAGTTCTTTTTGTAAATAAATGAATGCCTATACTATCATCATATTCAAAGACATTGGCATGTGATCCTTCATTTTTTTAAAGAAGACCAAGTCCCTTCTCCAACTTAGAGAAAACACCAAAACTACTAGTTTTGAATGACTTACATAGATAAATTTGCCAAAAATACACTATTATAAGAGCATTTAAGATAGAGAAATTAAAATATTTGCTCAATGTTTCTTGACTTTTAGGTTTATATAGATAAATTTGCCAAAAATACACTATTATAAGAGCATTTAAGATAGAGAAATTAAAATATTCGCTCAATGTTTCTTGACTTTTAGGTTTATATAGAAAAATCATTCACCAAAGTCTCTATACTTATACCATGATAGTGGCATCTATTTTTATATTGTGGGGCCTTGGATAGGCTACTCCAGCACACTTTTCATCAAGGTCAAGAATCCTGACAACATGATTGAAAGTTTCTCCAACAACCTTCATTTAACGCAACAAAGTCTAACGTAATGTATGTCATGTGTATGGTATGTAAGCATAATGTGATGTCATAGAAGTAAGCATGATTAACAAATAATTTTATCCAACAATGTTATACTAACACAATAAAGTATAAGGTAATGTATGTCATATGTATATGGTAGCGTAATGTGATGCCATGTGTAAATGATTAGTCTCCTTAAGCTCTACCAAGATCCCATACTTAAATGGCTAATGGGGTTGAGTTCCTTCTTTAACAATGGTTTTGTTAATCAAGGAGGAGGTTTTCCTTACCCGTGATTCAATGCCACAGATTATTACATAACATATATGCATAGAAGATTTTTATAAGAAGAAGCCTAGAAATAAGACTAGTTAAAAAAGCGAGCGTTTTCGTCCTTTAGATTTTATAACTTTACATGCATACATACTCATATATCTACCTTAAGAAAAACATACAAGCTTGCATTTGAGAGACTTTTTGTGAGACCAATATCTTCAAAAAAGGAATCAATCCATTTGATACCAAGCTTGTGGTGCCGGTAATAGAGTGGCCGTTAAGAGATGAATCTTCACCGACTATGTTTATAGTTTCGTGATTTAAGAGTGTCTCTACTATATTATATTTCTGAGCAGTTAGGTGGCCTTTTAAAAGTCAAGAATCATGCACTAAATGGCTAATCACACCTAGTTGGCAAGGAATCTCACTTTTTCAAGTCCTTTCAAGTCTTATAATTAAACACCAAGTCCTTAGTTATGCACCTTACAATAAAGTTTGACCGAAATCTCACTTCTTCAAGTCCTTTCAAGTCTTATAATTAAACACCAAGTCCTTAGTTGTGCACCTTACAATAAAGTTTGACCGAAAAATAGTCATTTCATGATGTACAAATCCATGTCCGAGTTTTGGGATAGGTGAACACATTATGCGCTTAAAATGATTGTAATTTTTTTAAATCACCTTTAATGTCCTTCCCACTTTGTACACCCCAAATTCATATAATGTAGAGATTAAATTAATTTATTAAGCATCTTGAAATTAATTTTCTAATAATAAAATTTATAAGAATTTGATAGTATGAAAAAATATATCTTATTTTGTACAACTCATATCAAGCACCTAAATTGCTAATTTCAAAGGAGGGTAGGGGGTACTCAATATAATGTGGTCCTAAGGTTAAATTTAAGTTTTAACTATTGGATTTCTCAAGATCTTCATCTAGTTTTTCCTTTAAAGTGGAAGAAGAGTGGTAGAAAATAATTTGGAAATTTCTATTTGAAATAATTAAGTTTTTTTAAGATAAAAGAGTTATCAACTATGAATTTATGAAGAAGAAAAAAGAGGGTTGATTTTGAGCAAGGGAAGGTCTAATTTCACAAATGGAAAAGGAAAAAATGGTCTATATTACAGTCTCCACTCATTCTCTTCTAACCTAAAACCAAGCCTAATTAGCCTTGGTGTTTGTTGGTGCACCATGCTTAGAGGTATGCTCTTGGGTGGTGGCCATGGATGGTGATGATGCTTAGAGCTGGTATGCTCTTGGGTGGTAGCCATGGATGGTGGCCATGTGTGAGCCTATGTAGGTGACACATCATCGACTTATGTTATACCATGTCATCACTAACCTTGTCTAGCACTACAAGACATTGGGGGCATAGCAACGTTTTCTAGCAGTGTTGAGGCAGTAAGAATATCGGAGCTTTTTGTCATTTCTTTGCAACGTCACTGCCCCCACCATCAACAAATTTAACAGCAAAATGTCACTACTAAATAGCGTTTTTATAATAGTATATTATTAAATAAAGCATTATCATGATCAGTAGGTGACTTATTATCTTCTTCAAAGAATAATGTTCCCCATGCTCTTGATCAGTAGTAGGTGACTTATCATCTTCTTCGGAATGATGTTCGTCATGCTCTTGATCGGCCTCCTCTAGATTATTTTGTTCATTTTAATCATCATCTTCTTCCAATGAGCCGATTTGAGGTAGTACTTGCACATCATCCAGAGATTCGGCCTCAACATCTTGATCTTGAAAGACATGTTTTGAATCAAGGGAAACTTATATAACATACAACCTCTTTGGATCAATTTGATCTGTGTGAAACACAATCTAAAATCACAAAGCAAAGGGGTTATCATTAATCATGCTTACAATCTACACATTATACTATATCATAAATTACTAGTGATTGGTTTGGGTACTAATCTATTGTGAGTGATCAAAGAATATGATTGAGATTCAATGCACGCAAGCAGCGAAGAGAAATGATGTAAAGGTAGTGGGTCAATGAGTCAGAGGTATTAATTTGGTGGAATCAATTTGAAAAACCCATTTGGATGTTTCTTCACGGTTTCTTAAGCACCTCTATATATCACCTTAGACCATTTGACATCAAAGATGAATAGACTAAATGCTCTAAACTCAACCTTAAGAATATCTTGAATAGTTCCACAATACTCAATATTTTCCTCTATAACATTTGTATCATGTCTAGTAGGTCAACTTTCTTGCTCAAAATTTGTTATGAGAATATATTTTTAGTTCTCTTTAAGAATATTATTTTTTCCCTCTTGAGTAATTTGGGGACGCCTAGGTTACTCTTGCGTCATGCCGGCTATGTTAATATCGTGGGTGACACTACTAAAAATATTAATACGTGCAGTATATGACGTATGCTTGGGGCCGTCTATGATTATTTCAGTTAGGCTATATTGGCAGGGTGATCCCGGAAGTACTTACGCCTGGTAGTCATGAGTTGGTTATGGTTTGTGCCTGTTTAATATTTGTGGGATTAATTTAATTATTAATTTGGCTTATATTTTCAGGTCAAGAAGATTACGAGGATTGATAAATAATGTCGAGGAGAATGTTTCTTATGTGCATCACATTTATTTTTATAAGCATAGCTTATAACCTTAGTGTTGAATTTATTAAAGCCCAAAGGCTTTACCCTAGCCCCAATTTTTAGGACACTCTATTTTTATTGTGAAAGAGTGTCGTGCTCTCTAAAAGCACACTTTGTATATTTTTGGGGCTATGGCCTATTTTTGGTGGAAAGAAAGCTAATAAAGAAATACTCTTATATGGGGAAAGGCCACGCACAAGGGAGGGGAAGATTGCACCCAGCATGGTGTTGATGGTGATGTATTTCTTTCTCTTGTCTTATGTTTTGTTATATGTTTTAATTTTCAATTTAATTCAAGTAGTTGTTTTAATATTTGATATATTTTATGAGTTTTTGATTATTCTCTTCAAGAAAATTAAAGGGTCCGGTTGCAGTGGTATCAGAGCTTTGGTATAATTTAATTTTCTTGAAGGCGGTCAAAAGAGGTGAAAAAGACAAAAACAGAGGTGATTTTGGTAATTTTCTTGAATTTAAATGAAAGAAGAACACGTTTAGGGATTTTTGTTTATGTATGGATGAAATAAAGGTTGTTTTTGACCATTGGGTAATCAATCTCCATCAATCTATTGCCCAAAGGGTAAAACTAGGTGGAAAACCATTAGTGGGTTTCTCAAAACCATAAAACCACCTTCCTCTTCACTAATCCTCTTCTTAATCTGTCCGTACGGATTGAAAGAGCAAGCAGAGGAGCATGGAGAGCCATAATCAGAATTGTTAAACCTTCCCTTTGCTCAGTTTCTATAATCAAGGGTGGGAGGTGATGGATTTTTATTAATTTTTCTCTCAATTAGAAAAAGCGCAGTCTTCTCTGTGAAATGAGTAAAAGCTATATATATATATATATATATATATAATTTCCAATCTCTCTCTCTCTCCCTCCTTCGTACCCGAGCGAGAGCTGCTAGTAGCAGCTCCTTCTCTCCATCCGGCGAACGCTGCGAATTCAGGAATTTTCAGATTTGCCTAAAATAGAGGCACTGATTTTTATTATTATTATTAGTCTCTTTTTTTTAATCCTGCACGCTAGGTGCTGGCGTTGTGGGAGAGGTTGAAGATGTAAATTTTATAAAAGCTTTAATAAGCTTAATTAAAGGCTTATTAGTAGGGAGGGGAGTAAAATTTCAGATTTGCACTAATTGCTTATTGAAGTTTTCAGATTTGCGCTAATTGCTTATTGAGCCTAAAAGCTTTGATTATTACAAAGCTTATATTTAAAAGCTTTATAAGCTTCAAATGTTTAATTTTTATTTCTATATTAGATGCACTGAATTTTATTTTATTTTTTCCTCTTGCGCTGAATTTTGTTTTATTTTTTCCTCTTGCGCGCTGCGTGGGTAGTCTCAAGAAGAGAGGATTGGTAGCTTAAATTTATAAAGAACCAAAATAATATATATAAATATATTTTTGTTACTGTAATATAGCTTTAACAAAGCTTTATAATAATTAAAAAATAATTAATTTAAAAAAAAACTTCATATTATTACTATTATTATTTCTCATTTTCCTTCTCTATTCATGCGGTGAGCGTACCCTAGTAGTAGGAAAATTATTTTACTATATATATATCTAAGCTTTTGACTAAGCTTTAAAAGCCTTCAAATAAGCTTAAAGCTTAACATATGAGATTAGTAAAATGTTTTACAAAAGAAAAATATTTTTTGACTATTCCCATCATATTTTATGGAAAAGAATCTCATGTGCATATAGTTAGTTTGGATTTCTTCTACAGATTTTCAGAATTTACCTCAAGAGAAATTTTGAGACTTTAGTCAAATTCTTGTGAATAATGTTGTTTTCTAAACCCTCATGAAGTACGAATAATATAAACAGCTTGTTAGTGAAGATATCATTAAAATGTTGCTTTAACCTATGGCTAGTTTTCTAATTTTAAAGAGTACATGGATTATTTCTTGAAAAATTATGCATTTGTGTATTGAGCTAACTTGGCAGGATTCACATCTAGCTCGACATTCCATATGAGATAAGAAATCCTATCTTTTCTCTTGTTTTTAATTTTTCCTATTCCTTTTAATTGTCAAGAAATAGGTGAATATCCGCACCATCGTACTATTCAGGAACAGCTTGACACCGAAGAAGTTAACGCACTCGACACATTAACCAAAGGTGGAGGTATGTGTTAAAATTTATTTATTGTATATAATTTTATTTTATTTTATTTTTATTGTTTGCTTTTGTATCTGTCTTCTGAATATTCTTTTCTTCTAGACCTAGTTAGAAAACTTTAGCTCCTGAAAAGAATTTTAGATACCGTGACCTAACTACAAAGATCAAGACAAGATTAAGACAAGATTAGCAAAAGTTATCTTCAAGATCTAATTGCCCAAATTCAAGTAAAAATGATTGCTAGATATTTCATAGAAGATTAAGACCAATTTGAAGATTCAAGAACCAAGCAAGTTTCTCCAGTCTTTGATTCAATTGCTTCACCATCGAATTTAGTGATAATGAGAAAACTAAAGAAATAGCTCTCAAGTGACTAGAAACCAAGCTTAAGTTGTATACCAATCACAATTACGAAGTTTATATCAATTCAAGTAAAGTTTTGTTTAAATTTTCAAGTGTTCTAGTTTAAGATCTATCCAAGTACAAGATTCTTTCTAGACCACGAATTGCTCTAAGTCAAAGATATATTCAACCACAAGATTTAAACCCCTTAAGAACAAGATTTATTCAAGAATTGTAATTATGATTTAATTAAAGACTAATCTCTCAATTGTAATTATGATTTAATCAAAGACTAATCTCTCAATTTTCTCTCAATTGTAATTATGATTTAATCAAAGACTAATCTCTCAATTTTCATCCATTCAAGTATTTTTAATCTAAGCCAAGATTCATTACTAGTATATCAAGTTCTTGCTATCAACTAAGGTGCAAGATATCCATCTTTCTTCAAGTTCTGATTTCAAGTTTAAAATCAAGATTAAGATCAAAAACAAATCCCGAGAATTTAGTTAGACAATTACAAGATTAAGATCAAGAACAAATCCCCAGAATTCATCAAGTTATTGACAGTAATGTAAGTGATTATTTTTCAATCTTAAGTTGATAAGAATTTCTATTTCGACCTAATTCATTTTTTTTGGAATAAGACTTGTAGTCTAATTTTGAGGATAGAGAAAAGTTATGTCAGAATGAAAGTTTCAGAGGGAATTAGCTACTCTGTCTCAAACTTCTGTTCTTAAGGTAGTGTCGTGTGGAATTAATCTATGGTATGGGACATTAGATTGGTTTTACATGCCTACCCCAGACGTATCTATGTCTTCTATCTTTCACCAGAGCGAGTGTTTGTATGTGGAAGATACCTCTGTGGTATGGGACACTTAGATCCCTTTTACATGCGTTCACTTGTTTGGTTTTTATTTCAAAAATTGTTTGATACTCATTGATTGCGCAACTGAGGACAGTTGATTCCCAATAGGGGGACTGTTATGATCCATGTTAATTAAATACCTTTTGACATTCAAAAAACCATCCTCAAGAAGATGCAAAATGGATGCCGAGAAATTTTTCCGAGCTTATCCTGAGATCCTCCATTCTTTTCAAACCCAGCAAACCTACAATTGAGGACAATTGCAAACTCAAGCAAGAGGGATGTTATGAGAATATATTTTCAGTTCTCTTTAAGAATATTATTTTTTCCCTCTTGAGTAATTTGGGGACGCCTAGGTTAGTCTTGCGTCATGCCGGCTAGGTTAATATCGTGGGTGACACCACTAAAAATATTAATACGTGCGGTATATGACGTATGCTTGGGGCCGTCTATGATTATTTCAGTTAGGCTGTATTGGCAGGGTGATCCCGGAAGTACTTATGCTTGGTAGTCATGAGTTGGTTATGGTTTGTGCCTGTTTAATATTTGTGGGATTAATTTAATTATTAATTGGGCTTATATTTTCAGGTCAAGAAGATTACGAGGATTGATAAATAATGTCGAGAAGAATGTTTCTTATGTGCATCACATTTATTTTTACAAGCATAGCTTATAACCTTAGTGTTGAATTTATTAAAGCCCAAAGGCTTTACCCTAGCCCCAATTTTTAGGACACTCTATTTTTATTGTGGAAGAGTGTCGTGCTCTCTAAAAGCACACTTTGTATATTTTTAGGGCTATGGCCTATATAAAGAAATACTCTTGTGTGGGGAAAGGCCACGCACAAGGGGGGGGAAGATTGCACCCAACATGGTGTTGATGGTGATGTATTTCTTTCTCTTGTCTTATGTTTTGTTATATGTTTTAATTTTCAATTTAATTCAAGTAGTTGTTTTAATATTTGATATATTTTATGAGTTTTTGATTATTCTCTTCAAGAAAATTAAAGGGTCCGGTTGCAAAATTTGCCTTAACACCACAATCAAATGTTGATTGTGTCTCTTTTAGAATCCACACTCTCCGTGCAAAAGTGCCTTCCCTCTAACCATATTGCACTATATATTTTATACTAACATTAAACAAAATCATGATATTTAGTATAGTGTATTAAATAAGGTATATAACAATCGAAGCATGAGAAAGAGATAAAGGATATAAATACTTGAGGGTCACATTCTCATGCATACTCATGCTCTTCTCTTGTGATTATTTCTCCATTTTTTAATGCCTTTGATATTGCCTTAGGAAGCCATTCTATATTGATCACAGTTGGGAGAGGTTCTAAGCATCTATTTTCTCTTCTAAAAGCTCTTCTCTCATCATTTCGCCTATTGATTGTATCATTGTATCTCCCAATCCTACAACCATATATCACTTCTATTCCTTCCACCTCTTCCACCCATACTCTAGAAGCTCTATTGTGAGTTTTTCTCTTCTTTTCACTCTTCTTTTTCCTCTCTTCAGCCTAGGTATATGCTATTTTATTTATGTTCTATGCTCTCAAGCTTTCTATGAAAGCTTCATCTCCCTCTCTTATGCTCTGAAGCTTTCCATGAAAGCTTCATCTAAGCTCTATTGTGCGTTTTTCTCTTCTTTCCTCTCTCTTGAGGCCTTGCCCTCTATTGTGAGTTTTTCTCTTCTTTGCCCTCTCAACCTTTCCATGAAAGCTTCATCTCCCTCTCCTCCTATGCTCTCAAGTTTCCCATGAAAGCTTCATCTAAGCTCTATTGTGAGTTTTCTCTTCTTTCTCCTCTCTTGATATCTTACTCTAACCCTAGCTTCTACATAGAAATCCCAATATAGAGCTTTGAAGGAGCTCTCCATTAAAGCTCTCTATTAGGATTTCTATTTAGAAGCTAGGGTTAGGGCTGCATAAGCCATAAGCTTTCTATTAGCATTAGGATTAGGGAGACTCACTTTTCTCTTCTCCTCCTCTTCCACTTCTCCTATTCTCCTCTTTCTTTCTCATATAATAAAATGCATAGTATACTTTTTATTTTTTTTGTTTGGGTAACAAAATGGTAATTACTAAATTGATTTATTTTGGTTTGATTTTGTAGGCTCTTCTTCTATATCTTAAAGCCAACACTCACAAGCCTCTTGAAGTAGGAACTCATACCTCTCTTATACTTTTAGGTTATGGTATACCTTTGATTTTTGTATGTTTTTTGCATAGTAGCTCTATGCATAGAGCTTCTAGATGCATAAAATCTCCAATAGAGAACTTTGATGGAAGTCTCTCCTCCCCAATGAAAGCTCTCTATTAGGGTTTCTATTTAGAATCTAGGGTTAAGGTTTTACATAAGCCATAAGCTCTATATTAGAGTTCCTATTTGGAATCTAGGGTTAGGGTTTTGCATAGGCCATAAGATTTTTATTAGGGTTAGGGTTTTGCATTGGCCATAAGATTTCTATTAGGGTTAGGGTTAGAGAGACTTCTCCTCTTAATGTTTTTATACTCATTGTTTTTCATCTTGGTTTGATTTTGTAGAGTCTCTTTCTACATCTTTAAGTTTAGAGTCTCATAAGGTAAGATAGATATCTCTCTCTTTTATCTTGTCTTTTAGACTTGCTAGTCTCATAAGGTAAGAGATCTCTCTATATGCATTAGATTTTTATATGTTTTAGGATTTATTTATGTTTTAGGGATTATGCACAAGGCTCATGTATTAACCTAATGCATATAGCTTATGTTGAAATTAGGGTTAGGGTTGCAACAATGCACACACACACAAGATAGAGAAGCTTGAGAGAACACAAACTCACTAGATTAGAATCAACAAATGTGTGCTAAATACAAAAGATAAGTACACACCCCAAAATGAGTAGATAAGAGGGTGTACATGCGCATGGGGAAAAAACCTCCTAGCGAGGGAAAAAGTGGCCCAACGGTACTAAGTGTGTTCACACACATCACTACCATATAATGCTACAAATCTTCCTCATCAGCTTTAGTTCCCAAAATGGACTCATTTGAGTGAACACCTCGCACACACATCTAGGCCTGGCACAATTGTTTTTGGAAGGCTCTATACCCATAATCATATTCTCTTTTGTTAGGTCATGCCCAACAACCACCCTTTAAAAAAATAATTAAATAAAAGATCAAATTAGATTAAAGAGGAGAGTAAAGTTGAAGACCAAATTAGATTAAATGAAAGAGAAGAGTAAAATATACACTTACAAAGCGTACACTAAAGGAGTATTTTCCTCCCGACCTAAATTGACTAACTCCTCACTTCCTCACAAAGCTCCACGCATGCTTCCAGTCCTCTAGTGAGAGCAAACACTAGGCTTCTCCTTGGCTGCTCTCATAATGTTTGCTTTCCTATTAGAGAGCACATCCTCTTCTTCATCTAGTCATCACAGGAAGCTAAGGCTTAGATGTGGAATTGGAAACTGAGTTCTAAGAACATCAATAATATATTGTTTTGATAACTCATCTTGTGCTTTCCATTTTTTAAAAGAGTTTGTGAACTCTAGGTTCACAAGTAGATGCATCCGGTTCATGACTTGCTTCCCTCTATTGCCCATGATGAGTGACCCATCCACATCTAGCCATATGATGGCAACTTGCTTGGATCATATGGTGGCATCGCTCTCCTTGGGGATGGCTCATAAGTGTGGGATGATGAACCCCCCCTCTCCTATTGTGGAGATGTTTTGTTGTGAAGATAATGCTTTAATCGACTCACATGAAATACTAGATGGACATGATAGTCTTGTGGGGGTAAGTCTAACTTATAAGCCACATCTTTGACTCGTTTCAAAATCATTCGTAGTAGCCCACAATATCTAGGTGACAACTTAGTAGATTTACCCGCACGAAGTGTCTTAGTTCTTTGAGAAACAAGTAGAAACACTTTCTCCCCTTCTTTAAAAGAATGAGCTATCCTCTTAGGATTAGCATACTTAATTGCTTGATCCGTAGCCCAACAGATATAATCTCCAGATCTAGCTAAATTTAACTACATCTGAGACATAAATGCAGTTGCACTAGGTGTCTTCTAAGGTAATCCAATTATACCTAGCATCAATGGATTATACGTATAATCCAATTCAAATGGAGAAAGTTTGTAGACGAATGCTTGTGCGAATCATACGCAAACTCAAATAAAGGCAAATACTTTTCCCAATCATTCTGTCTTTCTCTGACATAAGCTCTCAACATATCCTACAAGACTTGGTTGACTCTCTCGGTATGACATCAGTCTGTGGATGATCACCACTACTCATGTAGAGTTACGTGCCAAGTTCACTAAAAACATGCTGCAAAAAATTACATGTAAACCGGATCTCTATCCGACACAATGGATTCTGGCAACACGTAATCTAAACACATTGGAATTATATGCAAACTCAAATAAATGCAAATACATTTCACTATCAGTGCATCGTTCTTCGACATAAGCTCTCAACATATCCTCCACCAAGACTTGGTTGACTTTCTCGGTCTATGGATGATCACCACTACTCATACAGAGTTGCGTGCGAAGTTTACTAAAAACATGCTGCCAAAGATTAACTATAAACCACAGATCTCTATCCAACATAATGGATTCTGGCAAGCCATGTAATCTAAATACATTGGCAATAAATAATTCGGCTACATGTGGAGCTTCAACCTTGTTCGTAGTAGGAACAAAATGTGCCATTTTAGATGATCTATCCACGATGACAAAGATAGCATTATAACCTTTCCTAGTTTTGGGTAAGATCATAATGAAATCCATGGAAATACTCTGCCATTTTCTCTTTGGCATAGGCAGCGGATGTAACAATCCGGGTGACTTCACGTGCTCGAATTCAGTATCATAACACTGTAAACAATGTGTCACATAATGATTAACATGTTTCTTTAATTGTGGCCACCAGTACTAGAAATGTTGAATGAGCTCAATTGATTTCTTTAATCTCGGGTATCCAGCACATGGATGATCGTGATATTCTCGTATCACTAATACCCTCAAATTATCAGAGTCTGAAATGCATACCTTGCTATTCCTCTTGAGAATTACATTCTCAATGGTAAATCTATGTTTACCAGATAATAAATCAGATAGAGCTATTTATCAAAACTTTTCTATTGAATGTTGGTCTAGACATAAACAATGGTACCTTGCAACAAGTCAGTCAATGGCACTGCTATTTCAGAATAGAAAATAATAAACTTTCTATAAAAACCAGATAGTCCCAAGAAAGATCTGAGTGCAGTAATGTCTTGTGGAACAGGCTATGCCAAGATCACTGCTACTTTCTTCGGATTGTCCCAAATACTTAACTTCCTCTTCACATAGGAAAGACTTTTGTTTATTAGCATATAACACATTTTCCCTGAGCATGCGAAATACTGTAAATAAGTGTGGTTTGTGCTTTAGCAAAGATTTACAATGAACCAAAATGTCATCAATAGAATCCATCACAAATTTAGCCATGAATGGTCTAAAGACACAATTTATTAACATCATAAATGTGACTGGCGTATTATTAAGCCCAAATGGCATTACAAGGTACTCATAATAACCAAAACAAGTAGTCTTAGATACATCTTCGTCTTTAATATAAATTTGATGATATCCACTTTTTAAATCTATCTTACTGAAGACCTTAGCTCCACCTAGAGTGTCTATCAAATCATCGATCCTTGGCATTGGATATGGATGTTTTATAGTAAGCTTATTTAAGGCTTTGTAAATCGACACACATTAGATAAGAACCATCTTTCTTCTTAACTAGCAAAACGGGAGAAGCAAACGGTGAGAAATTGGGGTGAATGAGTCCCTTTTTCTAGGTACTCCTCAATCACCTTCGATACCTCGTTCTTCTTGACCAAACTCATCCGGTATGGAGGTCTTTTGACCGCAATTGGTAGGCATAAGCTCTATTTGATGCTTCACATTTTTGCACGACGGAGGCAAAGAAGAGGATAGGTTAGATTTGAAAACATCGGGAAATTCCATCAGAATTTTCCCTTGCAAAGATTTTGTAGCATTACAAGTTAGAGTTCCACTTTCATGAGTGTCTATAACACTTAGAACTTTTTGAACCCAAACTAAAAAGAAGTAATTAATGCTTGCATGTAAGCCTCATGCATTAGGTTAATGCACACGGCTTATGAAGGCATTAGTCTTATGCATTATGCATAAGCCTCATGCATTAGGTTAATGCACACGGCTTATGAAGGCATTAGGCTTATGAAGGCATTAGTCTTATGCATTATGCATTATGCATAAGCCTCATGCATGCATAGGTCTCATGCCTAATGCATGATGCTTATGTATGAGCATCATACATTAGCCTAAGCCTCATGCATTAGGCATGAGGATCATGAGCCTCATGCATGATGCTAAGCCTATGCATTAGGCTCATGCATGATGCATGATGAATATGTATAATGCATGAGGCTAATGTATGACGCCATATGTATTAGGCTCACATGTAGCTAATGTATGAGGCCATATGCATTAGGCTCATGCATAATGCATGAGACGCATAGTGCGTTAGACTCATGCAAGCATAATCCTCATGCATTAGTCTCATGTATTAGGCATATAATTCATAAGTCTCATGAATGAGGCTTATCACATCAGGTGGCTTATCATAAGGTTAATCCTTGAGGCTTATCATCATGAGGCTCATGCATTAACCTAATGCATAAGGCTCATGCATGAGGCTTATCATAAGGTTAATGTATGAGGCTTATGTCAGAATTAGCCTCATGCATTATGCATAAGCCTAAGCCTCCTGCATAATTCATGAGGCTTATGCATTATGCATAAGTCTCATGCATAGGCCTAAGACTCTTGCATTTGAGGCTAATGCATAATATTAAGCCTCATGCATTAGCCTAAGCCACATGCATTAGGTTAATACATGTATTAACCTAAGCCAGATGAGCCTCATGCATAAGTCCTAAAATATAAATAAATCCTAAAAATATTAAAATATTAAAAGAAAAAAAAACAAGAGGCTAATGCATGAGGCCATAAAAAAGAAACATTAGGCTAATGAATGAGACCATATGCATTAGGCTCATGCATAATGCATGAGTCATATAATGCATAAGCCTGATGCGTTAGGTATGAGGCTTATGCATAATGCATGAGGCTAATGCTTACATAAGCCTCATGTATAAGGTTAATGCATGAGACTTATGCAAGCATTAGCCTCATGCATGCATGAGTCTCATACCTAATGCATAATGCATAAGCCTAAGCCATATAAGCTTAAGCCTCATGCATTAGCCTAAGACACATGGTTTAGACTAAGCTATAGCATTATATGGTGGTAATGTGTGTGAACACACTTCGGACCACCAGGGCACTTTTTCCCTCACTAGGAGGTTTTTTCCCCCGTGCGTATGTACACCCTATTATTTACTCATTTTTGGGGTGTGTACTTATCTTTTGTATCTAGCACACATTTGTTGATTCTAATCTAGTGAGTTTGTGTGCTCTCAAGCTTCTCTATCTTGTGTGTGTGCATTGTTACAACCCTAACCCTAATTCCAACAATTGGTATCAGAGCTAGCTTCCTTGATACTTGATCTAGTAGTGTGCCCCTCCTCATTTCTATCTCTGATTGAGATACACTCTAGGAGAAGAAGGTATATATTGTAGTATACAAAATTTTCAGAGTCCGTGGTGTGATTCAAGCATGTTTTGGGCACCGCAAGGTTTTTGCAGACGTTATGGAGAGGCGTCATTTTGGATTGGTTTTGCTCGATTTTGGGTGTTTGGGCTGTGCAACGACAAAGATTTGGTGTGCAGCAGCATCTACAGTGTCTTCAACAACATTGACCATCATACTTTTGCCAGTAACACTCTATTCTCTACTTTGTGTTTTTTTTCACACTTTATAGGTGATTTAGTCAGTTTGGCAACCATCTGGGGTTGCATTCAGTGAAATTCAGTGAATACTGATGAGTACTTGCAGTGTGTTGAAAGATTTTGCATTTGGTAGACAGTCATGGTTGGTAGTAGTGATGTATTCAACATGTCTACTATGCTGAGAGGATAAACTTGATGGGACTAACTACCCACTGTGGTCCTATATGATGAGGCATGTACTAGTTACTAAAGGTCTTTGGAATGTGGTCATCATCAGTGGTGGTAATGAAACTCGTCCTGTTTCATAACTACCAGTGCAACCAGGTGCTACAGGTACATCTGAAGTAGAATTTGATACAAATGTGACTCCTCCACATGCACCACCAATACCTCCCACTGCTGCTCAAACGAGATGGGATGGAAGAGATGCACACGCACATGCATTGCTTGCACTTTCTGTGAAGCGAAGCATTATTTCTCATATTCGGTCGTGTAAGACTTCAAAACAGGCATGGGATGCACTTGCTGCATTATACCAGGTGCGCAATGAAGCACATGTTGCATATCTGCGGGAGTCTAAGCACATAAATGAGGGAGACTCAATGGATAGCTTCTAAGATTTTAAGGGAACAACTCGCTAGTGTGTATGAGATATATCCTAATAGTACATTGGTGCCCATAGTTCTCAATGCATTACCGTATTCTTATCAGAGTTTTACCTCTACCCTTAGATTTGTGAGATGAAGGAAAATCCAAATGCTCTTACATTTGATGAGCTGGTTTCAGTACTCTTGCAAGAAGAGCAGTCTAGGCCAAACAGATCTATTATGTGAGTTGGTGTCTAACTTTTGTTGCTAGTCAGAAAGGCAAAGGTAAAGCTTCTTCGCATGGTGGCTATAAGCCAAAATCTGAATCCTCAGGTAAGGATGCAGAGAAAGAAGGTGATAAGCCTAAAAAGAAGGGCAAGTGTCACTATTTGTTGCAGGAAACTAGGCCACTACATAAATGAGTGCAAGAAACTAGGGCACTACATAAATGAGTGCAAGAAAAGGCTAGAGAAGGAGAAAAAGAAAGAATCGAGCATGGCTGTGGTGGGCTGATGCATCTGCACCAAGTGCAGAGAAGAAGGAATCTTCAAGTTTTGCTCAAGATGATTGGGCATGGACTGTACATTGCAGTTATGACCCTTCTGTTCATGATCTATGCATGTCAGTGTGGCGGAATCAGATGTTTGGTACTTTGATAGTGGTGCTAGTAAGCACATTACTTCACAAAAAAATTTATTCTCACCTCTGGAATCTATCCCAAGTGTAGGAACTATCACATGTGAAAATGGTTCCTCATATCCTATTAAAAGAGTTGGTAGAGTTGTGCTCACTGCTGCTGCAATGGGGGCGCATTTACTCTCTCTAAAGTTTTATATGTGCCAGGCATTAAGAGAAGAACTTGTTGTCAATTTTAGCCTTAGCCTTGTCAGGCTTGATGGTAAAATTTATGGATGACAAATGTACAGTTCAGGATAGAAATGATGGTTATTCTATCATTACCTTAGGTACCTTGTTTCATGGCCTATACAAGAGGGATGTATTTGAGAAGTTGCAGCATGATGCTTGCTCAGTCTCTACGACTTGTGCTATGAGTGATGTAGAATTATGGCATGCACGATTTGGCCATCTGAATTATGGCAGTTTGTTACGCCTTCAAAGGCATGATATGGTGTCTGAGTTGCCAACTCTTGAGACCCTTGCTAGACATGTATGTGAGGGGTGGATGGATCTGTGAGAGCTATTAAGAATTTGTAGCTTATACATAGTGATGTATGTGGTCCTATGAGGACACCATCTATTAGGGGATATCTCTACTTTGTCACTTTTATTGATGATTACTCTAGATATAGCTGGGTGTATCCATTAAAGAAAAATTCAGAGGTTTTTATGTGCTTTAGGCACTTGTATCCATGGTTGAAAATGCATGTGAATGTAAAGTTGGCATCCTTGGTTTAGATCGAGGGGGGAGTATATGTCCAAGGAATTTCATGCATATATGGCTGAAAAAGGCATAAGGCATCAATGTACAGTGCCATACACACCTCAACAAAATGGTGTGGCTGAGAGGAAGAACAGGTCTCTCATGGAGATGGCACGACGTATGGTGAAAGCCCAAGATTTACCTCATGGTTTTTGGTTAGAGGCAACTATGTGCGCAAACTGTGTTGATGAACAAATGCCCTACTAAGGCCTTGCAGTCTAAAACTCCTTATGAAGCTTGGCATGGCAGGAAGCCTTCTATGGCTCATTTACGTGTTTTTGGTTGTCTTCTTGCTTATGCTCTTGTGCCACATGAGCAACAACACAGTAAGCTTGATAATAAGGCAATTAAATGCATATTTGTGGGATACAATTCAGAAAGCAAGGGATATAGACTCTACTAACCAGCCTCAAAGCAAGGGATATAGACTCTACCAACCAGCCTCAAAGCGGATTTTGGTAAGAAGAGATGTTTTTGTCAAAAACTCAGTTCAGCCCATGCTTTCATGCAAAAAACAGTAGAATGTATGCTCACAGGACATGTTTGATTCGCTCCTACCTTTGTTTAATGGAGGGCAACCATATGTAGAGCAATTGAATGATCAACCAAGTGCTGAAATTCAGCCTGCAAATTAGCCTTTTGATGAGGCAATTATTGAGAATGTAGTGGATGAGGAGAGAGCAGCCATAGAAGAATCTAGGCATATGCCAAAATGTCTTGTGCAGACGTTGAGGGATAGTAAGTTGGCAGCTCCTTTACCTAGCAAAACTCGTGCACAGGTTCTCATCATGCAGATTATTTTCATGTGGATCATGTTCTCATTTCTACTTTATGTAATGAGGAGGAACCTATTTCCTTTGAGGAAGCACATGATGATGATCATTGGATGCATGCTATGCAGGATGAGTATGACTCTATACTCAAGAATGACACACCTGGCATTTGACAGATCTACCTCATGGCAAGAAGGCCATTGGTACTAAGTGGGTTTAAAAGTTAAAATGCAAAGCAAATGGTAGCATTGATTGCTACAAGGCCAGACTTGGTATGCCTAGCAAAAGGGCATTGATTATGATGAGACCTTTGCACCCACATCTCATATGACTACCATTAGGTGTCTCATTGCTCTTTGGCAGCACATCATGGGTGGAATGTACATTAGTTAAGACTACATTTTTAAATGTTGATTTAGATGAGGAGGTGCATGTATCGCAGCCTCCTGGTTTTGCTGTAAAAAATGAGAAGAGTCTAAAGTATGCATGTTGAAAAAGGCTCTTTATGGCCTTAAGCAGGCTCCTAGAGCATGGTATGAGAAGATTCATGCATAGTTGGTTGTAAATAATTTTTACAACAGTCCAACAGAGTGTACCCTCTATGTGAAGAGGACTAAGGACACATCTTTGGTCATCGTTCTATACGTTGATGACATGCTGCTCATCACGAGACCTGATATAGATCAAATTTTAGCCTTTAAGGCTGATTTGCAATCATCGTTTGAGATGTCTGATTTGGGGCCGTTGAAGAGGTTTAATCTTGAAGAGTGTAAACCTGTGGCTACACCTATGGGGACACTTACTCGACTTAGTCTTCAAGATGTAGGAGACTCTTTTGATGCTAGTTTGTATCAGCAAGTTTGTATCAGCAAGCTATTGGATCCCTTCTTTATGTGTGCAACACGAGGCCAGATTACAGGATGTGGTCTCACGGTTGAGCAGATTTATGCATAGACCAGGCACAAAGAATTGGCAGGATTTTAAGAGGGTTTGTCAGGGTACTCTCAATATCTTGGATTATTTTATCTAAAGGGGGGTGAGTCACAATTGCATGCTTTCAATGATTTAGATTGGGCTAGATGTTATGACACACGAGTGTCCACTAGTGGGTTTTGTTTTCGCCTTGCTGATTCATGTATATCATGGCTCAGCAAGAAGCAGCCTACAGTGGCCACTTCCAGCTGTGAAGCTGAGTACAAGGCAGCTTTAACAGCTACAGTTAAGTGTGTGTGGCTCTCAAACATCTTAATATAGCTGATTTGGGTGTTGGATAATCGTCTACGAGTTTCACTGACCGCTAGAGCACATTAGCAGTTTGTGAGGAACCCAGTGTTTCATGCTTGCACTAAGCACATTGAGGTGCATTACCACTATGTTAGGGAAAGACTCTGTGCACGTAGAGATCAGCTTGGTCTATGTGCCTACACATGACAACATGGCAGATTTATTCATGAAGGCTCTTCCTCGTGAAAAGTTAAAATCTTTTTGTAAAGCTTTGGGCTTACTGCCTTTTCAGGAGTGATCGGCCATACCCTGTACATGTTCACATCACTAAGCTCTTTTCTTTTCTATATGTTCTCTTTTAATATTTTATAGTTATCTTAGTCACGTATGCATGTATATAGGATGAAGAAGAAGATAATGATCCACTATACGCAAGAGGAAGGTGAAGTAAAGATGAAGACGAAGATAAAGATGAGCTGGAGGATTTTGATAAGGATGATGAGTAGTCATCCCTTTTTCTTTGTGCTTTATTTTGTATACAGCCATATGGCCAAAGGCCTTACCATTGGTCTTATGTATAAGTATTTTAATATATCGATGAATAAAAACCATTTTGTGTTCACTTATTTCTTTTGTATTTTCAAGTTTTACTATGTTACTATCTCTATATTTTTTAAAAAGCTAGGGCAGACTAGGGAGTCCTATGATGACTCCCCAGTCTATCCCAACTTTTTTTTTAACAGATGCTCTCAGGAAACTATAATAATTGTTTAACGTGATTATAACAAGGCAATATTTCCTTGCTATAATCAATGCTCAACAGCAATCCCATTGCAACAACAAAAATAGCAGTGTTTCCAATGAAATAGCCTTAACATTTCCCAAGACTTGTAGTTATAAAAATGCCCCTATTTTTGATGCTATACTCTCATTCTGTTGTAGTGTATGGGAGTGTCTACATCACCTTGCCACCTCTATACTCCACAACACCATCGGTCAACCCTTTGACTTATTACTAGGTCATCTTTGTACTTAGCACTATTGCCACCTTCACATGCCACCTCATGTTTGGTGACATGGCTTGGCACCTCTCATGGTGCCATGTCATTAGCACCATCCACTAAGGACATGCCACATCATTTAAAGGCATTACCACATAGGTGTGCACATCACCCACCTAATCTAATCATATCAACAACTTGAGTTTCCACGTCATCATATGTGGCAACATGTGGCTTTCTATCATCAAATTAATGCATATATACTTATCACATATATGTAAATAATTAAACTACAAGATATAAACATAAGTATCATATAATAATATAATAACTTTATACACACACACACACATACATATACATATATATATACATACACACACATATATATACGCATACATATATATTTTTAAATTTATATATAATCAAATTTATTTAAAAATATAAAATTTATACATTTATATAATATAATTAAGATATATTATTATCTATTCATATATAATTATCTCAAAAAATAATATGTAACTATTTATATGGTAGTGATATCTGGCCATAGACTAATAATGGGTCATGGCACTTTTTTCCTTCGTATGAGCTTTTTTTCCCAGAGCGTGTGTTCACACTCTTATGAGCATGTGTAAGTGACCTTACAACCCTTCCTGCCCATTGGTTTCATCCTTGAAACAATGACTAAGGCATATATATCATGTAGTGGTCTCAATGTACATGGCTCCAAATCTGTCCATGAGAGCATAATGTCTTGCATACACTAAAACTTGCATGATATGCTATCAAATTAGCTCCCAAATGATTCCCCATAACAATATGTAACTCCCATGAAAGACTTCTTGCATGAGAACTAAAGCCTTCCACTTATGGTTGGGGCCTCCAAAATTGTCATGAACAGTAAATTCCACCAAGAAAATAGCTTTCGTTTGGCATCAATGTCACTAATTCTTAGTATATTCACTCAAAACCCTTCAAACACTTTCAACATAGAATTGGGTTGCCATGAAGCTTTGTTAAGAGGTAATCCATCGCATTTGATCAAAAACTCAACCATGATCACTTTTTCTCGCTTGCCCACTATTCTCTCTGTTGTGATGACCTTCCTTCTTCATCCATTGGTGGTAACTCATCAAAAACTTATACCTCGGGTCCCCCCACATAAGCCTTCAAATGAGACACATGAAATACATCATGTATCTTGGTAGTTGGTGGAAGCAATAGTATGTAACCTCTCCAACTCTCCTCAAAACATTACATGGACCATAATAGTGTGATGAGCCACCTTGGTGTTAGTGTTTCCCTTGAGAGAACCATATCTTGATTTAGGGAGACTCAAGAACACATAATCCCCTTGCTTGAACTCCAATGGCCTTCTATGATTATCTTTATATTGCTTCCTCCTTTCTTGTGATCTCTTGATATTATTCTTGCATTGTTGAAGCGGTGTTTAGATATTCTATGCTTCTTCTTTTATATTTGGGTTAACACCCTCTTGCCTAATGACCACCACTTGTACATTGATCTTGTACCCATACAATGCCTCAAAAATGGTGACATACCAATACTCACATCCAGCACAAGAGCAAACCAATCAACTCATGCATGTTGAGTCTCATGGCAATAGCGTCTCCAATAAGTCTCGACCCACTTTTTCACTCTCTCTTTTTGACCATCGATCTTAGAGTGTAAGCAGTCTAGGAGTCAACTTGGTTCCCATGGTCTTAAATAAAGTTCTCCAAAATGAACTCATGAATTTGACATCTTGATCACTAACAATTTGTTGTGGCTGGCATACCATGCAATTTGAACACATACTCCATAAATTTCTTTGCAACCATAGATGCCGATTACTTGACCTTCGTAGAAGGGATGAAATGTGTCACCTTTGTCAATCTATCCATAACTATATATAAGTTGTCCCATCCTCTCTTTGTGTAAAGAAGTCCAACGATGAAATGCATATAGCAATATGACTCCAAAGTTTTGTTGGGAATAGGTGCAAGGGTTGAAGCAAAACCCCTGGCTTATGCGTTGTATCCTTGTTGAGTTGGCATGCATTTACTTTGATAAATATGCATGTATGTCTTTCCACATCCCTTTCCAATAAAATCTTTTTCTTATCTTTTTATAGGTCTTGAAAAGACCCAAATTCCCCAAAATAGGAGACGATTCACTTCCTCCACCATCACCATTTTCTTGTATTCTGACATGGGCACAAGATAGACTCTTTCCTTGTAAGAGACCATTTTGAAGGTTAAAAGAGGGTGATTCCTCATGAGAACCATGCTATAACTTTTTCACCATTTGTGACACTTCCTCATCAGAGACTCCTCTTAAATATCCATGATCCACACCTTATGCACTTTAGAGATGGCCCGATAAAGAGCATGCCCAATCACATTATCTTTACCCTTTGTGTATGTGATCTCAAAATCATAATTTTGTAATGTGGCTAACCACTGCCTTTGCTTATATAAATTTGGTTGAGAAAGGAAATACCGCAACACCCTATGATCACTTCTGCAATGTGACCACAATTTTGCAATGTGGCCAACCCACCACCTTTTCGTAGGAGGTAAATTTGGTTGAGAAAGGAAATACCATATGTAACACCCTGTGATCACTTCTCCTATAAAAGTGACTCTCACCAAGGTAATGATGCCACTTCTTGATAGCATGTAAGATAGTAAACCAACTCTTAACCAGACACATGCATTTACATTTCCTTCTCATTTAACTTACAGCCCTCATAAGTAATCACACCATGATCTTATAAAACTTCCCCAGTTCCTCTTCTACATGCATCGGACCTCATGGTGAATGGCTTAGAGAAGTCCAAAAAAACCAAAATAAAGGTTAAACTGAGCATTGTTTTGAGATCCTCAAAGCTCTTGTTTTCTATTGCATCCCAAAAAAAAGGCTTTCTTCTTAAGCTTATCGATAAGAGGGGCTGTAATTTTTGCATACCCCTCATCAATGGACCTCCTATAGAAAGATAAACTCGAAATTGGCCTTAGTTGAGTCACATTACTGGGTATATGCCACTTCTTCACACATTACTGGGTATATGCCACTTCTTCACACATTAAACCTTCTTCACACATTACTGGGTATATGCCACTTCTTCACACATTAAACCTTCTTGGGATCCACGTTGATTCCTTCTTTGCTCACAATGTGACCAAGATTCTCCACTTATTGAGCCATAAAAGTAAATTTTCTCTCCTTTGCATACAAGTGGTTGTTGTTACCATATTATAGTAGTGATGTGTGTGAACACACTTAGGACCGCCGGGGCACTTTTTCCCTCACTAGGAGGTTTTTTCCCCCGTGCATTGTATATACGCCCATTATCTTCTAGGGCTTGTTATCTTTCATTTTTGGCACTCATAATACACTACTGTGTTGTGCTCAAGCTTCCTTATCTTCTTGAAGTTGTGTGTGCATTCCTGCAACCCTAATTCCAACAATTGGTATCAGAGCAGGCTTCCTCCTCCCGGGCAGCATCACCGGCACCTGCCGCTTCATCTCCTCCGATTGCGACGAGGTTTCACGAGCGTCTGCAGGTTAGTATATGCCGTGGGACAGCCCGTAGGGCTAGTTCGTTTCAGAATTTTGATCTGAAGTCATTTCGCCCTCCGTTTTTGCATTCCAAGTACTGCGCAGGCAAAATCGTCCTACTGTGCAGATTTTCTGTCAAGATTAAAATCTGCAGGACAGGTGCCCATTCGTCTGTTTTGGGCTGTGCTACATAGCACAGGTCGATTTTATACAGGTTTACCTCTTACAGACAGCATTTACATCTAGTAGTACAGTCATTGGCCATGGCTGACAACAATGATGTATTCCGCATGTTGGCTGCTGAGGATAAGTTGGATGGCACCAACTATCCATTGTGGGCATATATGATGCGACATGTATTGGTAGCAAAGGGGTTATGGAACATTGTGCAGGGTATTGATGCACGTCCTATTGTGGCTGGGAATGCTGCAAATACATCAGAAACAGGTACTGTTGATGATGGTGCAGGCACAAGTGCTGTAGCAGCTGTTCGAGAACCACCACTTTCAGCAGAGCAGATTCGTTGGGATGGTAGAGATGCGCAGGCTCATGCCTTGATTACGCTGTCTGTCAAACGTACCATTATCCCACATATTCGCTCCTGCAGGACTTCTAAGGATGCTTGGGATGTACTTGCCACATTGTATCAGGCAAGAAATGAGGCTCGTGTTGCTTATCTCCGAAAACAGTTGGAGAGTGAGCATATGAACGAAGGTGATTCTATGGATAGCTTTTTGACAAAGATCAAGGATTTCAAAGAGCAGCTCATTTCTGCAGATGAAATCCTGTCAGACAGTTCACTTGTGCAGACTGTTTTGAATGGTCTACCAGATTCTTATCAGGGTTTTGCTTCCACTCTTCGCTTGATGATGAAAGGCAATCCCAATGCCTTATCATTTGAGGAGTTAGTTTCTGTTTTGCTGCAAGAAGACCAGTCAAGGCAAAACAGGAATATTATGCGTGTCGCAGATCAAGCTTTCGTTGCTAGTCAGAGAAGCGGGAAAGGTAAAGCTGGCTTTTCTTCTAGTAAGCAGAAATCTGCAAATGCTGCGCAACCAAAGAAGGAAGACAAAGATGAGAAGAAGGGTGACAAACAGAAGACATTTTGCAAGTACTGTAAGGGAAATGATCATGTCATCAAAGCGTGTCCTAAGCTGGCTGCGAAAGAGGCTAAGAAGAAAGAGGCTGGTATGGCTGTTGCAGATGCCTCTCCTTCTAACAATGAATCTGCTAATGTTGTGCTAGATACAGAATGGGCATTCAATGCGCAGTGCAGTTATGACCCATCTTTGCATGACACATGTATGTCTGCAGTAGATTCAGATGTATGGTACTTTGACAGTGGTGCCACTAAGCATATCACCTCGCAGCGCAGTTTATTCACTTTCCTTGAGTCTGCTCCCACAGGGAATACTGTCACTTGTGCCAATAACTCCTCTTATCCCGTTGAAGGAGTTGGACAGATTGTGCTGAATGTTGCAAATGGAAACACCTTTACACTTTTTGATGCATTGTATGTGCCAGGGATCAAAAAGAATCTGCTGTCAGTCTCCGCATTTGCCAAAACAGGTTTGGTTGTAAAATTTGTGGATGACAGATGTACTGTTCATGATCTCTCTTGTGGTGACATCATTGTAGCATCTGGTTCACTATGTCGAGGGCTGTATAAGCTCAATATGGATGGCAAATGTGTAGAGGATTCAGCATGTGCTATTATGGATACGCAGGCTATTTCAGATGCAAAACTGTGGCATGCACGTTTTGGTCATCTGAATTTTGCAAGTTTGCTGCGCCTGCAGAAATCTGAAATGGTGTCTTCTTTGCCTAAGCTTGAGGCACCTGTCAAGCATGTTTGTGAGGGCTGCATATTGGGTAAAATGCAGCGTGCTTCCTTTCCCAAAGATGGATCAGTGAGAGCTGAACGCAGATTGCAGCTTGTTCACAGTGATGTTTGTGGTCCCATGCAAACTCCATCATTTGGAAACTACCTTTACTTCGTGACTTTCATTGATGATTTTACCAGGCATGCATGGGTATATCCTTTGAAGGCAAAGTCCGAAGTGTTTTTGTGCTTCAAACAGTTTTTGGTTATGGCTGAAAATGCGTCAGAAAGTAAGATGGGCACCCTCCGTTCAGATCGAGGGGGGGAGTATATGTCTTCAGAATTTAATGCATTTCTGGCTGAGCGTGGGATAAAACACCAATGTACAGTGCCGTATACACCACAGCAAAATGGTGTGGCTGAGAGAAAAAACAGGTCTCTCATGGAAATGGCAAGATGTATGGTTAAGAGTCAAAGTCTACCACATGGTTTTTGGCTTGAGGCTGTCATGTGTGCCACTTATGTACTAAACAGGTGTCCCACCAAAGCATTACAGGTTGTCACTCCATATGAGGCTTGGCATAGCCGCAAGCCATCTGTTGGCCATTTACGTGTTTTTGGTTGCCTGGCATATGCATTAGTGCCTGTGCAACATCGCAGAAAATTGGATGACAAAGCTGTCAAATGTATTTTTGTTGGATATAGTGCTGAGAGCAAAGGCTATCGTTTGTATCATCCACAGACAAAGCGCATTTTGGTTAGCCGTGATGTTGTATTTGTGGAAGATGCAGTTCAGCCCTTGGTTTCATGTACTAAGGAGACAAATATCAGCTCACGTGATGTCTATGATACATTGTTGCCTCTTTTCAGTGGTGCACAGTCAAGTGCAATACCTCATGAGGCAGTTTTTCAGCCTATGCAGGTTTTAAATGATGGCACAGATCAGCCTATATCTGATGCAGATGTGCATGATGCACTTGAGGATGAGAGACAAGAGATTGAGGGCTCTAGGAATATGCCTAGATGGCTGGTGCAGACTTTGCGTGACAGCAAGTTGGATGCCCCTTTGTCTAGTCGCACTCGTTCTGGCTCTCATGGTGCCTCTTATGCGTCAGATTGTTATGCATTGGCTGTTTCTAGTATGTGCGATGAAAGTGAGCCTGTTTCATTTGATGAGGCACAAAGTTCAGAAAATTGGATGGCTGCTATGCAAGCAGAATACGATGCTATTATGAAGAATGGTACATGGTCTTTATGTGACTTGCCCCCTGGCAAGAAGGCCATTGGCACTAAGTGGGTTTACAAATTGAAGCGTAAGCCTGATGGCACAGTGGATCGCCATAAGGCTAGGCTTGTTGCAAAAGGTTATGCTCAAGAGAAGGGCATTGATTTTGATGAGACTTTTGCTCCCACATGTCGTATGACCACTGTTCGTAACATCTATGCATTAGCAGCTCATAATGGTTGGAATGTACATCAGCTGGACATAAAGACTGCGTTCTTAAATGGAGATTTGCATGAGGAGGTGTATGTATCGCAGCCTCGTGGTTTTGTTCAAAGAGGGCAGGAAAACAAAGTGTGCAGGTTAAAAAGGGCTTTATATGGTTTAAAGCAAGCTCCACGAGCTTGGTATGAAAAAATACATGCATATTTGACTGCACATGGGTTTCAGAATAGTCCAACAGAAAGCACTTTGTATGTTAAACGTGTGGATGGTGTACATCTAATCATTGCTCTCTATGTCGATGACATGCTGCTCACAGGACCAAATGAGAGTCATATTGCTGATTTTAAGGCTGATTTGAATGCCTCTTTTGAGATGTCAGATTTGGGGCATTTGCATCATTATTTGGGGATACAATTTAAGCAGTGTGATGGAGGTATTGCTTTGTGTCAGACAAAGTATATTGAAACATTGTTGCGGAGATTTGGCCTTGAAGACTGCAAGCCTATTGCTACTCCAATGGAGACAGGTTTGAAGTTGAGTCTTCATGATGCTGGAGATCACTTTGATGTCACACTCTATCAGACAGCTGTTGGTTGCCTCATTTATGTATGCATTACGAGGCCAGACATTCAGTTTGCAGTCTCACAGGTGAGCAGATTTATGCATAGCCCAGGCATTAAGCATTGGCAGGCAGTGAAGCGTATCTTTCGCTATTTGAGTGGTACTCGGCATCTTGGGTTGTTTTATCCCAAGGGGGGATCATTGCCGCCAGATTTACATGCTTTTTCAGATTCTGACTGGGCTGGTTGTTATGACACACGCGTGTCCACGAGTGGTTTTTGCTTCATGCTTGGAAGCTCATGCATATCATGGTTGAGCAAGAAGCAGCCTACTGTGGCCACTTCTAGTTGTGAAGCTGAGTACAGGGCAGCTTTCACAGCTACGGTTGAGTGTGTGTGGCTCAGACGCCTTATGGCTGATTTGGGTGTTGGGCAGCCATCTGCCACCACCATCTTCACTGACAGTCAGAGCGCATTGGCAGTTGCGCGGAACCCAGTGTTCCATGCTCGTACGAAGCACATTGAGGTGCACTACCATTATGTCAGGGAGAGACTCTCTGCAGGAGAGATCAGTTTGGCTTATGTGCCAACACAGGATAACCTTGCAGACCTTTTCACAAAGGCTCTGCCTCGTGAGAAGTTCGAAGCTTTTCGCAAAGCTTTGGGCTTACTCCCTTTTGTGGATTCGTCCACATAGCTAGACACTTCCCTATACATGAGTGCTAGCTCTTGTTCACCGCATCACTCCAGGGGGGATTTGTTACCATATTATAGTAGTGATGTGTGTGAACACACTTAGGACCGCCGGGGCACTTTTTCCCTCACTAGGAGGTTTTTTCCCCCGTGCATTGTATATACGCCCATTATCTTCTAGGGCTTGTTATCTTTCATTTTTTGCACTCATAATACACTACTATGTTGTGCTCAAGCTTCCTTATCTTCTTGAAGTTGTGTGTGCATTCCTGCAACCCTAATTCCAACAGTTGTCCCTCAACACCTTAAGCACTTCTCTAACATGCATCCTCATTCTTGCTATAAATGAGGATATCATCAAAGAACACCAATACAAATTTGAAGAGGAAGGGCTGAGGCAAGAAGATCATTAACATTGAATTGGTAAAGTGATTAGTTTCATGATTAAGCTCATAGTTGTCTTTTATAGTAGAGCTCCATCACACACTACATCGCCCTTGTGGCATTAGTTGAAATTTAACATTTCTAGGGAGGCTCATAGCAAGCAATAAACTTCATGTGATTAAATAATAAGAAACTCACTCAAATAAAGATTAACTAAAGCATAATCAAGACACTAATCACATTATGATTGATTAAATAATAAGAGACTCACTCAAATAAAGATTAACTAATTAAGCATAATCAAGACACTAATCACATTAAATAATAAGAAACTCACTCAAGTAAAGATTAACTAAAGCATTATCAAGACACTAATCACATTATGATCACATTAATCAAGCTCCTCAAATGAGCTAAGGATTACATGTTTTAATGAGCTAAGGATTACATGTTTTTATAACTCTCGAGGAGTCCTCATCCACAAGCTACATGCACCCTTGTGCCATCCATGTGTCAATAAATGCTCACACTCCTTCACGTGCCACCTTGTACTTTCCATGTGCTATCTTTTTGACCATTGGCCACCTTTTATATGTAACCATACAAATGAACCATTGAGTTAGGACCCTTAGTCTTTCTTCTTTCTTTATAATGTGTATGCTCTCCCCCTTGCTCTACACTTGTACTCTTACACATTGCTATGTCAACACTCCCCCTTAATGTGATGAGGATCTATCACACCTAACATGCTTCATTGGACCTACACTCCTAGTCATATGCTGGAGTGGTCCATCTCAGCTTGCCCTACAGGCTATAATGTAAGCTTACACAAGGGAGGATGGGGTCATAAAAACAAGGGTGAGAACCCATGCCCTTTTTCTCTTTACTACCTTTAGCAGCCTTCAATTACTATGTGTATTAGCTTGATCATCGCTTTAGACTTAGAGGCTTTGAGCTTGGTCTTCTTATTTGCAATTGACTCATTGGTGGCGATGCCTAATCACATGATGTCCATGCCAATGAGGATCCCACTTTTGATGAAGCCCATGAAGTACCATATGCTTTCAAGGCCATGATAAGACCTAATCCCATATGGTAGAATAGAGGCACATTTTTCCCCTTGATATGGAAGGCATGTGAAAAGGCAGTTAATAAAGCTATTTTACACACAAGTTTTTAATGACTTAGGGTTTGTTGTCTTTGTAACGGTTGGGAAAACCTTATCTTCTAAAAATTGAGGAATGCCTATGGATAGAAGCTAAGCTCACTTTTGTGTGCTTTGTCAATGTTACTGTAGTAGCACTGTAGTGTGCTGATGAAGATGCTACTCTGTGAGAAGCTACTCACCCCAGACTGTTGCAAGAGTTCATCAGCTGGTTCATTGATGTTGATAGTCGTGTGTAGAGATGAGACTATTGATGCTGAGATGCCTGCTTTTGGAGCTTTGCGCGCTGGAAGCACTACTACACTTTGTTTCAAGAGCCATTGTTGCGGCAAAGAACTTCAGGTTCTGTTGTCGATTACACGATGAGACAGCTTGATTTTATGGCTTTATGCTTACCGTGTGTTGAGATAGAGGTGGTGTAGAAGAGAGCTCTGAGAGCTAGAGGCTTCTGCTGCAGGGGGCCACATCTTGTAGATATCAGAAGACGGAGATGATGGGATGCTACAGCTACTGTTGGCTGCTATTTGCTTAATTCTTCTTCACGGTCGTGTAGCTCTTCATGCTCGATATAGCTCTTTTCTCTGTACATGATAATGTCACTGCTCTGACAGTTGCGCCTTGAATGTAGTCCCTTCTTCTTCTTGCCCTAATTTATGTTTCCTTTCCCAACCTTTTCTTTTGAGTGTTACTAGGACTACTGGCTAGGCACTTGTAGCTCTCTACTTTGCCTCTTTTGAGTAGCTGCACATTGATGTTGAAAAGCTAGCTCTTATTTGCCACCATTGCTTCATTGCACACGCACAGGTTCTTTGTTCTTCTTATTTAAAAAAAATACCTTAAGGAAGGGTCTGCTTGTGCAATTAGTCTTCTCTTTAGAATTTTTGGTCCACACCACGAAGTGCTATTATTGTACCAAGTTTCACTGTAATCTCAAAACCAAACCCTAATAGAAATATAAAGGCCCTTAATCATTGTATAAACTCTAATGGCTTAAACACAAAACCGAAACAAAAAAACCTTAATCTCAATCTCTTACTAAGAACCAGCCCTAGGAGGCTTTGAGACCAAGTTGAAATTTAGCATTGTTAGGGAGGCTCATACTCCTTAATGACACGCTCATACTACTTAATGACACGCTCATACTACTTAGCATTGTTAGGGAGGCTCATACTACTTAATGACACGCTCCTTGGGTTCACTATCGTTAGTTGGGCTTTGTCAAGTTTCCTAATATTCTTATCTTTCTTTGATCTATTTTTGCTTCCCCTACATAAACATTACAAGATTTTCTTCTCAAAATCCTCGAGACTCATTCTTTGTGTAAAAGAAGGCCACGAAGAGAATTGAGTAGGTCTTGAACATTGGGATGTTGTGGAAGTTTACCCATATTTAAAATTTGAAACAATAATAAAATTAAAGATAGGAAAAACGTTAAAATTTGCGTATCGAGTCTCGAATAACATCTTGCCAAAAAAGTACACTTGATCGAAAACTTATGTCAAATTAGCTTGATACACAAAAGAAAACATATATCCCAAGAAAGAAATAACCCATACACCTTTTTAACCCAAAAATAAAAATAATGTGTTGCAAAGGAGCAAGAAAAGAGTACATGTTATATTTCTCAACTACCTAGTAGTGGTAAAATATATGTTTGAGCCAATAAATCAGCCATTCTTAGAACTGAATGCCCTTGTAGAAGGCTATCTTCTCTTCGTTTATGGAGGAATCTTTAGGACATGTGGTCACTATAGATTGCTCCATTCTTCCTTCTCATTCGCTTCTCAAAGAGCTCTTTTTTAAAGGCACTAAATTTAGACTTTCTTCTTCAGTTGACTCTTGTCTTCTTAAACCCATACAAAAGGGCGTATCTAGTTTTGTAGTCAAGCTAGAAGAATCTTTAGGAGTTCAAGGCATTTTTTTCTCATTGGAAAGCTGCTATTTTGAGAAAGGCCTCTCAGAAACTCATGAAATTCTGTTCAAAGAGTACTCCCTCTGTTAGCAATTCTTTATCTTCTAGCGATTTAGTTGCTCTCAAGAAATTTCATCGAGATTTTGTTATTTCCTACGTAGACAAGTGTTCTAACAATTTTGTTTTTACTTGTAAAAAGTTTTACTTAGAATGTTTGTTAAGTGAAGTGAATTCTTCCTCTCAAACTTATTCTAGCTGTTCACTTTCTTCTCAAGACGTTATCTTGAAACACCAAGATTTTTGTAAATCGTTTGGTTTCAAGTGCAACCCGACTTTGCCTTTTTTGTATACAGTTTGGAAGTTTCATAAGAATCCTATAAAGCCCAGGTTCTTAGCTGCTTCTTGTAATACATCTCTGACGGATGTTTCTAAATGGCTTAGTCATTGCTTTAAAGCCATTTTACCTAGTGTCCATGACCTTTGGAAAAAACTTCTTAAAGATGCTGACGTGCCTACAGACACGAGTTGGGTCTTGAAAGATTCTATAGGAGTAGTTCTTGTCTTGAAATTCTTAAACTCCTCTCAAAGCCTGGTTGAAAAGTCATCTCCTTTATGCCTTCAAACCTTTGGCTTCGTGACCTTATACACCAAACTAGACTTGAAGACTTACGTGGAAGGATTAGATCCCTTATGTTGAACGAAAGTTTTTGCCTATAGACTAGAAAAGGATAGATGCAAGGCTTTAGTAGTAGAAAAGGATAGATGCAAGGCTTTAGTAGTAGAAAAGGATAGATGCAAGGCTTTAGTAGTAGAAAAGTCAACTTTGTATTTTGATTTTTCTTGGTTAAAAAGTAAAAATCAAGATGTAGATAAGAGAAAGAAAAGATTCACCAAAATTGTAAACAAAGATGACATTTGTACTTGGTTAGATTTTATCCTAGATAACCTTTATATATCGTTAGGTGACTCTTTATTTAAGCAAGCAATTGGTATTCCCATGGGTACTAATTGTGCCGTCTTCCTTACTAATTTTTATCTTTTTACTTATGAGTTTGATTTTATGGAATGCCTTATTTCTGTTAATACTTGTCCTGTCTTTCTTCACAAACTTTGTAATGTGAGACGTTTTGTAGATGACCTCTTTGTTCCCAACATTCCTGCATTTCAAGAGTTTTTGTATATCAGTCCAAATTCCTTAGGTGGAGGGATCTATCCCAAGGAATTTTGCAAACTTAACTGTACCTCGAATAGTGATAGTTGTACTTTTTTAGACCTTAAGATCTCTCAATCATCTTCGGGCTTCATAGTAGATATTTATGACAAACGCTTACAACCTGAATATGCTAACTTAAAGATCATTCGGATGCCAAACTTTTCTTCCAATATTTCTGATACAGCTAAGTATGGTGTTATCTGCTCTCAACTTTTTAGATTCTCTCGTCTTTGCTCTACTAAATTTGCCTTTATCTCTCAATCATGCCATCTTATTTTGCTACTTATCAAAAAAGGTTATAGTTTCAATAAGATTTTGAAAAAGGTTCATTCTTTCATGATAGTTCTCTATTTTGCTACTTTGTTTTCTGTTCTTTTTTTTGGTTTGGTTTGTTTAGTTTTTTTTTTGGTTAATGTCTTAATAAAAAGTCTTCGTTTGATATTATCTTTTGATTTTCTCTCCTTAGTAGCAAGGTTTGTTAGTTTATTTATTTTTTATCTTTCAAATGCTTTGTTTTTGTCTTTGTCCTTCTTCACTATTATTTCTTTCTCAAATCTCTCAATTCGTTAGTTCAGATTTTTTTGACCTTATGAAGGTATATATATATATATATATATATATATATATATATCTGTTTGACGTGTGAAAAGGCCAAGGTAAAGAAAAGTTTAAGAGGGGATTATATAATCCCTTTGAGATGACTTTTTTCTCTAGAGATTTCATAGCCTTAGTTATAAGGCTTTAAAGGCTTTTGTAGGTCTTTTTATTAAGGCTTTAATTACACCTCTCTATATTATATAAAGGACGTGTGTGTCATGTGGCAGCCATGGAGAGAGATTGATGATCTATAAACTCTTTAAGAGATTTGAATTTGAATTTAATAGCCTAGCCCCCTACCCATAGAAGATGGGTGAGGCTACTAGTTTTAATAAAGCTTTAATAAAGTCTTTAAAGCTTCTTACACTGCACAATAGTACAAAAACAATGCCCGTTAAAGAGATAGGATGGTGGCCCACCGTCTTCAATACAAACATGCCAATTTTTTTTAGCAAAAAGGGAGTAACAAAGCCTTGTTGGTTAGCACCATACAAGAAGATCTTAGAGAGGTGAAAAAGATGAGATTTCGTTGATGTTCCATTACTACACAATGAAGGGAGGTGCCATTTCATGAGGGATAATTCCATTTTGTTTTAGATGTAGGCCTTGATTTAAGATAACTTTTTAGCTTTAACCATTCCCTTTTCCCAATGATTATTAATCTTCATTCCTTTTACCAAAGTCCACAAGTAAACCCTTTCTTTTACCAAAGTCTACAATTAAACCCTTCTTTTACCAAAATTTTAAGATTTTTAATAGTATTATGCACAATTTAATAATTTATAGGCCTTGCAAGCTCATGCTTTTTTAAAACATGCTTTTATAGATTTACTATAATATCTACATGAGAGGAAAGACTTACCTTGCCCTTGTATTAAACTTCAAAAATTTTTGAATTTCTTATCCTAAGGTAATTAAAAAGCTCATGTACTTGGCATATGCCTCTAATACCATTGTAAGAGGACCTTTACTTCAAGTATAGCATAAAACCATCAATCTCACAAAAAAATACAATTCACGTAACCCTAGCTCACACAAAAAATATTCAAGAAGAACAAAGACAAATTCATTGGGTGCAATCTTCCCTCATGAGGTTTTTTTATGGCTCTACTTTCCACATGCGGTATTTAATCATTCATAAAATTACTCCTTGGAGCCATTAATTGCATCTTTTCCAAGTTTGTGCTTTCTTAATAATAAAATAAACTTTGCCAAACAATTGTGTACATGTGTGCCAAGCCATAATAAATTAATTTGTGCATGTGCATGCACATTACAATAATGTCTGGCTACACAAATAGCAATAAATTAAATACTCAAATGCTATCACACGATCACAAAATATTATATATACTGAGATCTCAATCTTCACACAATTGCTCAATCCACCATCCATGCAACACCTAAATAAGTACCCTTTCATTGTGTCACACCTTTGTCATCATCACTCTCAGACAGCTCATAACCTAAAACTCACAAATGAAATCCGTGTCAATTAAGCATTTAATTGAAGTCCCATTAATCAATCCCCAATAATTTCATAAGAAATAGGCATAAAATAATAAAAATACAATACCAAATCACCAAAATGTTATCACATAAACACATAACAGTCCACCCATGCATGGAAATTCATCCACCACACAATAAGCTGTGGATGATAAGGCGATAAAATGCATTTTTGTGGAATATAGGTGAGAAAGAAAAGGGTATAAACTCCACCATCTGGCCATAAGGTGAACTTTGGTGAGATGCTGCCTTTTTTGAGAACTCAATTTTGCCCATGAGTTTATGTAAAAAAATAGATAAATGTATGCTCACAAGAAAACTTTAATACATTGTACAATGTCGAGTAGCCATATGTGGAGAAAATCAATGCTCAACAAGGTGCTGCAAGCCTATACTGGGCCAAAAATCAACTCGTATTTTAGACCATAGATCAACCTATCAATAAGGCAATTATGGATGATGTAGTGGATGAGGAAAGGGAATCCATACATGCATCCAAGAGTGTGCCAAATTGGTTGGTGTAAACATTATGGGACAACAAACTAGCTAATCATTTGCCTAGCAACACATGCAAGTTCTCATCATGCATGCAACATCTTATTCTTTTGTGGATTATGCTACTCTAATTTCTAATATATGTAATGAAGAGGAACCAATTTCCTTTGAGGAAGCACAAGAAAATGATCATTGGATGCAGGCCATGCAAGATGAGTACAAGTAAAAAGGCCATTAGTAAAAAGTGGGTTTATAAGCTTAACTGATGGTAGCATTGTGACCACTACAAAGGCAAGTTGTGTTGTTGTAAAGGGTTATGCTTAGGAGAAGGGCATAGAATACATAGTGCGACCTTTGCACCCACATCTTGTAAATCAGGTGTAATATTAGATTGGGAATGCATCATGGTTGGTGAGAATGTGCATCAACTAGTTAGAATATAATATTACATAAACCTCCTCATGTAAGTGAGGTGTAATATTACATCGGGAATGCATCATGGTTAGAATGTGAATTTCAAGATTGCCTAGTTAATGGTGATTTACATGAGGAGGCTTAAGTATCTCAATCTCATGGTTTTGTTGAGAAGGGATAGGAGTCTAAAGTATGCAGGTTAAGAAATGCTTTATATACGCTTAAGACAAGCTCTCAAAGCATGGTATGAGTTAGACAAAGGCATACTTAGCTGCAAATGATTTTTGCACTAGTCCAACTTATAGCACCCTCTATGTAGGATTAAAGATTATTTTTTGGTCATCATTTTATACGTTAATGACATGCTACTCACAAGCCCTAATGATTAGGAGAAGATTTTAACCTTCAAAGCTAAATTATGTGTGTCATTTAAGATGATAGATTTGGGCTCATTGCATAATTATTTGGGCATACCATTGTAGTGTGATGATGGTATTACGATTTTGCCAGTAAAAGTTACATATAAAGGCTTCTTACATGGTTTGTAAGCCCATTCTTACTACACCAGTAGAGATAATTACTAGGCTCAATCTTGAGGATGCATATGAACCATTTGATCCATCACTTTATTAGTAGGCCATTGGGTGCATCATCTATCTACGTAGTATGAGGCCAAACATTTTGTGGTCTCCCAAAATTGAGCAAGTTTATGCAGAGTCCAAAAAGTAAGCATCAGAAAGTTACTGAGTAAGTATTCCAATACTTACAAGGCTCTCGGTCCCTTGGACTATTCCATACTAAGGGGAGTGATATTCAATTGCATGCTTTCAAAATGACTCTAATCGGTCTCTAGATGTTATGACACGCAATGTCCACACCACTATTAGCTTTTTCTTTCATCTTGGTGGTTCATGTAAGGATAATTTTGACCATATAACTCCATAGGGATTCGCCTATCTAATTTATTCTCTTTAGAAAGAATACCAAGCAAATCATTTAAAGAGTTGTTGGCAATACCTAACTGTTGGATTAATTTAAGAACGTAAGATGCGAAAAGAAATCTTAAACTAAAGTTAGCAATATTAAACAATATGCAAATAATCATTCACTTGAAATCGAACAATCGGCGAAGTGGAATCGCCGATCAAAAAAGTGGAATTAGGTGATCAAAAAAAGTGACATTAATCGATCTAAAAAAGTAGAATCGGTTGACCCAAAAAAATGAAATCGATCGATCCAAGAAACTAAAATCGGTCCATCCTAGAAAGTGGAATCGATTAATCCACCGAGAAAGTGGAATTGCTCAATCCGAGAAAGTGGAATCAATCAATCTGAAAAAGTGAAATTGGTTGATCCAAAAAAGTAGAATCAGGCGATTAAAAAAAGTAGAATCGCCACCACCTTGCTGAAGTTGGATCATTAAAGTTGGATCATTAAAGTTGGATTGTCAAATTTGGACTTTTGGAATCGCTGATGAGATCAAACTTTTAGAATGCTAACTAATTATTGTAAAACCAAGAATTGTCAATCTTACTTTGAAATCAAAGGATTTGAAAACCTACAAAACAATTGGAGAATCTATTGTTGTCAATTACACCCAAGAGTGATTATGCTTGAGAACGATTACAAAATCAGGCAATTGCACAGTTGGGTGATCTTATGTGCCACGAGTCGAATGGAGGTGAGGTAGTGGTGGATGCGACATACTTCTCTGAGACGGATTTGAATGTATTTATTTGACATCTGTCAATTAATAAATGGTGGACTACAAAATAATAACTGGATTATCGAGATTAAGGTATGCCACCTACACACAATTGGATTGAATAAACGTTTCCCACTCCACAACTGTTAGTAATGAAGAGTTGCAAACTCAGTGAAAGTTGCCCATTGTTAGCTCACAAAATAGAGAAGTTTTAAGCTTAAAATGAAAGCTCTATTTGGACTCAAAACTTCTCTGTAATAACCACCTGATGGAAACATAAAATCTTGAACATAATAAAGTTTGAAATAGAAAGCTTGGCTCTAATACCACTATTAGCTCATAGAATGGAGCTCGACTCACACACGCACATTGCTCAAACACAAGAACATAAAGGTGTAAAGTGTGAGAGAGATTGGCAAGCTCAGAGGAGAGAGATGAAGCTCTCTACTACAAGTACAAAGAAGAAAATACAAATGAGCAGTAACCCTAAACTATAGATCAGGTTGTTTATATACTAGTTAGCCTTAAGGTGCCTATTCACACTTGGATGGCCATGGGGAAAAACCCAATGGGACAAAAGTTCCCATGGCATAAGTATATGGTCTCACAGTATAGTACTACCATATGGCATAAGTACATGGCCTCACAGAACAGTACTACCATATATCTAATATTCAAAACAAATTGACATCATAACTTAATTTTAGATCTAAAGAAATAACAAATTCTAAGTTTAAGAGAAGACCATCCTTTCTCACACACACCAACCCTTTTACTAGATAAGGAAAGCTCTCTTTTAATCTTCTTCAGTCTCATAAATCCCATGCTTCTCTCATGACACAGTTATAGGGAAACCATAGCTCTTGCGCCATGCCCTATATAAGGAAAAAATGGCCTTAATCAATCCTAATTCATTCACACATAAAAAACGTCCCTTCTCTATTGAAAGAAGAATCTAAAACTTAACCTAATTGATGATTCCATCACATAAATTTAGTAACATAAAGCATTGAATACTCTATTCTTTCAAGGAAGGGGAGAACTTGATTAATCTTAAATACTGCCATGAATAAAAACCATAAAAGGGGTAATTAGAGATATTCTTAAGACACTTATTGATTAAATAATAATAAGAAAAGGGAAAAATTTTTGAAAGGGTTGTTGCAAGATCAGGGTGTCCAGTTTTATCCAGTTTATGCTGGACTGGGACAATGCTTGGAGAGCAAATTTTGGGGGGCAAGGTACTTAAAATGAGATCAAGAAAACAATAGAAAATACACTTGCCCTTAAATTAACCCAATATAATTTAAATTAATATAAATTAGTCTAATTAATCAAAATTAATCAAAAATATGATGAAATCATAAACAAATGATCTTTCCATACTTAGAGTGATCTAATTTATTTTTCCATAGATGCACCATTACAAGTACACTAGTCCCTATAGGTTTTAGATGATTCACATCAAAAATATAATTTTACTAATTAGATTATTAATATTTACAGGCCTTCTGATAGTCTGGAAGAATTTTAAAAAAGAGATCATTAAAAATCCAACCATTGGATTTGTAATTTTTACTAACCACCACATTCTACTAATGTCTCAGTATCTACCCACTCTTTTAATATACAAGATTGAGGATTTTAAGTGGTAGCTATTGTGGGTAAAAAAAGTGGCATACATTATAACACTTTAAAGACCTTGAAATATTTAAAGAAAATAGACAAATATCTTAAAATTTTCTCGAAAAATCAAGTTAAGCTCCATATTATGTGAAGATCTAAGATACAAAGTGGGAATCTTATATGAGATTATATGTAAAAGATATTAGCATTTTATGGAATCAGTTCAAATTTGGGACAGGGTGTATACATTGACTTTGTACCTAAGGAAATGAGGACTTTTGACTATCTAATGCTTAATCAAATTATGTAACTATATTTCCAACTTTGAATATGATGTTTCAACAAAAGAACTTGAAACGAAATTCCTTCATTTACTAGGAGAGATTAGCCACTAAAGGTAAACAAATGCCTGTTTTTTTACTGTTTACAGGGTGCCTGAGTGGACAAAACTGGGCACCCTGATCTTGCAACCACCCGAAAATAGGGGAGAATTCTCATAAGTACCCTAGCATCACCAAGAGATTGGTTACAACCTAGATTTTCCACAAGATTCCATTTATCATAATACGTATACATAATTATAATTAACTTTTCTTAATTAATTTTATGCAAATGAAGCTTCCTAATTCAAAGTTGAGAGAAAGATAGAGAGAAGAATGAGAGAACTCCAATAGCTACTTCCGTGGGCACTCTACAACACTCCACTGCTCATTAGTGGCACAATTAAACCCTAAGAAAAGCATGATTAATGAATAATAGCTAAAAATTAACTAAAAATCAAACTTTTTACTTGCATCTTACAAAACTTCACTTTGGGAGAGAAGGATGTGGTTCTCTTGCTCTAGTAATAGTTCCAAAAGCACCCACACGAGTGGAGGACACAGCACCCAAGAGGTAATAAGCACTAAGAGATAGAGTTGGTAATGATCAAAATCTCCAGATAAGCCTAATCATGCAAGGGAGGAGTGTGATGGCTTCCCATAGAACGAGGAGGGCAAGAAGTGAGGGAAAAAGAATTCCTCCCACTCTAGAAGGGCACTCTAGAAGGAGGTATGAGGGACACGTGGATGAGAATGGGTAAGCATGCCCCTTAAGGTCTAAAATGTTAAGGTTACATTATGTGCACACCTAGGTGCCTTAATGGCCACCTACACTTGGCCAAAATTTCACCCTTCACAAAAATCCCCAAGAGTAATTTTTTGTAATTTTTAAAAATAATTTATTGATTTTCTTTGATAAATTCCTAATGCATCTTGCCCAAATCGACCCCCTATAATGTTCTTGCTTAAGAATATTTCTAGGTCATTACCCATTATTTTATTGTCTAATATTTACATTATCATTGCTCTATAAAATTTTAAAAATAACTATTAGTGAGTCTTAGAATAAAAAATCATTATCATATCCCCACATAATGCTTAGCTGAATAATTTTTCTAGCTTGTTTCTCAATAAAAATTCTCAAGTTCAAACAAGTGCCCTTTTAAAAAAAATCAAAAAATAATTGGTACTATCTATTTCTAAGAGGGAGGGACTTTACGTCTCTCCCTCCTAAAAAGAAAAAAAATAAGATATCCTTAGCTCAAGAAATAGGGATAAGCATGATATCATTGGTCTTCTCCCAAGTAGTATCTTCTAGACACAAGTGTTTTTGCTTTACCAAAATCTCTCAAAGTAATCTATCCAAAGATGTTTTTCTCTAAAATCTAATATCTAGTCAAGCTTTACCTCAAATTCTCCTTGTTTAGGGATGATCACTAGGGCATCATCTAATATTTGAGATGGGTTAACATGTACCTCTTAAAGATACTTGCATGAAAGACATTGTGAATCCAAAGATGAGGAGGTAGAAGTACCTCATTGGATTGATTACAAATCTACCTTGTGATTACATATGGACCATAATACCTTCGAGAGAGCTTCCAGAATTTCCCAAGGATAGGGAGCTCTTCTTTGGTTTGACTCAAAGGAATATAATATCTCCTTCTTTGAATATTCTCTTGGATCTCTTGAGATCTTGATGGATTATCTTGACTTAATGATCCAATTTGTCCAACATCTATTTAGTAGCCTCAACTCTAATCAAAGGATCTAACCAAGTCAAAGTTGTAATTCATTCTTGCCCATACAAGGCCTTGAAAGGAGACATTCCCAAACTTCTATGGTAGGACGCATTATAAGCAAGCACTACCAAATGCAAAAAATAAAACCATTCTCATGTTCTTGACTGTAAGTAAGTTCTAAGCATATCTTCAAAATAACTTGACTTACCCTCTCAGCTATCTCTAGATGATAGGCCGTACTCATTTCAGTGAGTTCCCACGGCCTCCAATAAGGTAGTCCAAAACCAAGAAGTAAACTTAATGTATGTGTCATTGACAATGCAGTGAGATATTCCGTGAAGCCTTACTATTTCTCTTACAAAAATATGGATGATATTGGCCATTATAAAGGTCAACCTTAGTTAATGTGTCCACCATAACCATGATGGAATCATACCCACCTCGCATAATTGGGAGCCCAGTGATGAAGTCCATATTGATACATTCCCATCTATGGAATATTTAAGAGATGAAGCTTCCTTGATCTTTCAACTTTGATCTTTTGATAAGAAAGGCATTTCTTTACATAATTCAACTCTTTTAAATTGAAGCATAGCTCTTTGCATATAATGTGGGTGTCCCGCTAAAGGGTTATCATGTGTGCCTTAAAGAGAATCTTCTTTCGAATCTCCTAATTATGGGGAATTCATATCCTTTTATAATAAAACAGGCATCCATTCTCCAAGGTAAAGCCATTAAGCTTTGGATCCCTGTTATTAAAGATTGAAGCACAATTGGTTGAAAATAAGCATCACGATCAAGAAGACCCTTAACTTGTTCTGGAAGAGGATTCAATGGCATAGAGATGGCCAAACTAAAATCTTGCTGACTAAGAGAATCCGCCCAATCCATTTTCCTTACTAGGATGGAATTTAATTTCAAAGTTCAGCTCTGGAATTAGTTCAATCCATCTCCTCTACCTCGTGTTAAGAATGGGCTGAGAGAAGATCCACTTTAAGCTCTTGTGATCAGTAGTTGATTAGAACCTACATCCTAGTAAGTAAAGTCTCTAGAGCTTAAGTACATGAACCATAACCAAGATCTCCAAATCATGGGTAGGGTAACTCTTCTCATGCATCCAAAGCTTTTAAGATTCATATGTGACTAGATGGTCTTGTTGCATCAAGATAGCTCTAATTTTAATACCATTAGCATCGGACTGCTAGCATCGGTCATCATCACCTCAAATGGTTTGTGAAAGCTCGAAAGCCTTAGTACAGGTTGACAAGCAAGTACCACCTTTAGCTTCTCAAAACTATTTTGGCATGCTGTGTAGGTAGAAATCTTGGTGCAAGCAACTGTTAGGGTTTCACACTCATAATGGAGGGCTCACATGCATTAAGGGAGAAGCCACCATGAAAGCTTGAGAGAGATTAAAGCTATAAATCTTGATTAGTATTGGTTAATTCTGATTAGACTATTACACATTGTCTTTTATACTTGGACCCTTGTTTACACTTATTAACTCATGGCCTTCACACTTGACCATGCCCATGGGCCCCCATTTAACTATTTACACTTGTTTGGCCTTCCAATTAGCCCCATAGGCTCATGGTCCTCTTCCTCATGCCCGTGGTCATTATTTACAACTTTGTTACAAACCATCCCCACCCAATAAGTTTCATCCTCGAAACTTGGGCATCATCATCATTCAATGTAGCATTGGAGATCAAGAGGCCGCACTTGGACATGATTTCACCATGAAGCCGCACTTGGACATGATTTCACCAAGGTTGGAAGCATCACTTTCCATAGGCTAAAAACTATGTAAAATGCTCCCAAAACAATCCCAAACAAGTGCGCAAGGTTGACACTTCACATGCATGAAGCTTCCAAAAGATGAGGATCCATGTCTACCATGTTTAGGGCTGCATAACAGTGAATTTCTAGAAATTCCAGCAAGTATATTCCCTGCTGTCTGCTCCATTTTCATCCCTCATTTACATGCCAAACCTTTTCATGACCTTCCAACATTGATGCGAGCTACCATGAAGCTTCTTTCTCGTGTAAACCCTTCCATTTGATGAGGTATTCCACAATGGCATGGCTGCGCAACACTCTTTCTCTAATGCCCAACACCCTTTTCGGAACATACTCTATCATGCCCTCTTCATGAGTGGCAGCTCATCAAAGACTTGCACTTCCGGTCCCACATAAGGCTTCAATTGAGATACATGGAAGACATCATGTGTCCTTGTTGTTGTTGGTGGAAGCAAGAGTTGGTATGCCACTTCACCAACCTTCCTCAAGACCTTGTATGGACCATAATATCGATGAGCCAATTTAGTGTTGGTGTTGCCTTTTTTGAGAGAGGCATATCTAGACTCAGGGATTCTCAAAAACACAAAATACCCTTCCTTGAACTCCATTGGCCTCCTATGTTAGTCCTCATAAACCTTCATCCTCTCTTGAGCATGCTTCATGTTCTCTTTGCATTGTTGAAGAAGTGTAAGCATCTTCTCAACCTCTTCCTTGGCACTTGGATTCACATCCTCTTGCTTGGAAATCATGCTTGGTACATTCACCTTGTACCCATATACAAAGCCTCAAATGGCAACATTCCAATGCTACCATGATATGTACTATTGTTAGAAAATTCAGCAAGAGGCAACCACTCAACCCAAACACTTTGAATCTCATGGCAATAGTGTCTCAAATAGGTCTCCACCCAATTATTCAAATAGGTCTCCTCCCACTTATTCACTCTCTCTGTTTGACCATCGGTTTGAGGATGATAGGTGGTGCTTGGTGTGAGCTTGGTACCCATGATCTCAAACAAAGTCCTCCAAAATGAACTCATGAATTTGGCATCTCTATCACTAACAATTTGTTGCGGCATACCATGCAATTTGAACACACTTTCCACAAATTGTCTTGCAACCATAGATGTCGTGTACTTCACTTTGGTAGGGATAAAATGTGCCACCTTAGTCAACCTATCCACCACCACATACAAGTTGTCCCATCCCCTCTTTGTGTGAGGAAGTGCCGTGACAAAATCCATCGACGTATGAGTCTATTTCCCCTCGGGAATGGGTAAGGGCTGTAGCAATCCACCCGTCTTATGTGTTGGATCCTTGTTGAGTTGACATGGCATACATCTTGTCACATAATCATGCACATCTTTCCACATGCCCTTCCAAAATAAGCTCTTTCTAATCTTTTCAAATATTTTGTAAAGGCCCAAATGTCCCACCATTGGTGACGAATGCATCTCCTTAATCACCTTAGCTTTGTACTCCGAGGTAGGAACAAGATAGACCTTATCCTTGTTGTAGTAAAGGAGTCCATTTTGTAGCTTAAAATTGGGCACCAATTGAGACCCTTCATCGTCCAAAAGATATTCTTCTTGGATATTCATCAACCAACCTTTGTGGACCTCCGAAATGGCCGATAATGAACATGCCCACATCCTTGGCAAGGCATCGGCAACTACAGTGTCTTTTCCCTTAGTATAAGTGATCTCAAAATCATAATTTTGTAATGTAGCTAGCCACCTTCTTTGCTTGGGTGATAAGATGGGATGATATAGGAAATACTTGAGCATTCAATGGTCACTCCGCACATAGAAATGACTACCATAAATAGAGGTAGTGATGCCACTTTTTGATAGCATGCATAATAGCAACCATCTCTTGATCATAGACATGCATTTGCATTTCCTTCTCAATTAACTTCCGGCTCTCATAAGCAATAACCCCATGATCTTGGCAGAGTACCGCCCCAACACCTTTCCCACATGCATCCGCTCTCACAATGAATGGTTTTGTGAAATCCGGACATACCAATATAGGGGCTATAGTGACCAACTTTTTTAACTCTTCAAAGCTTTTATCCACAATTGCATCCCAAAAGAAGGCCTCCTTCTTAAGCTTGTCGGGTCAGAGGGAATGCTATGATGGCATACCTCTCTATGAATCTTCTATAGAAAGAAGATAGACCCAAAAATCCTCTAAGTTGAGTGACATTGTTGGTATGGGCCAATTTCTCACACAATCAACCTTCTTGGGATCCACTTTGATTCCCTCTTTGCTCACAATATGACCAAGATAATCCATCTCATGAGCCATGAAAGTGCATTTGCTCTCTTTAGCATAGAGTCGATTGGCACGCAAAACCTTCAAAACCTCCTCCACATGCATCAAATGTTCCTTCTCCCATTTGCTATAGATGAGAATATCATTGAACACTAGCACAAACTTGAAGAGAAACGGCATTTTGTTCATCAAGGCTTAGAATGTTGCGGGTGCATTACATAATCCAAATGGCATCACTATAAACTGAAACAAGCCTCTTTCTATCCTAAAAGTTGTCTTGTACTCATCCCCTTCCTTCATTCTAATTTGATGATACCCCGACCTTAAGTCGATCTTGGAGAAGTACTTTGCATCCTTTAGCTCATCTAGGAGGTCATCCACCTGGGGTATAGGGAACCTATTCTTCACCATAATCTTGTTAAGATCCCGATAATCTATGCACATCCTAAAGAATCCATCCTTCTTCTTCACAAGTAGTACGGGAGAAGCAATTGGTGATTGGCTAGGTTCCATCTCTATCAACTCCTTGACTTGCTTGGCAACTTCATCCTTCTCCACGTTCAAGAGCCTATAGGGTGGCTTGTTAACCACTTTTGCATTCAGTTCAAGCTCAATACCATGATCTACATCCCTCTTAGGTGGTAAACTCTTGGGCATTTGAAACACATCTTTGTAAGCCTCTAAGAGCTTGGCCATGTCACCATGCATTTCAGTTTTGCTTTCCTTTGAAGACTCCTATTTGCAAAGCTGTAGTACATACACACATCCCATCCTTTTTAGCTCTCTCTTGAGCTTCGTGCCATTAATCAAGGTCAACTTGGATGTAGTAGTACCCCACAGTGTCACTTGACTTCCCTCATGCATAAAGCTCATGAATTCCTTCTTTAAATTCATAGAGAATGTGCCAAGTGTGGATAGCCAATCACATCCCAACACTAAGTCAATTGTCCCCATGTCCAACACTAAGTCAATTGTCCCCATGTCCAACACTATAACAAATTAGCTTTGCAAGCATAATCCTTTGAAAGCAATACCTCCGTGTCCCTACACGCCATTGTGCAATAATCCATACTTTCCCCATTTGCCACTTGCACAACATGCAATTCATCCAAAGCATCGGGGTACAACTTGAGATTGCACAAGGAATTCCAATAGACAAAGCTATGTGTACTACCACTGTCCACAAGTACATGTGCTTCTCTACCATTGATCATAGCCTTGATTCTCAATGTCTTAGTGCCCTTGCAACCGGCATAAGCATCCTGTGACAACGTGCAAAGAATAGCATCTTTCTTGCATGCAGTTGTAGTACATATAGGCAAACCATCATCGAAATCATGGATCCACCCGAATCGAAAGGGAATTTACCATCAACCTCATGATCATCTTCTTCATCATATTTGTCATTGCAATCCGCAAATTTTGCTTCTTCATCCTCCATTCATTTGGCACCCATATTGAGACAAATATTTGTATTGTATTAAATAAACGCCATTGACGTGGCATTTAATTAATACAGACCTTAGGCATGAGTTCCCCCATGACCACCCCCTCCCTCTCCTTCTTCTCTCTCTCCCTCCCTTTACTCGTCAAATGAGTCGTTTATGGCCTTTTATAGAAAATTGTGAGACCTTAAATAGAAAGGGTATGGGCGAATGCATGGAAATAGAAAGCATATGGGGGGTCATCATTTCATTACCTTAAATAGAGAGGACATGGAGGGGTGAATGCATGGAAATAGAAAGCATATGGGGGGTCATCATTTCATTACCTTAAATAGAGAGGACATGGAGGGGTGAATGCATGCAAATAGTAAGCATATGGAGGGTCATCATTTCAAACCATACTAAAATGGAACCTTAGAAAAACACTCTTATTCTTGAAAATCTCATAAAATATATCGCATGGAAATGCCAAAAACACTTTGGTGCCATATTGGCTAGTCAACGTTGGATAATATAATTTCATTCTCCCTCAATTTAGATATTCAAATTTTTTTTCTTTGGATTTCGCAATTTGAAGGTCACTGATTTTGTGCATTGAAATGAAATTGTTTAGTCTTCAACGTCATCATTTATTCCATTTTCACAATTTTATAATTGCAAACTTTTGATTAGCTTTTCTCGTCTTTATGAGTGGCAATGTGCTAAGCTAACTCACATGATGGTCTATCTAAAGCTATTTAAAATATATAGCTAGCTACTCTTTACAAGAGTGACTCATTTATAAATAAAATCAAAATTATTTATATTAATATCCGTGCTAGAATGATGTTATTGATGAGAAAATTATATAAAAATTTATTAAACTCGTAAATTACCTAATTAATAAAAACATGAAAGGGAGTGTATATATATTAAGGGGCAAGAGGCCGGGGGGAGGGGGGGATATGAGATGGAAATCACAAGATACGACAAAGAATTTATGAATAACAAATGGACACAATTGAACACCAATATTGAAAGCCAAAATGAAAATGTGTATTAAAGAGTAAGCTACAACCAATATTACCAAGTGATCTATTCTCGAACTCCCTCTTCTTGGGGTCTCATCCTTCCACCATTCATTTGCTTTCTATTCATCTTCAAGGATCCTTGCAGCCTAGCCCTTCATGGCCCTAGAGTTCCCAATTGGTGGTTTATTTTTGCCTAGCTTTTTGGAGATTGGATTTGGCAACTTATAAGTACTAGCCTTGGCCTAGGATTTCCTTGTTTTCCACTAATGAGCTTATGGAAGTGCCTTGCATTGGATTTTGCACTTATCATATCCACATTACTTATGTGGCTCCATTTGTGGTAAATATTATTCTAGGTCATGCAATTTGGTATTGCAACTGTTGTGTGAATGCTTTCCTTAGAATTCTCCTCCTAAAGAAATATAGTCATTAACATTTTAACTAGATTGGTTTACATGCATCCAATGAGAATCAGTTATACTAGTTATTTGCTTTACTAGAATCGGCTACTTCTAGTAACTAGTTGTTGCCAATTTGTTAAGGCTTTCTCTAGCTTGTTATGGTTCTTTCCAATTTGATATTCTAGACACTTTGGCTAATAGCCTCATAATCTTTTTTTTTGGCAATATACCAATTGTAATGATCTTTCAATCTTTTGGCAACATACCAATTATAATGATGTCTCACTCTTGTAATGCAAAAAATACCATAAGCATGTGAGTTGGAAAATAGGAACTTAATGGAGAATAATATAAGCTGCAAAATTATTAACTTAATAGAGAATAACAATAGAAAAGAGCTAAATATTTGTAACAATAGAAGGAGCTAGTCTAGAGGGCCAAGGAATATTTTAAAGCCTTGGTTGCACAAACAACCGGATCCAAGAGGCCAATCCAGACCCAAGTAAAAAACAATAACCTAAAATTAGTTTCTTGCTCTCTATTCAAGCTAAAAGCTTACCTAGTCTTGCCAAGAAATTTGTCGTGGGAGCTATGCGTTAGAGCCGCAAAATGCAACTTCCCGGGTTGTAGGTGTGCTAGCCCATTGTTCGGATCCTCATTCCATTTCCACAACATTGAAGGGCTCCATAGCCATGCAGTGTGAAGGACAACCTTGAACCACCTAGGTGGAGGAAAAAAGAAGACTCTTACACTATGGATCAAACTCCCAAGAGTGTAAATAGATGGGGGAAGCGCATGAAAAGGGAGATCCTACTTAAGCATGCATCCATCTAGCTTTGCAGCAAAACACAAGCAAGACAGTAGGGAGAGAGGGAAGAGAGCTCATAATAAGTATTCTATTACAAGGGGAATGATTACACTATATGCATATGGCTAGTGTTCCCAATTGGCCAACCATAACTTAAAAATAGTCCATGGCTTGAGAAGAATTTGGGGGGAGAGGGTGAGCTTGATCATGGTTGTCCTCATCATCAAGCAGAATTGGATGGTGACTACTACTAGTGCCTTCATGATCCTCCTGCCCCGCCCCGCCGATGGGATTTCCTCACGAAATTTGTCACTTCCGGATCAATTCCAAAGAAGTACTTTCTTGCATCAGTATCCATGAAAAAAATAGTCTCTACATCCACACATTCCGTGGGGTGTGGAGTTGTCATTACCTTCCAAACAACTCTGTTGCTCTCTTCTTCTCCATACCATTCCATGTCTTGTGTATTATCCATAACGTCGCTGGATAGTACTTTCCACCTTGTATCATCCGCAACAATGTGTTTTCTAATGTAGCACCTTACTTATTAAGGATATAGTTATCCATGTATACGTAGGCACACTCAAACAAATTAACTAGTGTCAAAGAAACTTTGTTCTTGAGGTCGCCTTGCCCATACAGGGCATACAATTCACGCCCACGGCTGGTTTCTTCCGACGATGACACATTGTGGGAGAAGAACTTAAAATTATTCTTGTGTAAATCTTTCATACAATACCCAACCATACCTTCAAAGGTATACATGCGTGGTTGGCGGAGTGCTGTGCACATCACGATCCCACCTTGTGGTTTCGATATGTCCCACTGCATATATCTCTTGATAAGCTTTCCAATGCTTATCAAGGATGGTGCCATAATTGTAATCACCATTTGGAAGTGCAAGCGATTAAGGGTTCCACCTTTCTCAAGGGCAAACAACCCTTTAATGTTTAATGCGTTCCACTCGTACAAACTCTTCAACGGCCTGCCCGTTGGACAAGTCGATGTCCCCATTGCCCACACCTATCGTAACAGATGCCTCAATCAGCTTATTTTTTTTCGTAAGAGCATATTTGTGACACTTAGCAAATAGAGGGCTCTGAGTGCAACTTCTTGCTTTCGAGGAACCTGCAACAACCAGAACAAAGGAGTCGTGCTCAGTTGTAAAGAACGTTTCTCTCTCTGCAAACATGTTTCTGGCAAAAGAAACAGGAAGTGCATAAGTCACATAACCTTGAGATCTCGCAGCTCTTTTAACTGCCACAAGATTACGTACAGAAGGAGACCTTGTAGGAGGAGTAACAACCCTCACTAGAGCAGAGTTCACACAGGTTCTCCTAGGTACAGTACTGACAGTTCTTTGTTCATCACAAACAAGAGAGGCAGACACACCAATAGGAGCAGAGTTCGTGATGTCACGCAAAGGAAATCTTCTACGCAGCATCGTGAGAAAGACATGAATAGAAGGACGGAGACGCCATAACGAAGGCAACCGTAGGTGCCACATGTAGCGTGCAGGACCAACCCACATGATCCATGCTTCCAGAACGCAGACGGCATCAATAAGAAAGGACATGTAGAGCAACACGTCAAGAACCAGAAACATCCAATAAGGCACATGCATCACAAATCCACCTTCTACAGCATCCTTGCATTAGACCAACAAATAGGAAAGAGACGAGTTGCGACGTTGACACCACGAGAAAGGAAACACAGCACTCCGGAGCCGACACCCTCGAGAACAGCAAGAAGCGTCCCTCTCGCAAGATGCGGGAAGATGCGCATGCACTAGTCAAACAACAACATATTAAAGACCCAGGAAAATGCGCATGCATATGTCGAAAAACAACACCAAGTTGCGACACGTGTAACAACATGTAGCTACGACCTATGACTCCATGCCAAGTCCAAAAAATAACAAGATATAATTAATTAATTAATAAAGAAAACATTGTGGTGCCATATTTATTTTGAATCAAACACTTGTATGCATAGGTACTCTACATTTATGGTGGTTTTTGAAATTTGGAAATCGGACAGCTTAGCTTATCTGCAAGAGAGAGAGAGAGAGAGAGAGAGAGAGAGATCTGAGAAAGAGCCCCGGCCCCCCTTTATCCTAGTGTTTGAGCATATCTCCCAAGCTTTAGCTTATCCTAGTGTGTCTGGTAAATAGATTGTGTTCGAACATCCATGATATCCAGCTTTAGCTATCCATAGTGCAGCGTGCGGTGTCACGTGATAGGGGTGTAGAGTGGGTTTAAACTTCGACTTGCCTTCTCTCTAGCTGCCACAGTGAACCCAGACAGCGAGCTTTTCCGCCTGTTTTTCCTTCAACGCATTGCTGGTTTCTTGTGGTTTAGCACAGATCTATCACTGAACAACTCGTCAAGCAGTGGCATACCAGGGAGTTTATGTATAGCTAATCAGCTCGCACCGGCAAGAAAGACCACTAGGGCTCACAAGGGGTCAATGCCCACCAAGCACTTGATTAGCTTGCCACATTTACTTAACATCCATCCGTGTTACCGTGAGCAACCCTACTTGTCGCCCATAGTGGGCGATAGAAGGGATCTTGTCAGAGGAAAATGCAAAATTCTTCTGGCCATGGCGGATTAAGAAGAAAGCTCATAGACAGATTATTTTCCATTTAGTAGCTTAACAGACCGCCATTGTCAAAACATTAGAAAAAAAGAGATGCAGAACTCTTCTGGCTGTGATGGGTCAGTGAAGCTTCAAGGCCCCCCTGTTATCCTGCCTATGGCGACCTCGTTTGAGTGCCTCAACCTCTCGTACACTTTCTACAAAGAAGTTCCACTGGCAGAGAAAGCCTCCCCATGTTGCTTGCCTGTTCACAGCTCTAGGAGCCAGCTTATCAGTAGTGGGGAATTCAGGTTAGGGAATCTAGGGTTTGGGGTGAAGGCTGCCGTCGTAATGGCAAGACACGACAGTCATCATGCCAAGTTTTGGGACATTTTCAATGGGTCTGTAAGATGGCACTGTGACAGAGTGCCCTCAGGGTTTTCATGTTCCAGCTTGGAAGCATTTGGGAAACAAGATGAGAATGGAAAGGCAGATGCAAGCGGCGATGATGGTGGACAGCATGAAATGGCCATGGTAGACAAGCAGAAAAGAGTGTTGATATTGATGAGCGACACGGGTGGTGGCCATAGAGCCTCAGCGGAGGCCATCAAGACTACTTTCGAGCTTGAATATGGTGATGAGTATCAGGTCATTGTTTTCCTTGTTTTTTTTTGCAATTCTGCACTGCAGCTTATGTAGTTTATTTATTTCCTTGCTGATACCATTTAGACATACCCATTTTTTGAACTTTTCTAGTTGTGTAAGATGCACATTTTGAAGCATCTAATTTCCTTGCTTTATCTGAACACCCAACTTCACCCCATCTTGCTGATGGGATGGGGTATAGCGATCAACCACCTGGGATGGTGGTTGCCATTATTGTGCCCAACGTCCAACTTTTCACACATCTGCACCTACTTTTGTGTCACACTTGGAAGCCTTCATACTACTGGTTCATGCACGCAACATGGCCTTGCTCTGCTCTGATATCAATGGAAGCCTTTTACATGCATAATTGCATTGTGCATGCTTTGGTGAATTAATTGAAGATAAGAGAGGAGAGAGAGCACACCAGACACAGCATTGGGTCATAATAACCCACTAAAGAGCCCCCACCTTATGGTGTGTGTGCTTTATTATGCAGGTGAAATAAGTACAATGCATATCTTAATCTGATATCTCTTTTTTTACTCAGTTGTGCTTTGGCATTCGTACCCAGACTGAACAGCAGCCACCCTTGCTGCTCTGAACATTTTCTTGCCAGAACAACCTGCCTAGTGAGTGACTCGTTGAAGATACAATGGTTTGTAGCAAAATGCTTGTCTTTGCTCCTCTGCTGAAGTGGAGTACTGAACTGTCTTGGACTTGATGCCTTCCCGAATGCGTGAGATGCTCTATTAATCTGCCCCTGGACTGGGATCAGATGAAGAATTAGGGAAGGGGGGAGGCTTTAATAGGTACAATCGCCTCCTTCTGATGGTCAGCCTGCCCGATCCGCTATCCGACCAGATCCACACCTTGCTGCTGTTGCGTGACCAACTGCTCGACCTGCCTGGCCTCCTGGCCAACCTGCCCAGCAGTGTCGTGCGGTCCATGTGCCACCAGGCTGCCTGACTTAAGCATCTTACCTCTTGACTGATCTACTGTGATGTCTGATGCCCCGCATTTGGCCTAGTAAGCTATGCAGACAATTGTATACCGGGCGGCAAAACTGCGCGGGGTTCGGGCATGTACAATTGCCTGGCATTACCCAAGCCTACTCTGATGGCCATTGGGAAGTTGTCTTTGGACCAGAGCTCACAACGGTGCACTATGCTCATCATTAAATCAGAACTTGCACATATTAAATATGCATGATGGAGCCTTTAGTTCAAAGCTGTGTATTCATTGGTGAGTGCAAATCAGTGGTGACTTGCCCTCGGGATATGCGGAATGCTCCTGTGATCTAGGCTGGTTAAATTCAGGATGGGTGCACAGCCAATGAGCATCCAGCATTTTGATGGGATGGGTGCCCCCTTTTTACATACTGAAAGTTGAGTCTCCCACCTAAATGCTGACTAGTGACTGACACCTCATGCCCAAAAAGGACAAAATGATGGACAGCCAACTCCAGCTGGACTGTCATTCTCTGCGGCCTCCTCTGGACATGAGGCCAATTTTTATATGCCACCAGGGGCACAACACAGATTCCCAGATAGCAGTAACACTCTTGTAAGCTTGCTGAGAAGATATGCTACCAGTCGTGCCCCTCTCATCGACACATACTAAACATTGGCTGTTGGATTATGCACAGGTGGAAGCATAGACAAAGGAAGAGAGAGAGAGAGAGAGAGAGAGAGAGAGAGAGAGAGAGAGAGATGGAGAATGCAGACAAGATCACTGTGATTAATAGCAAGAGGATTACAATGGCAATAGCCGGCAGATTGACATTACAGTGTGCTTGAGGATTGGATGGATAAACAAGTGTTGAGAGAAGTCCTTTATAAAGGAGGCCATGAACATGAGAAAATACAAGTGCGCCGGTAAAAGGGCCATGTTCCCACAACACAGAGATGCATAAAATTCTAACACCCCCTCTGCAGCTCATAGTGTGTAGAAGTTTGAAGAAGATAAGCTGAGGAAGATGCAACCATGGACACTCCAGCATTGCGTAGTACCGGATACACCTTGTAAAGAACACTCGCCAACCTGACTCCTCGAAACAAAATGCCACCCTGAACAACAAAGAAATTTGCTTGGCTCCGAAGTCCCACACCAGTGTGCAGTGAACTCCAAGTATATAGAATGATGAGTTGTCGGACAAACTGCACCCATTATCCCCCAATGGTAGACTATGAACACATCATGCCCCAAAACCTCGAACAATGAACTCGTAACACGTCCTGTCCATAGTCTCTGCTACAACAAGCAATGAACTTGGAACACATCTGCTGACCTTGTCTTGCTAGATTTTCCATACTTGGAACTCTGACTCACGGTTCCCATGCACCAAAAAATTGGAGTTGCTAACAGCCCCCTCTCTTACCCACAAGCCTTCTCTAGCTGGAGGCACGTGGGGGGAAACTATCTGAATAACTAGAGAACACCATCCCGGTCCTCCTGGGCCGGAAGTGCCCTTGGAGCCCAAGATGGGTCACTAGAAGCATTTGAATTAGTGTCCTGTGTTCGGTCTTTGCTCTTCTTCTAGGATGAAGACTTGCCCTTGCCCTTGCCCTTGCCCTTGCCCTTGCCCTTGCCCTTGTCCTTCTTCTTGGACAAGTAGTCTTTATACAAATTTCCTTTCTTCCCTCAAGAGTGGCACTGGCTCTGACCTTTCTTCTGTACTGAAGCAAGTACGTGATCCTGACCATTAAGAGACATCTTGACCTTTCGCTATGAAATGAGGACAGACTCTTCTTCCAAGAGAAGGGAGCTGAGGTCATCAATTCAAATTGCTTTCTATGACTTGGCACTGCTAAGCCTGAGAAACCACATCAAACTTCGGAAGAAGCTTTGTCAGGATAAGTGCAGCCAATTGAGCAGAGAACAAGGTGACACCCATTGCTAGTAATAACTTGTCATGGATAACCATGGCCTTCATTAAAACGATAGCATTGAACCATAGTTGTTTCTCGTACCGGTATGAACCCATTCGTACGGTACCGTACGGTGTTGTATGATGGTACGAGTTCTCCCTCCCCACCTTGAGGAAAAAAGACGCCTCAGACAGCGGCTTCAGTGATTGCTCGGGCAGCAGGACTCCCGGCCATTCGGGTTGTGGTTCCGTCACCGGAGTCCCTCCCGAAGACGATCCTTCTCCCTTGTCTTTCTGGAGGACATATGATACAGCGCGTGGAGTATTCGGGCCTCCCCGGCCAGTGTTACATATGTCGGGAGATGGGCCATCTCGCACGCGCCTGTCCCCGCAAGGGGGCTCATCCTTCACGTTATGCCGCCTCCGGACCCCCTGCAGCAGGAGACCCGAGGGGTGGCCATCCACTTCAGAGACCGGACATCCCTGGCTCGTCACAGCAGGCGCCATCATCTGACGAGCAGGCCCCGGCGGAGGATGCCGCGCAGTCCCAGGAGGCTGGCGGATGGCAGGAGGTTCGCCGGCGGAAACGCCCGGCCCGCAGGGACTGTCGTCGCAGACGCCAGCAGGCAGCACAGGCTGGCGGACAGGCGACTCCGGCTGGCGTACAGGCACCTACCCGCACTTATGCTCCTGTCAGGGATAGGCGGCCAGCAGGTCCCACCCCGATGGACGAGGATTCAGACTCAGTGCCCGTTGAGGCCGCTGGTGGAGCCTCCCACGTGGAGACCCCGCTCCCACCTCCCCCCGCGGGGGGCCCCCCACCCTCCTTGGAGCAGATTCCTGAGGATCCTGGGCCGCACTCTTCGACCCCCGGCTCCCCTTCCCCTCACCCGGAGAGCACTCCTTCCACCCTTCCTTCTCCCCCCCCAGCCCCCCCTCTCCCACCTCCCCCGGCGGCCCCCCCTGACACCTATCCTCTGGCAGATGCCTCTCCATCCTCTCCTCGCTCTCCCCCCTCCTCGCCACGAGCCCCCATCCCTCCCTCGGCCTCTCCAGGATACTTCGCCAGACCACCCACTGCCCCGGGGCAGCGCAGCTGGGTAGGCCAGAGCTCAGTCCAGCGGCTGTTCCACCGCCACTCCGGGCCGGTGGAGATGGCGATCCTCGCCTCGCCCGCCACAGAGTTCTCTCCAGCCTCCCCTGGGGGGCCCCCGCGAGTGATGGGGCTACCAGTGGATTACGGTTTTTTCAGGTGCCTCCAGCTGGATGCTGGCCCGTTCGAGACACTGGTCGCGCCCTTGCGAGTTTGCGTGGTGTGCCATCCTGTAGAGGAAGTTTTGCGTGATCAGATACTGGAGTTTTCTCATCACTTCAGTGACTTGGGGCTCACGGACCTATTGCAGACCCGATTACACTCAGCCCGCATGAGCCTGTTTGGTATAGGAGACTGGCGGGCGGATCCGGTCCACACCTCAGTTGAGGCGGTGCTTCTGATTCTCCTCCATGCCGCCCCGAGGGTGCAGCCTACCTTTAGATACATATATGCAGAGGATTGGTCTCACGCCTATGCCCTGGACAGGGCGAAGGCGGAGTGGGGCTGGACACAGAGACAGGTCACCCTTTTTTTGGAGAGACTCCGCACCCGGACAGACAGTGATTATTCTCCCTCCAAGCCGGCGCCCAAGACTCACAGAGTGGAGGGCAGATCATCCGGGCCGGCTGAGAGGGGTGAGCCAGTGGAGGTTGCTTCACTTGCCATAGCTCATCCATGAGGATCCTCTCATGGAACATCTAGGGTCTCGGTGGACATCGCTGCTACATTGGCCGGGGCAGACTTCGCCAGGAGATCCAGAGGGCTCTCGTTGGAGGACCCATCGATATCCTTTTCATCCAGGAGCACCACCTTTCTGCTGGGCGTACCCGCACCTGCGGGAAGATCTTGCCTGGCAGGAGTCACACTTTTTGGTCACCGGCATATGGCTCCCAGGGGAACCAGGGTGGAGTATGCATCTCAGTCAGCGAGCAGCTTCTATCTGAAGTTGTGGACTCTGGCATTCTGGTCCAGGGTCGTGCGCAGTGGATCATCCTTCGGGTTGGGGAAGACCGCATTGGCTTCCTCAACTTCTACGCCCCTAATGGGGCGACCGGGAGAGCCGAGTTCTGGAGCACCATTAGGCAGTCCCTCCCCTTGGCAGACCACTGGTGCCTCGGAGGGGATTGCAACATGCTAGAGGATGCAGAGGACAGGATGGGGGGCAGCCAGGAGACCATTCATGGGCCGGAGCTAGCTGCCTGGGAGGAACTAGTGCTTCAGGTGAGAGGCCAGGATCCGTGGACTCTCCCGGAGTTTGGCAGGTTGCAGGGGAGCCTATCTTTCTCGCGCTCGGATAGACGGGCCACAGGGGTTAACCTATCCCGCATCGACAGGTTTTACATTGATGAGTGGGCCTGCGATAGAGGTGGCACAGTGGGCATACTTGCAGGCTCCTCGTTTTCAGATCACCATCCAGTGCTTCTCCAGATTGAGGACCCCATAAGGGAAGAGCAGAGCCAGAGCGTCCGGATTCCAGATTGTCTCATAGAGGAGCCCGAGATTGCGATCGGAGTTGAGCAGGTCTGGCAGGAGCTGCAGTTCAGGAGAGGATCGGCAGCCAGCGATCTTGCCAGTGGCTTACAGGAGATTAGCCAGATGCTCAGACAGGCTGCCTTGGACCGGCTGGAGGCTTTCAGAGAGCAGGAGAGGAGCCTACGGAGGAGTCTAGCGTCCCTCCAGAGACTCCAGGAGAGGGATCCTACGAGCCCTTGGATCTCAGAGCAGATGGAGTCAGCTCGCACGGAGATCAGATCCATCGAGGAGAGGAGGGTGGAGTTCCGATTCCATGCTCGGGCTTCCTTTTGGACACAGGCTGGGGACAGAGTGACTCGAGACTTCTTTGAGGCGACAGGGCCTCGCTTCAGACGAGAGGGTCTCAGGCGTCTCCGGCAGGCTGATGGCCAGGTTGTGGTGGATCCCCCCAGGGTTCGGACTATAGCCACAGATTTTTACAGGGACCTTCTCTCTGCTGAGCCAGCAGATGACAGGGTGAGAGAGGCTCGGGAGGCAGTCTGGAGCTTCACGAGACCGGTTGTGCCGGCCCATTTACAGCACTCCCTTCTCTCCCCCTTCTCGGATACGGAACTGGAGGAGGCTCTTCAGGCATTACCTCGGGGCAAATGCCCAGGAGAGGACGGTCTCTCGGTGGCTTTCTTCCAGAGGTACTGGGGCCTCTTACACAGGGGCTTCAGATTGGCATTCCAGGAGATTATGGAGTCAGGAGTCATGCCGGACAGCATGGCTGAGGGTTTGATCCACTTGATCCCCAAAGAGGGAGGAGACAGACTGGAGATTAGACAGTGGAGACCGATCACCTTGCTAGGCACGGCCTACAAGGTCCTAGCTAAGGCGATCAGCAGGCGGCTTCAGCCTCACCTTCCGGACATCATCCACTCCACGCAGACTGGCTTCATCCAGGATAGGAGCATTCTGGATAACATTTTCTCCTTCTGGGAGGCTACGGCTCTGGCTAGATTTCGACAGGAGGATCTGGCAGTGCTCCTTCTCGACTTCGAGAAGGCATATGATCGGGTGGACTGGGCCTTCTTGGAAGGCACTATGGAGAGGATGGGCTTCCCCCCTCAGTGGATCCGTGGGGTCTCTGCACTCTACTCATCGGCTCATAGCCAGGTGCTGATACAGGGCGTGCGCGGAGAGAGGTTCCAGCTCTCGCGCTCGGTGCGGCAGGGATGCCCCTTAGCGCCCTTTCTTTTTCTTTTTGTGGCGGAGGCCATGAGCACTTTTTTGACGGCACAGGATACAGGTTTGCGGGGCCTCCAGCTTCCCATCCGTACCTCGGAGGAGCTCCTAGACTCGGAGTTTGCGGATGACACTGCTGTCTATCTTCAGGGAGGTGAGGAGAACCTCCGCCGCTTCGCCTTAGCCATGGACAGGTTTTGCAGAGCTTCGGGCGCTTTGATCAACTGGCACAAGTCGTGTGGGCTGTGGGTCAGCTCTATGCCCCCCCCGACTTGGAGGCCAGTTGACGGTTTTCAGTGGCTGCCCCCTGGCACTACAGTGCGTTATTTGGGATGTTATGTGGGCATTGACATATCTCCGGAGCAGCAGATAGCCCCCCTTCTTCTGAGCATTCGGAAGAAGCTTCTGTATTGGAGTACCGCTCGTTTATCTCTGGCTGGCCGAGTAGTTGTGGCCAACCAGGTTCTGCTTGCTACTATGTGGTACATCACTTCCTGCTGGGCCTTCTCTCGGGCATGCATTGGCCAGGTGCAGCGGCTCATCAGGAACTTTCTTTGGTCCGGTGGCGACGGGCGGCCCGCCAGGGCCAAGGTGGCATGGGCGGTGATCACTCAGCCGAGGGAGAGAGGCGGCCCGGGCATTGTTGATCCTATTTGCCAAAGCCGAGCATTGCTTGGCAAGCTGGTAGTTCGTGGCCTCCTGCCAGGCGCTGAGCCGTGGAAGGAGTTTCTTGTTTCCAGGATGCTCAGCCGCACCCCCTCTCTTAGCGGCCCCTGGACCCCCAGCATTAGGTGGATCTTTACAGAGCAGCGATCCAGAGGAGTGGGCCTTGGCTTCGAGGAGCGTTTTGCAGCTAGCCTTCTGAGGGCCTGGTCGCATCTGAGGCCGTCACTCTTCCAGACTCCTCCGGGCACCGATGAGGAGCGCCTGAGGCAGCCATTGATCTGGAACCCCTTGATTCGACTTCCCAGTGGCCATATGGTTGGATCGCGGTCTCACGTGTCGTGGGGCCCTTTGAGCTCCGGCCCAGCCCAGTCCCTGGACGACTGGATATGTTTTCAGCAGCTGCCTCTTGAGGCCCAGGAGAGGAGACTCAGTGGGATGAGGGGCAGAGAGTTGATGAGACAGGACATCGAGGCGGCCATCCCCCGGGAGTGGCGGACCCCAGTACAGGACCCCCCACCTCCACAGTGGATGGGTGTCTTTACTCGGCATGAGATCCTTCTAGCGGTCTGCGGCACAGCGGAGGGAGTCGCCCCACTCACTTTCGAGGTGGGAGAGGGTGGCCAGCTTCAGAGGACACGACTAGATTTGGATGGGCTCCAGGGTTGTATTCTTCAGAGGGTGCGGGTGGTCGGCTTTCATCAGAGACAGTGGCATGTAGACCCCTCACCGGCCTCGATAGGAGAGGACTGTTCTTGGAGATTATGGGCTTGGGACAGCAGGCCTCTTATTCGCCTTCAGTGGGATCCAGGTGAGTGGTTTTGGCGAGATCCCTACTTGGCCCCTACCAGCCCAGGCATCCCCTTTTTTCAGTACACAGCGAGGCTGGGGCGGCGGATTCAGAGGCACAGGATAGCGAGCACCCCGGCGGCGGCCGAGCATTGGCGGCGACAGGGGCTCTCCCCTGCCTTTCTTAGGGACTTCTGGCAGCGCCTGTGGGCCAGCTTCCGGCCCCGGAAGGTGACGCTTTTTCTCTGGCTCACAGCGCATAGAGGACTGGCTGTGGGGGCATGGCTAGCTTTTGGCAGACACCCAGCGTCCTGCCCTCGGTGCGGCCATGCACAGGAGTCGCAGCGGCACTGCTTATGGGATTGCCCACAGGCTCAGCAGGTCTGGCAGCGCGCTCTCAGGATGGTTTTTGCAGGCTCACCAGGTGAGATGCTGGTGACGTGGGGTGCGGTGGCTTGGGCCACGGACAGCGGCCCGGCCCTTGGATATGAGGACGTCCCTGGCAGCGCGACCATCCAGGTCTCTGACAGGGCGATGGCGGTGGTTCCGACGCCAGACTTCTCATCGGCAGCCCCTCAGGAGGGGGTTGGGCACAGATGGGAGATGATCAGCAGCATGACGGCTTGGCACATATGGAGAGCCCGATGCAGGGAGGCCATTGACCGCCAGGCGACTCCACCGGCGGAGGTCATACAGGCCCTCTGGGTGGACATCATTCACACCTTGAGAGGACACTGGGGGAAACTCCAGGGCGACTCGGATCGCATGAGAGGGCGCCGCAAGGCTTTCCTCCGCACTTGGCACCCTGGCCCTTTCCTCACCGCGAGGGGCGAGGATGTCACTTGGCACTACAGGCCTCCAGTCTGGCTTTTCTCACCTCCCACATGTACTACTAGGTAGCCCCCCCAGAGAGCGGCCAGCCACGGGGGTGGAGCTCAGGAGTTCACTGTGTTTTATCCCTCCTTGCGAGGTGAGCTTTGTAGCCTTATGGCGTTTTCTCATTAACTAATAGAAGGATCCTTTTCCCGGAAAAAAAAAAAGAAAAAAAAAAGATTGTAAGTGTTAAAAAAAAACCGTATTTTATCGCACGGTATCCGAAAATGTTATATCATACCAAAAATTCCCGTACGGTATCGTATTTTCGTACCGTGACAACTATGCATTGAACTATCAGCAAAAAAATACTAGACTGTAAAGTTGCCCTTGTAGAGTAACTGTCCTCATCAAGGAATCTCGAGCATAGAGATCCTCCAACTTGGACCAAACTTGATGTGCATTTGCAAGAGTTTGCATGGCCGGTGAGACCTCCTTCGTAATGGTCTGCACAAGCACCAAGTGTGCCTTCGAATTACAATCCTCCTAGTCTTGTAATTCCGCAATGAATTCCTCCTGAACCAGGGTCCAATGCCTAGAGTTTTGGGAATGCTCAGGCTTCTTCTCACTGCCTTGAACAATATTCCACAAACTCTTATGAATGAACCAGACCCACATATTCAGCTTCCAATGAGCATAATTGGTCCCATCAAATTTGTTCTCCTTGTTCGTACAGGGGGAGCCATATCCACAGCAACAACGAATGCCGTAAAGGAGGCCATGAAGCTGTTAGAAGTCATCTCCTGTCTGTAAATTTACACCAGGGCCTCTGTTGTGGGTGTGCCTGCCCAGATTAGGTGTTTTCTCATTTTTCCCCACTCCATATTTTTTCCTATTTTTTACCAAATGTGGGAGGTTGTTTTTGGCTCCTGGCTGATCCTTATGGTGGCTGATTGAGTCTGCTGCCCCTAGATAGTCTGCTGTAGCTGGCCGACTCCACACGTGTGAGGGCCGACTCTCTGGGGCTGGCCGATTGGAGCTTGTGCTGGTTGTGGGCCTTTAGCATGCTGTCGGCTGTCCTACTGCTGGTCGACTGCACATGCGGGGCCATTTTATGGCCCCCCACTTTTTGTATCGGGTATTCCGAGATTTTCTTGTGTATATATAGCAGAGTTACCCGCCTCTCTCTCTCCTTCTCTATTGCTGTATTTTTCTGCAGTGCACTTGCTCTTGTGTTCTCAAATTTTGTCATCATCTTTGTTGCATATTCTAACATGGTATCAGAGCTCTAGGCTCTTGATAGATCTTGGGAATTGTGTGAGCAAGAGGGGGGCTGTTTTGTTGTTGATTGGTGGACTGTTTTGGACTGTTCGGGAAGAGGAGAAGCAAGAGGAAGGCGGGCTGATTTGCTGGACAGCCACTTGCAGGTTTAAGTTCTTTTGTTTTGCCACCCACCCATCCTTTTCAGTTACATCCCCGCAATGGTAGATTTACTTGAGATGGTTGAGAAGCATGTGAATATCCTGACACTCCCCACGTTCCCAGTGGACCGTCAGTTGGACGGGAACAACTACGCCATATGGAAGGTAATGATGGAATCTGTTTTAGAGTCTTACGACCTTGCTGATTTCATCGTTGTTGGGGTTCCACGGCTGGAGTTAGAGGAAGGGGAGCTATCCTCGATTTGGAAGGAACGCGAGGCATAGGCACAGTTATGGGATCGTGTCAATGCTAGGGTCTGTTCTTTCATTTTCCTCAATTGCACACTGCAGGTAATTAATCATATCAAGCATATGCTGCTGGCTAGAGGTATATGGTAGCATTTGATTTCTCTCTATAATAGAGTATCGCCCATGAAGAGGATTTCCTTGGAAGTACAAATGCGGGTTATGAATTCTGCAAAGTCATCGACGATGCGGGAGCACATTAACAAGTTGCAAACTCTTCAGCAAGAAGTTCTTCAAGCTGGGAAGGAGATATCATCGGAGGATATGGCCATCACATTGCTATCGCATTTGCCTTCTCAGTACTCAGCTTTCTACTCTTCTTTGATTACCAATGGCAGGCTCAACACCATCACATGGGAGGAGCTTGTGCCCATGGTCTTGGACTAGGAGGAAAGATTCACGAACCCTCCACAAGGTTGGCCGATTGCTCACGACTAGCATAAACATGAGAAGATACAAGTGCGCCAATAAAAGGGCTATGTTCCTACAATAGAGAGATGCACAAATTCTAACATTGGCATGATGATCCATCGATGCCGAAGAGCTACTGCATCATTTGATTTAGCACAATCTTCAAAAAGGTCATGCTTGGACAACAAGGGGGCCAACATGTCGGCTAGCCCTAGTGGCTTGGTCGGCTAGCCCATGGGCAGCTAGTTCATCAAGGCGGTCAGCTCCTATGGCTAAATTGCTGGCATCGGTAATCACCTCAAAAGGATCATTCCATGAAGCCAACTTGAGAATTGAAGACTCGGAGGCAACTTTCTTCATTGCATGGAATGCCTCGAGTGCTTTGTGTCACCATTTGGTCCATCTCCATTTCTGGAGCCACTGCTATGGGACTGTCACTCCATAGGGCGGCCAGATTTGTGCCATGTTCACATGGGGCTAGGCCAGTGTCCCATGTGAAAGGGCCAGTTTTATGGTGTCACATGGACGGGAGCCAGATCAGTGTCACCCGTGTGCGACCAGTGCTGCGTCACATGGACGGGAACCAGTTTCGTGTCACCCGTGTGTGATTTGCTTCGTGCTGTATGGACGGGAGCCTGATGGTGCCACTTGTGTATGGCGAGGATGGTGTCTTACCTATGGGATTGTCACTCCATAGAAAGACCAGGACATCTTTATTTATATTTGTCACGCCAGTTTTGTGCTCGACAGGAATCTCTTGTACAAGTTTCATGGAAGGGAGATTTCGTCCATTATTTGTAACATGCATTTATGCTTGCATGCATAAATTTGTTTTTGCATGACTTGTTTGCGTGTCTGCCTATTATGCTGTGCCAGTACACTGGACGGGGACGCCCCCAGTGTACCGTGGAATGCTGTTTGCTGACTTGGTGGTGTGGCGTGTGAACAGGTGGTAAGTATTTTCATTTTGGTCTTTTAACTTTAATGTTTATAAGCTAATGTGTTCACACACATTTTCAAAAAGGGCTGGATATTTTCTTTTGATGGTGCCCATAATATTAAATTGGTTTTAAGCCTTTATAACCTTAAAAAAAAAAAAAGCCTTGCATGGGACTCTTTTTGGAAATTTCCAACGTGTGAGGTTGGTGGTTTTCTCTCTCCTTCACTCCTGGTACTGGCTGGCTGCCTCGTACCTGTACGTGTTGTACCCGCCTAAGGCTTGCTGAATTGCACACCCGCCTTACAACCATACTGTACCCACTTTGCAGCCCTACTGTACCCGCCTTACAACCGTACTGTACATGTTTTGTAGCCTTGTTGTACCCGCCTTACAACCGTGCTGTACTTGCTTTGCAGCCATGTTGTACTCGCCACACAACTCTACTGTACCTGCCTTACCATTGCTGTATTGCACCCGCCTGCAAAAATGCAACTGTGGCTGTTGCTCTTGAACCTGTCGGCTGTTGCATCAACACCTATATCCAGTCCTGTTGTTGGCCATTACATTAACATCATTTGGTGTACTTGTTGCCCTTGATGTATCTCACTGCACCTGCCTGTTGAACCCACTGTACCAGCTGTGCAAACAGTACCTGCTGTACTTGCATGTGTGAAGCATTTAATGTATCTGTTATACTTATTGCAAGTACAGTACTTGCATAGTACTTGGCTGGTTGTACCTGCACACGTGTGAAGCATTTAATGTACTTGTTGCACCTGCTACAAGTACAAAACTTGAATACTATCTGGTTGTACTTGATGTGCTTGATTGTACCCGCTACAAATTGTACCTGTTGTACTTGGATTACTTTCACCATACCAGGTGTCCTCATGTTTTCTCATTTGTGTAATTCTGAAATTTGTTAATTTAAATTCAGAGAATTCTTTAAGTTGTGTAGTGCAGGAGCAAAGCATGTATATGCTGACCATGCTCAGGAATGTTCTTCGTGGTGTGGTTAGTATATTTCCCTCTGTGGCGTTGTTAACCGCGCTCTCACAGCTTTTGAGAGTCAGTGAAGGTTTGACTCACCAGGAAATTTGGGAGTAAAGCTCATTGGGGAGAACTAGGTCATGCTCCCTCCGCGGTGTACCCCTTGACTTGCGTTAGTACGGGCGTGCCTATTGGTGCACGGTCCTGGAAGACCAGTGAAAGGCAGGTGTCCATCCAGTGAAGGTGGGAATGAGCTTGTGATTTGGGGCAACTCTGACCAACACCTCTTCATCGATTTGAACCAATTTTATTTGGTTGTTTTCACTCCCTTGTGCTATGGTGGAGGTCGACACTAGCCTCAAAGTCGTCAAAGTGCATTGCGACAATGGTGGTGAGTTTACTTTGCGAGCATTCATTGATTTTTGTAATTGCCATGGCATACAGAGACAATTTTCTACTCCTCACACTCCTCAGTAGAACGGGGTAGTAGAACGGAAGAACAGGATTGTGGTTGAGATGGCTCGATCTCTTCTTTCTCATTCTCAACTTCCTCAAAAGTTTTGGGCTGAAGTAGTTAACACTGTTGTGTCCATCATCAACCGTTCCCCCACAAATGCGGTCGATGGGAAGACTCTAGAGGAGGCACATATTTTGGAGAAAGCCATCAGTTTCTCATTTCCATGTCTTTGGATGTGATGCTCATGTTCATGTTCTCGATTCTCATCGGACGAAGTTTGACCCCAAATCCACCAAAATGATCTTTGTCGGCTATAGCGAACACTCCAAAGCCTTCTAGCCTTGGGATCCCAACAAGGAGAAAGTTATATTGTCTCGGGACGTGCGCTTTGATGAAACCCAGGAGACTTCCAGATCCTCGGAATCACTAGCAACTTCATCAACTCCTTCCTTGGTTCCACCCTCACCATTGGTTTTTACCTCTCCTGCGCTTCCGCCGAGTTCCTCTCTCCCTCCGTGGTGGCTTCACTCTACATTGCGGGATTCTCAAGTCCCTTCTCTGACAATTTATCAGTTTGGGATTGCTCCAGTCGGATTGAGGAGATCTGCCAGATACAACCTCAGAGTGTTGGCATGCTTATGGTTTAACTTTGCATTGATGACTTCCTTGATGCATCATGCGGAGCCTTCTACACTAGAGGAGCCCTTACAAATTCTTGAGTGGCGGCTTGCGATGGAGGTGGAAATGGATGCCATTAATGGAAATAACACATGGGAACTTGTTTCCCGTCCTTCTCATACGAAGTTTATTGGTGCCAAATGAACTTATAAAGTGAAGTTTCTCGCCGACGGTTCACTCAACAAATATAAAGCCCGCTTGGTGGCTAAGGGCTAGGCCCAAAAGGAAGGTGAGGATTTCTCGGAGACTTTTGCTCCCACCGCCAGGTATACCACCATTCGCACTACTCTTGCCATTGCTACTCACTTTTCTTGGCCCATCTTTCAGATGGATTTCAAGTCCACCTTTCTCAACGGGGACCTTCAGGAGGAAATATATGTTAAACAACCCCTTGGCTTCATCCGCGATGGTTTCGAGGACCGTGTTTATCTTTTGCGGAAAGCTCTTTATGGCCTTAAATAGGCTCCTAGGGCATGGTACCAAAAGATTGATGCTTTCTTTCTCTCATTCCTTTGAGAGAACTCCTACCGACAGTAACCTTTACATAGTCACAGGGAATGGGCATTTTTAGACTCGGGAATGTTGGGGATGGCAGCATCTTCCCGTTCCTATTCCCGTCCCATGTCACTCTATAGTCACAGGGAATGACCATTCTCAATCTTTTCCGTCCCCGTTCCCTGTCCCCAATTCGCGTCCCATGTGACTATGAACCTTTATGTTTTGATAGTGGAGGATCACATTATGATTATCATTTTGTATGTTGATGATCTTATTCTCATTGGATCTGACCCCGACCGCACTGCTACGATTATGGATCTTTTGAATCATACCTTTGAGATGACTAATCTTAGTCTACTTCACAGATTTGTTGAGGGAGATGCATTGCTGAAGGCTCAATCCTGAAGAGAGCTTCGGGCTGCCTTGGAACTTAAGCACAAGAGTGCTTGGCTGAGATCGATGTTTGCACAAGACTAGCTTAGGCACACATGCTTCGACACTTTTCTATTGCTGAAAACTATGAAAGAATGAGATGATTTATGCAATGGGCTGAGGGCTGCTTATATATGGATTTATGCTGCTGTCGCCATATCTTCAAGGCTCATGACTGCTGAAAATCATCTTTTATTGATCTTGCTTTCACATGTGTGGTGTGCCTGCTCCTTGTGCTGGATGACTGCTGTCCAGACTAGCCGACTGCCTGTCCAGCACGTGTAGGGCTGCCGACTGGGTCTTAGCCCCTTGTATGCCCTCTCTAGAGTGGCCTACGGTGGTCCACAAGGCAAGGGCTCATAAGTTGGACCCCAACTGGCCTAGAGCCTTTACTCCCTTTTCTTAGTACAACATTAGTCATCTGATCCCAGGCTTGGGGGATAGGTCATAGGTTTAGGTGTTTCCTTTTGGGGCATGTTGGCTAGGGTCTATGGACATACTGATACATAGATACAAAAAACTCTGTTATAGTAGCATCTCTTTCTCTCTTTCTCTTCTCTTTGTTTTCATCTTCGCGTTTTGCATGGTTCTTAATACAGGCAGTTCTTCAGCATGTGACATTGGTATGAGATCCTTGGGGAAGTTCTAGAGGTGCTGAATCGGTGCATATTTGGAAAATCCATAGTACAAAGGTGGCTGTTTTTGGTCTAGACAAGAAAACGCAGCCAAGTGGTTCTTTAACATCAAGTATCTCGGTGGAGCTAGCATGAGGGCAGCCATGGGTTGTAGAGACCCTCAGGTGGGTATCATGGGGTATGAAGCCCTGAGATACTCAGGTCAGCTGCCATGGTACAAGGATGAGCAAAGGAACAAGGGTTGCAGGTTTTCAAGAAGGGATCAATGTCTTTGGCCAAGAAATGTACAGGTCTTCAGCTCAGGGAGGGGACAAGAAGAACAGGTGCACGTTCCTTAGTGTAGAATATAGCACTAGAGATTGGAGCAATCCAAGGTTGGGGCAAAAGGTTTTCAAGACAAGATCCAAGTGGTCAAGAGCGCTTCAACTTCCTGCCCCCCGTGGAAAAGAGACTTCTATTAAGTATGAAAAAAATTTACAACAAGGGAGATTTCAAACCAAGCAAGGGGAAAATCTCAACCCATCGGGTGCCTTGTGCTGCCAGCAAGGCCCACATGAGAGTGAAAAAAATGCCATGATCCCATTCTCTCATGAATTGGGCATGTTTTCTCTCTGCAACCCTGGAAGATCCTTGAATCTTGGTCCAAGTGGCCATGAGCATGTGGATAACATCACACCAGATCTTTTAAATGCACTGTGCCCTCCATGGCCTCAGTGCATCTAGCCTTCCAAATGTGCTAGGCTATGATGCTAGCAATGATCTCCCATGCAGTGTCCAATCTCTGTGCTGGAGGTACGTAGCCCGACTTTGGCATGTCCTAAACATGGTACTACTGCCAACCCACTCCTTGGGTAACCGGTATAATCATATCTTGTCGTTCCCTTCAAACCTGATTTGTGGGTCCGGCTGTGTCAACCAAACAATAGGACCAAAACAAAAATAGGCATCCCACCTCATCCTTCCAAAAGGTGTGCAATTACAATCCGGATACTTTGTGCCTCCTTGCGCTCCCATATGCAATGGTAGACTGTCTATGAAGCTCCTCCACATCTCAAACAAGTTGGGCTAGCGCCAGTGACGGTTCTCCACTGGTTGGTGGCAAGGCCATCATGTAGAGAAAGCCAAATAAAAGAGGAAATCTTTGTTTCCTTGTACGAGTGCCACAACCTTCGTCAAAAAGCTCCCTGAATGTCAAGGGTGATCCCATAATCCTCCCAATGCGGTGTAGAAGTAGGGACTCTTTGGATTTGTTCTAGAACTAAGCGTCTAGCGTTCCGCACAGTGTAACTAAAGAAAAACATGCTTTTCATGGGGTTAAAAGCATCCCTCCACTCCTACTCACGAGGGTCCTAGTGCGAGTATCTAATAGGACACCCATCATATAACCAGAGGCTCCAAGAGTCCGTAATCATCCCTCGAGGGGGATCAATATAGATGTGCGTCCTTGCCTTTGCCCACCACTCTCACCGGCTAGACCGATGGACCCTCAATGATATATTGCCCAAGACTTCTCTTCAAGAGCCATCTATCCTGAATGGACTAAAAGACCGGTACGTTGTCCTCACCCGAAGTGGGAAGGCCAATCACTTGAAGAGGTACCCCTATCTCTGAAAATACCCCAAACCATAAGTGACGAGGCCCTTCCACGAAGTTTTGTGTGATCAAGTGGTAAGGTATGGCTACATTCATTTGCATAATTCTTTGACTAGTGCCTCTGAAGTGCTGGGTGGGAAGCATTCCCTCATCCTCTATGAGACCCATGACCCTGTTCCTATCCAACAATTAAGGGAGAAGAGTCGCCTAGGCAGTCCACTGGATATGTGTGGCTGCTCCAAGAGTTCTACCAGATTCATCCAAGATCAAGTCATTCCACACAATGGGCTGCCTAGAATCCTCCTCAACTGGCCGTAGAGGAATATGAGCTAGCTCCTCATGCAATCCCAGGCTTGCAGAAGAGATCTCATCAAGGGCGAAGAAGGTCGTCGGTGCTCTGCATCTAAGAAGATAAAACGTGGGCTATAAATCCAGTCGCTTCTCCTAATCGGAGTGCACCTCATAATCTATTGCAAAAGAAAGTCCTTCCAATGTTTAGTGCAGGAAAGAAATCATTTGACTACCAGCTTACAAAGTAAAGCCTTACATTGCACCTTCGGGTCAATGATTTTCAATCCTCCCTCTTGCATAGGCATAATGATAGTATCCCAAGCCACTCTTGTCTTGGTGTGTACAATGCCATCTAATCCTGACTAGAGGAAGTTCGGAATGAGCCGACGAAGCTGACCCTGCCAAATCAAGTAGTCGCCAGCAACACTTGGTTAGCTATCAAGGCTCTAGAGGCCAAATCAAGCTTCCTGCTACTCAAATGCTGAAGTTTGCTTTTAATGCTCATGAGCACAGGAGTGAACTGTTGTGTAGGCGAGATGTCAATGCCAACTTGATAGTCAAGGTACTTGGTCTCTCAATCCAAGTAAACTCCACATCCAAACCCCAATCTGTCTGTGGAGAGTCACTAATCTAGAATCTTGCTGAGTTGTGTCAATTGATGGAGGCGCGTGCTGCCAAACAAAACATCTCCAAAGCAGTGCGGAAAGCAGAGAGGCATGCTTGTGAAGCCTCCAAAAACATAACAGGATCATTTGCTAACTCTGAGTCGAGTAACTCCTCCTCAGTGCAAAGAGGCAGCTCGAGGCTCCAGACCCCTAGGGTAGCTATGAGAAACCTGCCCATAGCCTTTGCTACATGCAAGAGACCCCTTTGATCCACTCCTTGGAGAAACCCATCCGTGCCATTGGTCCCAATCCACTGTGTCATAAGCTTTTCCAACGTCTAGCAAGAGAATGGCAAGGGGTTGTTGGCTAGATTTAGCCCACTCCACATCTTCCCAGAATGAAAATATGTCATGGATGAAGCCATTTTGTGTATCATGAATAACTCTCTGAAGAACAGGTTGAAGCCTCATACTCACTACCTTTGCTAAATTTTGTAAGCAGACCCAAGCATTAATTATGGGCCTCCACTGTCAAAGATTGGTCTTGTCCCTACCTTTCGGGACAAGGTGAATAAGACCCTCTGTGATAAAAGGGGCCATCATACTAGTACACCACATCTCTTGCAGAGCAGTAGTAACATCGTTACCAGTGTAATCCAAAGAAGGATGGAGAGAGGCCATCATCCCCTAGGCATTTGCCTTTCAAGAGGGCGTGTGCCTTAGCTCATCCTTCGAAAAGGGGGCATCCAAAGAGGCGCACATATCATCTGTTATAAGCTTGGGCATGCATGGGAAGCCTCCTTATTAGTGGGGGCAGCAGGAAATCAGGGGCAACAGAGCAACAGTGGCGGGGGCAGGTAATTGGCAGGCAGGGCTGAGGACAGTGGGAAAGGAGAGGGGCGGGTAGAGAAGGTGCGATTCGCTCAGGTACGGGAAGGTCGCATCCGCATCAAAATCTTCAGTGCTTCAACTTTTGGAAGCAGGATGCCAAGGGTGGAGTCCACATGCAGTAAAGGGATAATGACAATCATCTAGAAGGAAGGTGGATTCCTGTCATCAAGCTTAGCAAGAGGGGATGTCACATGCATGGCATGTGGACATGCTTAATCCTCATTTTTGGCTATGATTAGGAGCATTTTCAGGCATTGACCAGCGTTTTATGGGATTTTTGGTATTTATTTGTTCAAGAGACCTGGCTGACATCAATCGAGTGGTTGTAGGGGCAATTCCATGAGCCTATAAATAGCAAGGCCTAGTATAGTCATTAGTCATCTGATCTCAGTTTTGTGGGACATGTCATAGGTCTAGGTGTTTCCTTTTGGAGGCCATGTTGACGAGGATCTATGGACATATTGATACATATATACAGAAAAACATTGTTATAGCAACATCTCTCTGTTCATCTTGCACAGTTCTTAATACAGGCAGTTCTTCTGCATGTGACAGTCAGAACGTCTTTCTTTTGAAGAGAGTAAATATATAAAAAAGAGAAACCATCTACATATGAGGAGATATCCTCCAAAAGAAAATTATAGTATCAACTGCCCATAGCTAGCCATCAAAGCCAAGTATTAAATACAACAGTAGATGAGAGTTCTTTTGAATGTATTTACTTTCCTTCACTTTATCCTTTGCCTCAAAGTTTGAACTGCAAGTGAGTCCCAAGAATTGATCTGCACCACACAATGTACATTAGCTTTCACATAGCTCGTAAGGAGTCCTACATTAATTTGAGTGCTATCAGATCCTTCAAACAAAATTCAATTTCTAGACTTCCAAATATCCCATATGCATGTGGACCTCTACTTTTACCCTCTTTGGAAGGGCCCACAGGCTTGCCCAAGGTCTAGTGAGACCAAGATATATACCCACCAAAAAGCTCTTTGCACTATCTAGTCATAGCTTCCCACATGGGTCTAATAACAGGGCAGCTCTAAAAACCATGCCAGCAGTTCTCCATTGAAGTTCTACGTCTTGGGCATCTACCAAAAGAGATTCTTCTAGCCTCCAACTTAGAACCAATAGAATTAGCTCCAACCATTACCTTCCAAAGAAAGACAATCATATGAAAAGGCAGCCCAGCATCCCACAGATTATGGAATCTGAGAGACCAGCCTCCATTACTCAGCTTTACCCTCCAAATCTTGTTTAGTTAGGAGAATTCAACCTCCTTTTCTACCAAATGCATGTTCAGGGATGAAGTAGAGGGAGAACCAAGAGGAGCTCCCCCAATCTGCCTCCTGCCCTGCTCCTCCTCATTGAAGGCTGTGTTAATCTCCAACTCTTGGACTATCTTTGGAGCCACTTCAATCCATTCCTTATCAGACCTTGAAGCCCCAAACATGACAGCAATCTGATCAGCATCTCTCCAGCCCATCCCACAAATCCCCAATATGCTTAATGCCCAGGCTATTATCAATTGTTTAATGCTCAATATCAAGTGTTTTATAATTGAGTTACTGATTAGCACCGTGTAATAGTGGTACTCTGCTTTTTCACATCATCCAATTTTGTATGCATTTTACAGGTTAGCATAACGGACCTTTGGACCGATCACACACCTTGGCCTTTTAATCAACTTCCAAAGAGTTACAGTTTTTTGGTAAAGCATAACACGCTATGGAAGGCAACATTTCATGGGACAGCACCACGCTTTGTGCATCAACCACATTTTGCTTTCACCTCTGTTTTCATAGCAAGGTAGTGTGCTGTTTTAAATATCTTTGAATTTGTACATGTGTATCGATCATCATGCTGGCTGTTTGAATGCTTTACAAGATTTTAAAGTGCCGTTCTTCAAGGTGCAGTCATACTTTGTCTTTATGGCAAACCATTTGGTGAGGGTCGCGGCTTGTGCATTGTCAAGGGTTGTTCACTCCTCAACTGTACCACCAGTGTCCTGAGAACGTACATAACAAAGTTGGTGTGAGCATGATTTTGCTTTTGTATGCTGTGGGATCCACATGCTCTATGTCTTTGAAGTGGAGGCAGCCGCATCAGCCAGAATACAATGGCTTAGATGAAAGTGCTGTAGGGGGCTTTTTCTCTTCAGAGTTCTTATGTGGTTCTTAAGAGGGCGAGCTGGTGTGAAAGCAGTTATTACTTTGGCTACTTGGGTAAACTATACTCGTTGTAACATGTCGAAGCTTTACAGAAAAGGATTACACTTTGATAAAATACTCTCAGCCCTTGGTTCTTTATGATGAATAGCACAATGTAGAGAGAAATGAAATGAAATGAAATGTTATATTAACGTCTTCAAAAGGCCAAAGGTAAGCCTATGAGACCAAAGTTACAACCATGTGACATTTGATACACTGTCTGGAAAAGAAAAGAAAGAACTGAAGGTAAGTATCTAGCCCTACAATACATCAGTAGGGAGCGTCCGGAAGCAGCAACTAGGGAGAGTGGGAAGCTAATGCTACTAGTCAAAATGGGGTACATGAGTACATGGATACATGAATACATGAATATGGGGGAGTACAAAAGTGACAGTGAGTACAACAGTATATGGTTGGAGTGGTAATCATCCTAGGAGCTCTAGCATGGGTCGCTTTGCTGGATGGCCTGGATATCTGCCATAGTGAGATGCCTGGTCGGACGAGCCCGATGCCTCGCAATGATGCTCTGAATCCTCCGGTGTATGCACCGTCTTCGATGTGAGGATCCGCGAACCCTCGGGCATCTGGATCTGCCCAATTGGATAGCTCTCTCAACTAGAGTCCCACGAGGTGCGTGCTGCTGGGCTGTCGGCTGTATTAAGGCCTTCAAAAGGCCAAAATGGCCTATGAGACCTAAAGGTTACATCATATCCATGAGGTACATCATCCTGGGTACAAAATATAAAGAAAGATAACAAAAATCTAGAACTATAAAATTTGATCTAGGTGTCAGGAATCATGTCACATCCCAAGAGAGGTGAAACAATCAAGTCTCGATGGAATGCAGCCCTCTGAACTTGGAACTGAAATTGATGGGCTTGCTGTGTGATATGCGTACAAAGACCAGGTGTTAACCCGTCCCCACAAGTTCTAGGTGCAATTCATCTTAGCAACCAAGTGTGGAGAGATGGCGTCCTTAGAGGCTGCCCATGTCAAAGAGAATAATGAAATGTTGTTCCTTACATTGTGCCATAGGCACAAATCACACCTTTCTTCTGCCCCACAACCTCGCCCTTCTTCTTCCCTCTTGCTTATCATCAAACACCACTAGAGGCACTGGATTCAAAGCGGCAGGCAAAAGTTGAACAGAATTAGCGATTGAGGTTGGAGGTGTAGCTTTAGCTTGGACGGTGGCCAATGTAGAGGATGGCTACTTAACGGTCTTGTTGGCCTGCCACTTGGTACGATCCTTCTTACTATGCCTCTCATGATGGCAGAAAAAACATAGGTTCTCTGCCCGGTACAACTTTTGCTCATCTAGCTGAAGATAACCTCCAGTAATGCCTTCCTTGGCCTTTTCTTGAGGCGACTTACTAGGCTTTATGTCTTTGTCTTGCTGTCCATCTGAGTTGGAGCCACTTTGGCTGTCTTTACTATTTGGTGCCTCATTACCTTGCTGCAATGATGAGTGTTGTTGCAGCTGGGATTTTGAGCTGGTCTAATCTTGCTTGGGCTTGCCTCCAATCAGCATCATCTCTTGATTTTGAGCTAGAGACAAAGTCCAATCATACGATTAAGGCTCAAGATTTCGTATAGGAAACCGGATGGTCGCATCCAACCCCTTGAGAAACTGTTTCAGCTTCTCCTCTTTCGACTTCCCCAATTGTTGTGCCATGGTAATGATCTTGTTGAAATAGGTTAGCATTGGTGAAGCCCCGCCCAAAATTTGGGGTTTTTGCAAAATTGCCAATTTGCATAAAAATTGAGCTGTAGTAAGCCCAAATTTTGGGGGTTTTGCCAAAATTAATCTCTAGAGCCAAAATTAAAGTGTGTGGTGAGTTCAATTTTTGGGGCTTTTCCCAAAATTGGCACTTCGTAGTCAAATCGACAAAAATTGAAGGGTCATATGCGCTTATTTTTTTGGGCATTTTTCAAAAGTTGACACAAAATGACAAAATTGATGCCTTCCGCATCAACCGGCATCACCCCCATGGATACCACAGGTGGCAGAACCTCCATGAAGCATTCCGGCAGCACTGAAACTCAGCATCAAAGACATTTGGCTTCACCGACTATCTTCTAGCCATCGCTCCATGTAACGCCTTGAGGCATTCCGACATCACCGCAACTCAGAATCAAAGACGCTTGGCTTCACCGACTATCTTCTAGCCATCGCTGTAGGTAACAATGTCTTGGAAACTACGCCACAAAAAGGACGACATCACCGGCATCAAGGGGGAAATCTTCTACCTTGACTTTTAATCTATTTATGTTTGATTTTGTGTGTGTGAGCGTCTAGGGTTCTCTGCCCAGGATGTTCCCCAAAACGAGATGTAATAATCTCATGTGTGTTTTTCCGTGTCTGTTATATGTTTGCCTTATGTTATAAAAGGCTCCACTATTCCAGTCTATCTCTTTATAGATCTAGGGGGGATTGATATTTCAGTAGACTGATGTAAGGTATAGTCGTGTGTGGTCAAGCTCTATTTGCAGGCTTGACTGCGATCTATTGTATCACGTCAGGTATAGCCATTGTGATCTTTTGCATCATGTTGTGCCTGCGAGCGCAAATCACGGTGCCTATGGAAGGTCTAACTTGATACATCTTCACCTTTGCTCCGAAGGGGGGTTTGTTGGGATTCAGAGTCGTATGTGTATGTGTCCCGTCATGTGTTCCGTCATGTGTGTGTGTAACCATGTTTCTGTGTCCACTAGTGTGTGTGTGTGTGTGTGTGTGTGTGTGTACGTTCCCAGAAAGGGTGTGAACACTCACTTATGTGTTATGTGTGTTGTGGTGTGAACCCACTCTTATAGTGTTTCACATAATATCTAGATATTTATACCTTCTTGACATCATATTGTACTTGGTGTGTCTATATCATCAATCAAAGCTAATCATTATACGTACAAATACTCTCTCTCTTGAGTGGTCTCTCTCTCTCTCTCTCTCTCTCTCTCTCTCTCTCTCTCTCTAACAGAGATTACCAGACTCATCCGTCAGGATTTAGTTCAGCTGGACATTAGGAGGACATGGATACAGCCGACTGAGGACACCCTCTCTCACTCTCACACGGACAGAGATTACCAGACTCATCCGTCAGGATTTAGTTCAGCTGGACATTAGGAGGACATGGATACAGCCGACTGAGGAGCTGGGCACGAAGATGGCTTTCTACAGAGAGCATTTTCTTCAGCTCACAGCAGATGGTTTTGTGATCAGACCCAGTTACATGGATGTACACTTGTCTCATGCAGTACGATGTGCTATTGGTCAGATTTGCACATCCTCACACCAGCTTGAGATTGAGATTGGCCGATATAGAGGTATACCAGCTGAGGCCAGGATATGCCGAGTATGCCATGGGGAGCCAGAGACAGAGCTGCATTATATATGCCATTGTACTGCATACTATGAGATACGTGGTCGTTTCCACTGTTTATTCAGAGAGGGTTTTGGACCACTTTCCAGAGTCATGGGATACCAGGACCAGAGGTGTTTGGGATTGTTCTTGCTTGAGCTGCGGAGACATAGAGATAGCCTGCTTAGGCGCACAGAGAGCCAGACTCAGAGGCACATTACAGATTTCTTTAGTCCAGCCATCACTGCGCCAGATGGACCACAGCAGCAGCAGGACATGGATACCGCCCACACCAGGGGTACACTGATTGATCGTGCGATTGAGCTTGGGTGGTCCAGACACCCACGACTACGGAGGGGGGCATCCCAGCATAGACGGAGGTTGCAGCGGCGGCAGATTCGGATTATTCTTGCGAGGCATGCGGGACACCCAGTCAGGGTGCTGACCACAGAGGATATTGAGGAGATCCGCCAGTGTCCGATGCGGCACATATTATGAGATGGAGGCACCTCCATAGTGTACCCCTCCGTCCCACATGATATTGTATCCTCTCACTATATTCCACTCACCTCCATAGCGTACCCCCCCCTCGCTATATTCCAGTTCCAGTTTCATTTTCTAGGTGCCAATAGTATCATCTTTATTTTTCATTTTGTGGGTTTTTTTATCTAGACATTGTATCAGATCTACCATGATGTAACTTTTGGTCTCATAGGTCATTATGGCCTTTTGAAGACGTTAATATAACATCTCATTTCATTTCATTTCATTTCTCTCTCTACATCACATCATGGACATCCTTAGTTGTGTAGGAAACCTAACCCTAATGTGTTGACTTTCCACAGTAAAAATCTGCTATTCAAACATCAAAATCTTTAGAGCAATGGATGGTAGGTCTGCTTTCACAACTTTAGGACATGAGGTTGAGGAACGACCACCCACCTATTCATCTGAGGATCATCGGATTGGGTTGGTCCCAAGGGAAATGCCTTCCAGTATGTTCCTTGATCACCTGTCCAAGGCATTGGAAGGTGAGGTGGAACAAAATGTTTATCTTGAAGAAAGAAAAGGCCACATGGTTAGGTGTGGACTTTAGTGCATTCCATCTACCAACAGATGGTGAGACAGACGCACAGGAAGCCTCCACGAGGCAAGTCAACAAGTCTAGAAGAGATGGCAACTACAAGGGAATTGGATGTTTCTCTGCATCATGAAGCAACGATTAAAAGCAGGTGGGTAAGCGTTGTCCCAAGCTATCATTGGCCCATTCCCTTTGTGAAGAAGCTTAGTGATGTCTTCATAAAGTTGAAGTTACTAGACAATTGGGCAATGCATGATGTCTTCCATGTCTTATGGTTGAAGCCTTATGTTGGATCATCTTTGCAAGAGAGCACTAGCCTGAAGTGATTGACGAGGTAAAAGTTATTGAGTCCGGGTAGATTCTGCTTGACAAGTGGAAGCATTGTTTCAGTCGAAGACTGAGACAATTCTACCCCAAGTTCAAGGACCGAGGCACTCATGAAGCCGTTTGGCTCGACGAGGAGTTTTTCCAAGAGTACCCGTAGTATTGGCAGACTACTTGGAAGCCATGTAACTACCGCCAAGCTAAGCAAGAGGGAATTTCAGATGCATCCATGCACTGAGGTGCCATGTGACACACTGGCTCATCATCAATGCTACATTGGTACATCAAGAGTATCTTTTTAGGAATTTATTTGTCATACTCCATGACCCCATTGTGAGCCCTAGTCCAGGGACATGTTAGGCATGAGCCGCGTAGCCTGTAGGTCTTTTCCAAGCCTTAGGTGTCAGTGTCAAACCCTTAACCCACTTGGAGTTAGGTTAACCTCGGCTAGATGCATAGTAGAATCATGTATGTCCAGAGGTTTTCAGAGCAGTTCCAGCCAGCGTGTGGTACATCTTGCCCTTGGGTTTGGCTTTTTTCGGCAGTCCCCTCAGTCAAGGTCAAAGTCATCATTGTAAAGAAAATCTCCAAAGCAATAAAGCAAATACTCTCTTCGGAGAGGGGGCCCTTCAGTGGGTAGTTGGGATTTAATTATGCGTCGACTCTCTCTCTCTCTACAGATCTATCTCCTGTGTATAAATAGTAAAGTGGATTGCTTCATGCTCACTAACATAAAGGTATAACGAAGGCCTTGCTGTGTGTTACACATCATACCGGTTGCATGCTACAGTCTGGTAGGCAATCTGCTCGTTCACAGAACTGGCCCTTGAGAACTTAGTCACACCTCCGTCTCACGTGGAACTCAGCCCACACCTAGTCCATAGAGGTCAGCACATACTTCACTTATATATCTAGCAATACAAACAATTTCACGGCAAAAAGGGGTCCCTTAAATGGGTTAGTTGCGGGTGTGCTGTCGCACTCTCTCCTCTCTCATCTCTTAAGTTATAAAAACATAATTGCACCAAGTTATAAAGATAAGCACACCTTAATCAGAAGACTTCCGCTATGTATGTAACACCTCAACCTAATTTACTGTTTATTTCAAAGGACCTTGTAAACCTAAAGAGCAGGGCTGAGAACAGAGCAGGAAACATGCTATAGTCCTACCAATTGCTGAAGTCTGGAGCCATATTAAGCTTTGGCGGATCAACCGATTAAGTGCTTTTGTTGGGGCTGAATTTGCTGCACTTCAAGACTGATACATGCGTATCTCTGTACATTTGGCAGTCTGTTTTTGCGACTCTGATTGGTCTATACTGTAAAACAAATGCCATGTCTATGAAAAGTCTGTGATGTTGCCCAATGCAGACCGAAGGGTGCCTTCACAATTCTGCATGCCATGGAAAGCATACTTTTGGGTTAACCCGCCTGCATGCCATGGAAAGCATACTTTTGGGTTAACCCGCTGCACACCCCTGTTTGGGTTTTGGTAGCCGATTCTCTTGAATATTCATTCTGCAATCTCTGCAAACAGTCCATTTGTTTTTTTAATAGGCGCACTTGCTTTAGACCGTTATTTTAAAATACTTGAAAAAACCTTCTTCATAAACCTTAACAATGTGAATATATTAAACTCAAGAAATGAATATAAGGAAAAAAACCTTAAATAAAACAGACAAAATTTGGCAATCAAAACTCCATAACCTTGACTCTGTCCCTAGTCTCTGTGAATCCATTTTTCTTATGTTGTTGCCCCTTGAGATGCACTATGCTAATGGTAATAATTGTAAGCCTTGTTCACTGTAGTGACTGTTTCTATCACAGCATTGGAAGCAACAATTTTGACCATGATATTGCATTGTTCTATCTATCATACAGAAAAGTGATGCGAGGGCTTCTCAAACATCGGCCAGATGTTATCGTGAGCGTCCATCCTTTGATGCAGCATGTTCCTATAAGGATACTTAAAGCTAGGGGATTATTGAAGAAAATTCCTTTCACAACTGTTGTCACAGATCTGAGCACAGGACATCCAACCTGGTGTGTGAACATGTTAACCCCTTGCACAGAATACTGGTCCTTCACTAGCTGATAAATGTTCGTTACAGAGGGCAAGACGTGATATTAGCTATTTTTGCTGCAGGTTTCACAGGCTTGTTACGAGATGTTACTGTCCAGCGAAAGAGGTGGCTGAGAGGGCCCAAAAAGCTGGGTTAAAACCCTCTCAAATTCGTGTTTATGGACTGCCCATCCGTCCATCATTCTGCAGAGCTGTCCGCCCAAAGGTGAGATTGCTCAATCTGCAGCAGAGACATATATTGGACAAGTTAATGCAAGTTATTAATATGGTGTGGGTCTTGCAGAGAGAGCTTAGAAGAGAGCTTGGTATGGACGATGACCTTCCGGCTGTTCTTCTGATGGGAGGAGGTGAAGGAATGGGCCCGGTTGAGGCAACCGCAAGAGCTCTTGGACAGTCTTTGTATGATGTGCAGACGGGCAAGGCAAGAGGGCAACTTGTAGTGATTTGTGGAAAGAACAAAAAGCTAATAAAAAAGCTCCAGGCTGTAGCATGGTCTATGCCAGTTCAGGTAAACATCAGTGCTCTCTCACATCTTCATGGTGCCCTTGGGTAGAGAGGTGTATAAATACTCCCTTGTTTCCTTTTTACTGCTGTTTTGGATGTTATCTAATATGCCCTCTTGTGAAGGTTTGCGCTTGTTTCGGCATCTAGATGACAAAGTAAATTTCGAAGATTTGATGGTGGTTTTCTATACAAGGGTGGTTGTAATGCTAAGTACTGGTATCACATTTATGTGGTTATGGATGGGTTGAACGGGCGCTTGTTTTGGCATCTCATCTAGATGACATAGTAAACTTTGAAGATTTGATGGTGGTTTTCTATTCAAGGGTGGTTGTAATGCTAAGAACTGGTATCAAATTTATGTGGTTATGGATGGGTTGACTGTGGGCATAAGGATATTCATTAATCCCCCCTCCCTTTGGTATATATTGTTAGAAACATCTTTATCCATATACTTTGACTTTGCATGTTTTTTCAAGCTACTATGATGTGGGTGCTGAAGTATATAAAAGGATCACATGATACATCACCTGCATTTAGTGAATAACCTCAATGGGGATTTGTGGCTTAGACTGTGGGGGAGATTTAAGCTTGAGGTGCTAGTGATGTGGCTTTCTTTCCTTTTGGTTCAGGGCATATAGTGGTACTACTTGTCAGTAGAAGGTGAGTACAAGGCCACATGTTCTTCATATTGTGAGGCAATGTTCGGAGAATGGGAGTGGTGCAGGAGCAACCAATGGAGTCGTAGGGCAAGCATTGGGCTCGCATGACAGTCTTAAAACCCTTTGTATCATGCTCAAGAGAAGCCCGAGGTTCACTACACACCATGTGTCAGCTCCTCTCACGAACGAAGAATTTAATTGGAGTACCCATGTAGAATGGTGTAGATATCTACAAACAGCTCCAAAGCTCTTTGCAGAGATCTATTGTGAGTGGCACCAGCACCTACTCTTGGGCACTGATGACATGAGTGGGAATGCCATAGCTCGTTATGGATGATGGAGTCCATGATTTGAAACTTTGTGAGTAGACTCTTATGGAGTCAAGAGTGCACTTTGGTTCTTGTTAAGTTTGGGTCATCTTTGTTGGCTCTGCATCAGGTCTCCAAGGCGAGCATCACTTTGAGATGCTTCAGATGCGCTGGGGACATGTCCCCCCTATCTGGAGCGTAGGATGTGGTCTCGGTGTTTGCGCAGCTCGAGGAGAAAAAGCCCAAGGCGACGCTGGTCTGAGTAGTCCATCACTCTGGACAATGGCCCAAATCCATCTTGGAAGAGGCAATGAAAGCGCCCCCGGATCTCGTAGTACATTGGGCACTGACATATGTAGTGCTCCTCAGTCTCTGGCTCGAGCTGATAGAGCTGGCAAATCCGATCCTCAGGGGCAAGGGAGACGGCTCCATATCGATCGGTCTCTATCTTCAGCTGATGTGAAGACATGCAGATCTGGCCAATAGCACACCTGACTCCATGAGAGAGGTGAATATCCATGTACCTCGGGCGGACAACAAAACCATCAGGGGATAAGTGGAGAAGATGCTCTCGGTAGAAAGCCATCTTCGTCCCTAGTGGCTTGGCCGGTGTGATCCATGTGCGTGGTATGACATATGTGTAGCTGAATGCTATCCATTTTGATGATCTTGTTGAGCTCATTGCGGCTCAACTCCAGGAAGGGGGAGTCCAGGCTGTACCGTAAAGGTGGAAGGCGGACAGAGATTCAGTTAAGTATGCGATGGCAGATGAATGGCATATTTGACAGATCTGGCTCAAACCCAAGCTTGGCATTCCAGGCTGGGCATCAATTTACTCATGGATTACATGTAACATCTTTTCGGTCTTATAGACCCTTTGGGTCTTTCGTAGATGTTAATAACATCTCTCTCTCTTTCTCTCCATGATGAGATTTCATGGACACTATGTGCACATCATTTTGGTCTCATAGACCCTTTGGGTCTTTTGAGGATGTTAATATAACTCTCTACTTCATTGTTCACGGTGGTGGGGAGGGGGTAGACATCTCAGGTACCACAGTCCACATTATGGTATATGCAGATGATATTATTTTGGTCTCTGAGCCGCAGATGGGACTACAGCATCATCTCCATGCTCTCGATGTGACTTCTGCACACAGAGGGGACTTACACAGTGAACCTTGGGAAAACCAAGGTCATGATTTTCCACACCTTAGGGCCAGTTCGACGATAGGCCATCTTCACACTAGCAGGAGGACAGGTAGAGGTGGTAGACTCATATGTGTACTTGGGGATTACATTTGCGACTCTGCCAGGAAGATTTACTATGGCACAGGCAGCCAGGGATAGACTCACACGAGGGTATGCAGCTCTAGAGGGCCATGCTAGAGAGACAATGTCACCATGCACACTTCCAGGAGCCCCGCGTGAAGGGGTGGTTGTTTGACACACTAGTCACCCCTGATTTGATGTATGCTGCAGCAGTATGGGCACCTGGGCTCGCCACCTCCACATGGTCTCAGATAGAGAGGCCTCAGATTCTCATGCTTTCACGGATGATCCGCAGCAAACCCTCCGTCCCACATGACATTGTCCGAGCGGAGTTTGCTGTACCTCCTATGCTAGTAGAGGCCCTCTTCTAGACGATCTCCTTCATACAGAGGATCAGAGATATGCCATCAGATCGACTCTCACATAGAGCTTTTGAGGTGTCCAGGTAGCTCACAGAGAGTGGAGATAGGAGATCATGGTATTCACAGATGATAAAGTGGCTCACTCAGCATGGTCTCAACATAGATCACCTGCCACCTTTCGAGTATGATATACATGCACCACACATCCAGCTCTCTCACAATGAGAGGAACAGAGTTCTTCGGCAAGATTTATGGCAACGATACACTCAGGAGACTTGGATTACACCTAGTCAGTCTCTACCGCCGAAGATGCTATACTACAGAGATCGGTTTATGCGTATCTCAGCTGATGGATTCATTCAGCGACCCGGATATATGGATGTGTACATGCCTCACAGTGCCTGAGTGGCGATTGGCCAGCTCAAAGTGTCATCAGATTGAGGCAGGTAGGGCAGCATGGATCCCCAGATCAGAGAGGATATGCAGACTATGCCATGTATAGTGACATTAGAGAGAGATACACCACCATCTTCAGTGGACATCCCTCACTCCGCCAGATCATGGAATCCGCAGACCAGCGCAGATTTGGCCAGTTCTTGCTAGAGAGACAGCGCCATAGAGTGGCATTGCTACGGACTTATACCACAGGGAGAGGTGGGCTCCAGCTCTAGCTCCAGCTCATTGATTTCTTCCAGAGATCTATCCCAGTGCCTACCCTGACACAGGAGGGGGTTACACTTCAGCGCGCTGCGGACCTCCGAGCCAAACGGAGACCGAGAGCACCAGGCTACTAGACTCCCAGACTACATCAAAGGGAGATCACAGAGATACGGGCTCGACATCAGCACCATATCTAGGAGCGGCTAGCTCACTTACACTCACACGGAGATCATGCTCAGAGGGATTTTTGCCTTGCCATCGCGTATGTATCACATATTACACCCCCATTATGGTACTGGTTGGAGCTAGATAGATCTGCATTGCATTCTTGTATACCCTATGCATATAGGTTGCATACTGAGCCTCTAGCAGTAGTGCTCCATCCATCACACCCCCCCCCCCACTAGCTCAGTACTTTCATAGTTTATTTCATGTTCATTTTGTCTTTTTTTTTTTTGGACACCCAAAGGACATTGACAATTGTACATTGATTTGTCTCATAGGTCAAGTTTGGCCTCTAGTAGACGTTAATACAGCTTTCTTTCTTTCTCTCTCTCTCTCTCTCTCTCTCTCTCTATTTGGACGAGCACATAGAAGATCGACGACCCCCATATCAAAACATGCTTGACCACCATGAGAGAAGTATGCAAAATGCAAGATTCGGACATTGAGCACCTACAAAAGAAGCTCGGGGAGAACAAGGATAGTGACGACCTTATGTGTGGGTTGCGTGCCTCCATGCAAGAGGAGATGGATAGGTGGAAGGTAGACATGCAGGTACACATGGCAACTCAGCTAAAAAAGATGCAGGAGGAAATGGTCCAAATGTTGGACGCAAAAACCAGTCACCATGCCTCACTAATCACGGAGCTGGAGGCCCAAGTTGCCACCCGTTAAGTGGAAAATGAGACCTTGAGGGCACGTACTCAATTTGAAGAAGGAGAAATTCAGTGATCCCTCAATGATGAGCTGAATACACTTAGAGAGCAGATGAAGACCCTCTAGGAACAAGAGGAGAAGAAGGCAAACGAGGCAACCACATGGGCCGAGATGATTAAGAAGACATAGAAACAAGTGGAAGAAGCGGGCAGCTGGATTGAGGTTGCCAAGAAGCAACGGAACCCACCATCATCCCCAAACATCATCAATGACACACTCGAAGAGGAGAAAAGAAGGAAGATTAGGGCATTGGATGTGAGAGTGGTGGGATGGAAGGAAGGAGCCTCGCTGAAAGAGGACGCCATAGCACTATGTAGAAAGTTGGAAATCCCTGATACCCCCTTCGTCGAGGCATGGAGGGTGGGCAAAGACACCACCAAGGAATGCACACTCATCCTCAAGTTTGCGGGGTTTGAGGCGAGGCAAGCATTCCTTACCAAAAGGCGGGCACTAAAAGGAGAAAAGACTTACCTTGAAGACAATCTCACACTAGCACAGGTGGCACACAGGAGGGAGTGCACTCCACGCATCTTGGATGCACGGAAGGCAGGGAAATGGACAGTGTACAAGGATGGGAGGGTGATCATCACCGAGCGACGTGCCCAATGACGGTGCGAGACCTATGAGACCAAGCTAGAGATTGCGGTTTGGAACTGCAATGGTGCCTTGAGGACAGATGTAGGTCTGTTCGAGGAGACATTTAGAGGGAGAGACTTGGTCTTATACACAGAGACACTTCAACGCCAGGTTAGTCGGCCTTCAGAGGTGAGGATACAGATGGGAGTCTATTCACCACCCATAGCCACACACAATAGGGGGTACCCCGGGGTCGGGAGGGGTGGCTTTACTATGTAGGGAGGAGCTTTAGCATGTGATACAAGTGGTCAGGCGAGATGAGGATGCATGGTTTTTGTGGGTGAGGATCCAAACAGAGAGGGCCCGAGACATCTGCCTTGCAGTGTGATACTTTGCACCCACCACTTCTAGATATGCCACCCATGGAGAGTCCCCGTACCTGCCCTTTTATGATGACATTATGAACTTTTCCAGTCTAGGGGACATCCTTCTGGCTGGAGACTTCAATGCTCGCACCGCATGTGCACAGGTACCCTTTTTTGAGATAGATGATCCCATATACCAGGAGATTGACATGGTGGTTATGGATCTGGAGCGGACATCACAGGATACAGCAGCCCACACAGATTATGGAGAGTATCTCTTAGCCCTCGGCGAGGCTCATAGGCTAGCCATTTATAATGGCCTAGCCATATGGCCTGGATCCAACTCCTTCACCTGCTACCCCTTCGGACATGGAGCCAGCACAATGGACTATCTAGTGGGATCCTTGTCTTTGATCCCACTCATTCCGGAGTTTACTACCATCTCGCCTCGCCCCATCGGTGTTGCAGCCGACCATGCATACTTGGCCTTCTCGCTCACATGTCGATACACCACCCAACCACCTGCTTTGCCCCATCACCGCCAACCGAGATACCACTTCACTAGAGAGACCTCTTCCATCTATTCTGATCTCGTCTACCATATCCTCTCCGACCTCAACCACCACATCCCACTTGATGAGCTTACCACACAGCTCACAGCAGTCCAGAGCCACCCCTACATTACTAGGAGAGACTGTCCCACAGTTGGTACGACGAGGAATGTCGTGATACCCGAGCTCGTCTACATCGGGAGGTGGCGCTAGGATCCACCACTCACCAACAAGCACGAGTGATCTTCCGACATCTCACACGGAGGAAGAAGAGAGCCTACCTAGCCAGGCATGACCAGGAGCCATACCAGCTATTTCTTGGGAGGGACTGTAAGGAGGACTGGAGGATCTTCTAGGATCATTGCTTGCCGACTCCGACTACACATGGCACCTGGCACACCTATGCCACCTCTCTCTACCATGCCCCCGAGCAGCCACCTCTCCCCCATCCACCCGAACCTCGTCCCCCACACTCTTCCTTCTTTCACTTGAGCATGGTGAGAGAAGCTATTGATAGGATGCAGACTCGGAGAGCACAGGATCATGATGGACTCCTCACCGAGCATTTCTCTCATGCTAGGGACACGCTAGCCCCTTTATTGGTTCACATGTTTAACAGGACTTTATGTGAGGGCTTCCCCGCTAGCTGGTCATCGAATACTATTGTACCTATCTTGAAATCAGGTGACCCCATGGACCCCAACAACTACAACACTATCGTGATTGGTCACACCTTGGCCAAGATTTATGGTTCGATTTTGGAGCATGAGCTTAGTAGATGGTCCGAGGAGCAGAGACTCAAAGCACCAAGGCAGGCAGGCTTCAGGAGAGGGCACTCGACACTAGATTATATCTTTACACTACGGGGGATCTGTGACATGCGGGGGATTGATCGTAGTAATCACAACCCTAGGCTAAAGCTAAACTTCACTTAATGATGCTGAAGAGATAAGACAAAGTTGTCAATGCAATGCAATGCAACTATATTAAATGAATGGGTTACAATGAAGATCTATATGTTGAATGCTGATGATGGATGACTGTTCCTTGTTCCAATGCCGAGGTCCACCACTTGGATGCCGGCTTTCCTCTATGTAGGACAAGGAGGATGAACTGATGCTGAATGTACTGAATATGCTGATGCAACTGCTGAATACGGATGCTGAAGATGAACTGTTGTTGCACCCTTTGCTCCCTAGTAGGAAACGCTGAGGAGAACCCCTTTATGAGATGCTGAAAAACTGAGATGAACTGCTGTTATGATGCTTTCCTAGGGCTGAATGATGCGATGACTTTATATATGAAGAATTATTGCTGGTCGGCCAGCTTACTCCAGTTGGACAGGTACCTAAATGCTCACTCCTATATTAAATGTTATATGCTGTGGTCGAGCTGCTGGAGATGCGGTCGGCCAGATGGCATAGCTGCCGACTGGGCCCAAAAAGGGTCTTTTGCGTAGGTGAGATGCACCTTTGCCTTTGGCTGCTGGCCGACACCTGCCTAATGCTTTCCATGCTGCCCATGCTGCTAATGTATGGCTAATACTTGAATTAATGCTTGAATGTCCGGGGGATTGATCGTAGTAATCACAACCTTAGGCTAAAACTAAACTTCACGTAATGATGCTAAAGAGATAAGACAAAGTTGTCAATGCAATGCAATCATAGTCACAAGGGACGGGGGACGGTGACGGGGAACGGGGATGGGGACGGGACGGGGGACGGCCATAAGTAGGGAACGGGGACGGGGGAGGGAACGGCACTCAAAAAATACTTTTTTTTAAAAATTTTTCTACTCCACTTATTCTACTTTGGAAGTACATCAAAGGACTAAGCCTTAAGGAGGCAGAATACATGGACGGACTCAAATGAGTCAATGACAGAAAAGTGCTGAAGACTAGAGGCTAGAGCTAAGTAGTAAGGCCCATGAATCATGATTCATGAATGATCATCCACGTGAAGTGCTCGCCTCATGGTCATGGGTAGCTTGTTCCAAAGAAGCATCAAGCTCATCCTTAGTCTCATCCTCACTGGCATGCTACTCCTGTACCTCATCCTCTTGTTGCTTTTCTTGTTGACTCATCTCCCACTCGGTGAAGGAATCTGCCTTCTTGGTCACGCTCTTGCAAAGCATTCGCAAGTTCTCGCTGACGAAGACAAGGTCATTGGCACGCTCTACCCCGAGTCGATTCCTCTTCCTAGAGGCAATGTGGCTGTAGGTACTCCAAAGTTGCTCCAAGCAAGAGGAGCTGACGGCCTGGCTAAGTATGCGGATGGCAAGCTGCTGTAGCTCCGGTCCATCTGAACCAAAGTCCTCCCACCATAGAGCAGCACCAACTTTGGAGCGGTCAACCTGTGCATCATGACAGCCATATGAGCCATGAAATGACCTGTACATCGAAAGCTGGTCCCTGATCTTGCGCCTAACCGATGCATCAGGCACAAGACGATCCAAGATGATCCTCCATCCAGCGCTCACCTCCCGGTCGCTCTCCTGCTTGTTGCCTTGGAATTCTGGGTCCACCACATAAGCTGCTGCATGCAATGGAGAGTAGTAGGAATTCCACCTTCCTAGACACAAGGCATGGATCTCCTCGTATCTGTCTTCGTCAGGCACGAAGTCTTTCAACTTCTCTATCATGTGATCCATGGCCTCGTAGACCTTGCCTATGCATGGTTGCATAGCGTCTACAATCCTCAATAGGTGGACTATGGGCCTCACCATAGCATCTGTGGTCTTCGCACGCTCCCACCAAGAGGCGTCATCCGCCCGTAGCCTACACTCTTGGCCAGTGTTTGTATGGGACTCTTGCATGGCGACAAACTCGTCGCTAAGGAAAAGTCCCCTCAAAGCACCGCTACAATCCTTCAACCGGTCCAACATGAGAAAGTTGTAGGCAAACCGGGTGTCGGAATATTTGAGGAGAGAGAGACAGGACCTCTTGTTGAACTCATGCCGAAGTCTTTGGTGGTTGAGGACAAAGGAGACCATGGTGTTGGCCCGCTCAGTGAGCGGGCTGATCCATGGTAATGCCCCGATGTCCTTGAGGAGGTTGTTTAGGCAATGAGCCATACAAAAGGACACCGTGACATGTCCATACATACCTTGGAGAATAGCTCCCGCGGCCCTATTGGAAGGCTCCCCATCCGCAACAAAGCCCACTACATGCTCGGGGCCAACGATCTCCATGGTGGTAGCCCACTCCGCCGCAAGCACATCCGCGCTCTTCCCAGTGCCGGATGCATCATGAGATGAGATGAAGTGCATCTCTCCGCGGGAATATGAATACTTCTCTTGCGGGTGTCACTCCATCCATCCACAATGAGGGAGACTCGGTTCCTCCCCCATTGCTGCTTTGTGTTGTCGGCCGCTTGCTCTACAATGCGCTTCTCCTTCTTGAGCAATGTAGTGTGCAAGCTCTCGGATGAGGGGAGCGTATAGGTTGAGCCATACTCCCCAATCTTCTTAACCATGACCTTGAAGTATCCCGACCTATTCGAGAAAGTAATTTACTAATGAGAAGGGGACTAGGTGATGAAAACATGAATGATGAATTGGCAATGATCGATTGCACTTACCTAGCCGCTTGAAAGGCAATGTGGTCGTGGAAGAAGAAGCAGGCCACCGCCATATCCACCTCCTCCTTCAACTTGGGGTTCCAATTCTCCCCAAGTGTAGATTGTTGTCGTGGGCCACGTAATGGTTGAGAGGCCGTGGAGATGGAGGGTGCTGGCGTCGTGGATGGAGTAACAGTCTGACTTGATGGTGAAGGTGATGGTGTGCATGATCCCGATCCACCACATGACTCCATTGTATAGGCTTGAGTTCCTCTCCCCATCGTCGCGGGATCCACGGCCACTCATGGTGTCCTTGTTGCTTCGACTGCCTCGTAGACGCTAAGCTTGTCAAGAAGTTCCCGTCTCTTCTTGGGCGTGACATTCGTGCAAAACCTCACCCCATGCCCACTCTCATGCAAGAGGTGGGCTCGCACTTTGTCGGCGCCACCCATTCGCCGGTACGGGCAAAGCTTGCATACCCATGTCCGAGAACCGCCTCCATGAGCGGATGGGGTGTAATTAACCTCCTCCCACCATGTCCGTCCCGTTGTCCTTCTACGGGAAGCCCCGGCACGTGAGGAGGATGCCATGGTGAAGATGGCTTGACTCTTGGGCCTTGAGGGATGAGAGAGAGAGAGAGAGAGAGAGAGAGAGAGAGAGAGAGAGGCCTAGAGCCTAGAGGCTTGGAAGTTGGAAGACTCAAGACTCAAGAGGCTTGATAGAGAGAGAGAGAGAGAGAGAGAGAGAGTAGGGCGGCGGCCCGCGGGCCTTGTGTGAGAGGCTTGGAACTTGGAAGTTGGAAGCTAGAAGAAGCTTGAAAGCTTGAAAGTTGTGTGTGCTTGTAGCCTTGTAGAGGCTTGTTCTTATATAGATAGGCAAGAGAGAGAGGCAAGCCTCGAGGGCAAGAGAGAGAGAGAGGGCCAAGCCTCAAAGGCTCAAGGCTCAAGGGCCTTTGCCCAAGCCATAAACGGCCAAGCCAACAACCATAAATGGCTAGAAATGGCGATTGCAACGGCTAGAAGAGGCGAGCGCAACGGCTCCCTGCTGTCCCCCCACAGAGCCGTCCCCCACCGGCGTCCCCGTCCCCGTCCCCGTCGCCTGTGAGTGACGCTTCCTAGGGGACGTCCGTCCGTCCCTATTTCGGCGTCCCTCCGTTCCAAACACTCGTCCCTTCCGTCCCCTGTGACTATGAATGCAATGCAGCTATATTAAATGAATGGGTTACAATGAAGATCTATGAATAGATCTATGCTGTCCTAGATGAAGATCTAACTCGAGGAGAGTGAGATATGCTGAATGCTGATGATGGATGACTGTTCCTTGTTCCAATGCCGAGGTCCACCACCTGGATGCGGGCTTTCCTCTATGTAGGACAAGGAGGATGAACTGATGCTGAATGTACTGAATATGCTGATGCAACTGCTGAATACGGATGCTGAAGATGAACTGTTGTTGCGCCCTTTGCTCCCTAGTAGGAAACGCTGAGGAGAACCCCTTTATGAGATGCTGAAAAACTGAGATGAACTGCTGTTATGATGCTTGCCTAGGGCTGAATGATGCGATGACTTTATATATGAAGAATTATTGCTGGTCGGCCAGATGGCATAGCTGCCGATTGGGCCCAAAAAAGGGTCTTTTGCTTAGGTGAGATGCACCTTTGCCTTTGGCTGCTGGCCAACACCTGTGCCTAATGCTTTCCATGCTGCCCATGCTGCTAATGTATGGCTAATACTTGAATTAATGCTTGAATGTCTGGGGATTGATCGTAGTAATCACAACGTTAGGCTAAAACTAAACTTCACTTATTAATGCTAAAGAGAGAAGACACTGTTGTCAATGCAATGCAATGCAACTATATTAAATGACTGGGTTACAATGAAGATATATGAATAGATCTATGCTGTCCTAGATGAAGATCTAACTCGGGGAGAGTGAGATATGCTGAATGTTGATGATGGATGACTGTTCCTTGTTCCAATGCTGAGGTCCACCACTTGGATGCCGGCTTTCCTCTATGTAGGACAAGGAGGATGAACTGATGCCGAATGTACTGAATACGGATGCTGAAGATGAACTGTTGTTTCCCCCTTTGCTCCTTAGTAGGAAATGCTGAGGAGAACCCCTTTATGAGATGCTGGAAAACTGAGACGAACTGCTGTTATGATGCTTGCCTAGGGCTGAATGATGCGATGACTTTATAATAATATATATATGAAGAATTATTGCTGGTCGACCAGCTTACTCCAGTCGGCCAGGTACCTAAATGCTCACGCCTATATTAAATGTTATATGCTGTGGTTGAGCTGCTAGAGATGCTGTCGGCCAGATGGCATAGCTGCCGACTGGGCCCAAAAAAGGGTCTTTTGCTTAGGTGAGGTGTGCCTTTGCCTTTGGCTGCTGGCCGCCACCTGCCTACTGCTTTCCATGCTGCCCATGCTGCTGCTAATGTATGTCTAATACTTGAATTAATGCTTGAATGTCCTACTAAATGCTTATGGATACTATGATATGCCATGTCACCTGTGCACTTGATGGGTGTGCACGTGACAGGATCATTGAAGAGGGGAGAGCTCACGGGCATCGGATATACTGTTGCTTTGTGGATTTCCGTAAGGCTTTTGATATCGTCCCACGGGCCAGGCTGATGAGGAGATTGCAGGATATGGGAGTGTTAGTAGAGATGCTTGGGGGATCATTACACTCTATGGTCAGTCACAGGCAGAGTACGGGCTCCAAGAGGTGACTTAGAGATCATACACAGCACTATCGGGGTGAAGCAGGGCTTCCCCTTGTGTTCTTACTCTATTTGGTCTATGCATTGACGAGATCTCGGATTATATAGTCAGACAGGGAGGACCAGGAGCACATTTAGTAGGAGTCCTGATACCGATCCTCTTGTATGGAGATGATATTGTTCTTATCTCTGATTCACCAGAGGGGTTGGAGAGGCACTTGGATGCATTACGGGCCTTTTGCGAGGACCGAGACCTTACTGTGAACCTTGGAAAGACCAAGGTCATGATCTTTAATACCTCCCCATAGTGGATAGGCAGATTTGTAGTACAGTTTACATACAGTTGAGAGCCTGTGGAGTATGTTACCTTATATGTATACATTGGGATCAGTTTTACTGGACCTCAGTTCTTGATGCGGAAGACGATCGAAGCTAGATTAATGAGGGGATATATAGCCCTTGGCTCGCTAGAGAGGACAAAGCTTTGGCTATTTGATACTCTAGTTACACCTGCACTACTGTATGGTGCCCCTAGCTGGGGTCCCAGCTTATACCATAGGAGGAGACAGAGGAGAGAGCCGACCAAGACAGATACAGAGGAGGTATATAATGGGCGGAAGTCGATGGAGAGGCCCCTAGTGGCGATGATGTCGCGCGTGATTAGGAGTAAGCCATTAGTGCCACATGAGATTGTGCAGGCAGAGATGGAGGCTCCACCGATAGTGATAGAGGCTCTGTTCCAGACAGTGACATATTAGCATATGCTACGGGAGCTTCCACTAGATAGATACCCCCGGCTAGCCATTCAGTCCGCGAGACAACTGACACTCGAGGGAGATGCAAAGTGCTGGTATGCATAGATAGGCACTTGGTTTGGCATGCACGGCATGCAGATGGAGGCACCCCCCCCCCCGTTCCAGTATAGCATAGAGGCCTCGTCTTTTGCTCTTAGCCGCACAGAGCGGAACAAGGTTATCAGGAAGGACATTGTCAGATTGGATACTTAGAGGACATGGAGTTCACCTAGTCGTCCATTGGGGGCGAAGATCACCTCCTATGCGTGACAGAGGATGGCTTCATCATCCGCCCACGCTACATGGACACACACCTATCTTTAGGGGTGAGATGTGCGATTGGCTAGATTCGCACCTCGTCCCACCAGCTAAGAGTGGAGACTAATATTTAAGCTTCAAGTGAGGTTTGAAAAGTGTGAATACTGGAAAGCTTCTTTGTCGTTGATTGACAAGTTATATTCTGTGTTGAGTTTACAGCTTACCTAGCCTTGCCAAAACATGTGTCATGACTCATTGCTAGCCTCTCGTCCTAATCTTCACTCCGTTGTCACACCGAAGAGCTCTATAGCCATGGGGTGTGTAGGAAGAGTGTGAATCACCTTGATGGAGGTGAGAAGAAGGATTCCTACACTATTGATCTCACTCATAAGAGGTGAAAGAAGGGGGGAATCTCATGCAAGAGAGATCCTACAACCACTCTTATCCAAGGAGGAATCCATCAAGCAAGCAAGGATCCAAAAGTGTTGGGATTCGGAGTCTCATGTGTTTGTGTGTGTGTGTGTGTGTGTGTGTGTGTGTGTGTGTGTGTGTGTGTGTACTCTCTCTCGCTTGACAGGGTACACACACACACACACACACACACACACACACACACACAAACTGTGTGTGTGTGTACTCTCTCTCGCTTGACAGGGTACACACACACACACACACACACACACACACACACACGAAAGATGAGAAACCATGCTATGTTTGGGGAGGCATATGCTTACTTAAAGATGAATTTGTGACAATCCCTCTATTACTACTTACAGTTGGAGGACATTGCTTTTAGCTACTTTGAAGTGTTTTTCCATTCCTTCTGAAGTTCTTTGAAAATTTAATAAAGCAAGCAAGGATCCAGAAGTGTTGGGATTCGGAGTCTCACGTGTTCGTGTGTGTGTGTGTGTGTGTGCGCGCGCGCGTGTGTACTCTCTCTCGCTTGACAGGGTACACACACACACACACACGAAAGATGAGAAACAATGCTATGTTTGGGCAGATGCCTCAAGAGGCATATGCTTACTTCAAGATGAATTTGTGACAATCGCTCCATTACTAACAGTTGGAGGACATTGCTTTTAGCTAGTTTGAGGTGTTTTTCCATTGCTTCTGACGTTCTTTGAAGATGGACTTATCTTGAGTCCATCTCCTATATTGTACATAGGTCATTGTTAATAGAAGCATGGTTTTCACCAAAAAAAAAGAGTGTGTAGAGAGATCCCAACAGTGGTGCTCGCTTGCTTTCCTGTTCGTCAATTTAGTGCGCAGTGTGTGTGTGTGTGAGAAGAGAGTCAAGGTCGTGGCTTGTTCTTGCTGGAGAAAGGGCTGTCGACTGTTCCGGCACAGAGAGAGCCGTCACCTCTTTCTGTGGGCCATCGATTGTACTTGCTGGCCATCGTTGACAACCTTCTTCTGCTTCTTCTTGTGGACCTGTTCCTTTCTTGCCTGCTGGCCGTCAATATTGCTCATAGCTGCTGCCTCTGCTTTTGTGAGGAACATAATCAGCATGCTCTCACTAGACAAATTGGTTATTTCCATTGACTATGATCCATATTATGGAGGCTTGACTACTTTTTCCGGTGTTTGTGTACTTATATGACATGCTTTACACACAATTGTGGCCTATAATGATCCATATGGTAGACTGAACATTGTGCAACCCATTTTAAATGGGCAGGCTTTTGAATTTGCGTTGGTTTTTTCTCCTTTGGTATTTGCTCATCACCGTGCCTTGCTTTGGCAAAAACTTACGCAGTATCCATGGATGACTAATGCTTTTTTCCATGGATGACTAATGCTTTTTAAGTTTCAAGAGCTGTCTCAACTATTCCTTAAGCTCAATGGCTTCAGGAATAGACATCTTGTAGGCCCTCTTTGTAGTAGGTTGCGCTCTTGGTATCAACTCAATTTCGTGATCCACTTCACGAATTGGGGCATCTCTATCAAATCCTCTGAAATGTATTAGCATATTCACTCAAACGACTTAGGCTCTTTAATTTGACTTCTTGCCAATCGGATTAAGCTTGACAATGTAACTTGCGTGCTTCTATCTCAAGCCCTTTAAGTATTCTAGATGCCTTTACAAGTTGTAAGGGAGGAGCTCTTGTCACTCCGATCCCTTGCACCTTGTTCCGATGGATATCTATAAAGGTAATGGTCTCTTTGTGGCAATGAATATCGGCATGCTTTTGGGTGAGCCAATCCATTCCTAGAATACCATCATATAATTCAAGAAGCAAGACTTTGAATCTGCATTCAGTTGCATTGCCATCAAGAGAAAATTGAATGTTGTCTGTCTCATGGTGAGAGAAGCATCTTTCCACTAGCCAATTCAACTTGTAATGGTTTACCACTTCTCTAGTCTAGTTCAACTGTCGCAAGCAGCTAGGCGATATGAACAAATGAGTACTACCAAAATCAATTAAAAGCTTAAGTTGTTTACGTTGGTAGTCTTATGGTGCTTGCATGATGGAGAATTGTTGATTCCAACCTTGATGCTCTATAGTTGCACAAATTCTTTTTTTTTTCTTCTTCTTCCAAGTTTGCTACAGTAACAGCTTTGAAGATAGTAGATTGAGTTTGGATGTTTCTTCTCTGATTTTCCCAAATTTGGGACGGGGATCCTTGATTGCTTTGCAGTTGCTGGTCTCTGAAAGCGGGGTCGTATGGTACTTTGAGTAGGATGGGCCGAGACTTGTGCCTTGGGACATTCACTCATAATGTCCAAGCTACTGGCACCGAAAACATCTTCTCTCCATTTGGAGTTGTTGCAGTGACCCATCTGTTACTGCGGACACATCTCTTACGGACCCGTACTCCAAGGACCTTGGTTGGATCCTATGCTTCTGTTTCGTGTAGACTTGGGCATCTCTTGATTTCCAAATGGAGCGAAAGTTCTCTTCGGGGCAGGAGGAGGGAAATTCTTCGACTTACAGGTTTCCTTAGGAAAGGCTTTAGCAAAGTCCTCCACCATTCTTGCCGCTTCAGCAATAGAATTTGGCATTCTTTACAAGAGTACCCATGGGGGGGTTAAGCTTTCCGATAAATCTTTTTAAAAGAGCAGCTTTGTCCATTGGCAAATCCAAGGCTCCTTGAATTATGAGAGGGAGACGACTCTTATTTATACAAAACCTTGGCTCTAAAAAAGCCAAAAACAAAACTCTCTAAATTTGACCATCTATTAATGTGCACACCTCTAAATATGCAATAATCTAAACTAATGACTTTATTGTAGATGATCCAATTATTCCTTATGATGAGATTCAACTAATCCAAGCTGCCTAGCGGCATAGATTTACAATGTTCTCACAATCTTAACATCAATTTAATGCAAATTTATGTGACAAAATCGTGGTATCAATGGTTGCTATGAAGAAAAACTAAATTTTCTCAAAATTTATTCAACCATTTAACGCTTTGGAAATTCAACAACTTAATGAAGATAAGAAAATGACATCTTTATTTTATCAAAAGGTTTATTACATCAGTGGGGAATTCCACAACTCCTAAACAAAGGAAATTGTCTATTCGGTCCTACTATTACGAACTTCTGGTGAGGGAGGTACATACTCATATGATTCAATCTAGACAAATATTTGTCCAAGGTATACTGACTTCTACCATGAATCTTGTATTCCTTTACTAGATTTATCCTTTCCATGCTCTTGGATACACATAGGTTTGAGGCATAATAGGGTAAATAATCAATGCCAATTTCTATACTGAATTTTGTTTCAATTTGATCCAAATATGCCTCTATATAAAAAGAGGCTGATATGGTTGGCCAAAATAATACTCTCTACAGCTTCGATAAAAGGCAGCTACTGTTAGATGTCTATTATTGGCTAACTTTTGAAACACGACCTCAAGAATCTTTTGCTCTTGTGCGGATGTCCAACCCTGAGCCATTACTGCACTTTTCAACTTTACACACCTAAAATTTGCACAGAAGACAATCGACAAACAAGAATACACATCATGTATTTCATTATATCAAGTTTATTTATATACAAACAGATTCATAAATCTCATCAATCCTATGCCTCTGTCTTATCACGAGCTCTCTCCTTGTTGCATGCGCGGAAGCCTTGCTGTACTGATCCACAACCCTAAGCTTGATTCAGAACAAGATGCTGATTTAAACATGATTAAGACAATGGAGAGAGAAGAAGTGAGAGAGAGTTGGTGTCAGGTTTTTTTGTATTTAATATGGTGCCAAAAAGTGGCTGAATGCTTGTATACATGGTTAGGCCCTTGGTCAGCTCCTTAGGGGTTTGGCCCCCTTTCTACATGATTAATGTTGACTTCTATTTAAAATGATGAATTGACTTGATGTCCTGCTGAATGATAACTTCATGCTTTCATATTATGCTGAGGTGCTGGTTGGCCAGCTTTGGACATGAATATTCATGACTTTTGCTGCGCTTCATGCACTGTTTGCCCCAACTTGCTGGCCTTCCACCTGATGATAGCTGACTGGCTGCTAGGGTCCACCATGGGCTGTCGACTGCTGGCTGAGAGCTCCTGATGGCTGCCGACTGGGTTCCCATGCCCTCGTATGCTTATGATGCTGTTCATGGTGATGGTGTTACAGCTCCTCAAAATCAAAGACGTGGCTAAACCTACCACTAAAAAACTAATCCAAACTCACGTGAGCCTAGCAGCCAAATTGGCATGAGCCCAGCAAGCCAAACTCGCGCGAGCCCAACAAGCCAAACTGGAGTGAGCCTAGTTGCTCCAAACTCACGCGAGCATAGAACTTGTCAAACCCGCATGATCTGATTTCATTCAAACTCACTAATTACGTGTGTGTGCGTGTGTGCGTGCGCGTTTTCAACTTGTGCAAGAGTGTATTACTCAATACACTCTTGCGGTTCAAACCTGCGTGATTCTAAAAATCAGAAATCGACACGAATCAATCAAACCGCCCTAACTGATTGTGTTAATACCTGTGTGTCTTGTACGAGTGGCCAAATCTCAAAACCATCGTGATTCCATTAGCTCTTTCCCTGTCCTATCTAGCCAGGTGCCAATCACTTAGGGACAAGGCTGATTCCTCTAGAGAAACGCCTTGATGCAAGCCCGGTCTGGAAAGATTGTTGGAAACAACAATCTGGTCGACTACAGTGCATTTGTCAAGTCAAATGCTTACCTTACCCATATGCCCAAACATGCGCCTTTGGGAGCTTTGTCATATAGAGCCGCGAAATGCAACTTCCAATTGTGGGTGTACTAGCCTCTTATCTGCATTCTCACTCCATTGTCAAACGGGAGTGCTCTATTGCCGTGGGTATAGAGGAAGAGCTTTATTCACATTGATGAGGCAAGAAGAGGTGGGTAGCTCATGAGAGAGAAGCCTACAATCAAACCTATCAATGTAAGCATCCATCAATCTAGGCAAGGATGCAACAAAACACAAGTAAGCAAGAGGGTAGGGAGAAGAGAGAGAACTCAAAAGTATCTATTACAAGATAATGATTGTGTATTGCTTAATGTCAAAAATACCTTATATACAAATAGCTAGTATTCACATTTGGCCGGCCATAACTTAAAAGTAGTATTTCTATCCTTAAGCAAGTATATATATGAAGTCTGTGACTTCTCTATTGGGCATTAAGTAGCATTGTTTTACAAGGAATAGGCTTCTGTTACTTGTGGATAAGATGGCGATGCATCTTATAGTAGAACGGGTGGACGAAACCATGTTAACCGAAGTGGTTAATTTACCCCCCTTCCTTATGGTGACCGCCTCCTCGGATCAGCAAGCTCGGGTGGTGAAGATGCCTCTGGTTCCAAAGAGGTGAAGATGGTCGAAGGGGTATTGAAGGTTTAGTGTTAGTGTTTTTTTGTGTATGTTAAAAGTGAAAATAAAGATAAACGGTAAAAATAACATAAAATAGATTTAAAATAAAAATAAATAAAAACTATAAAGCAGAAATAAATTTTTAAGGAGAGGCGGTTAATCTTAATGCAAATGATAGGGGAAATGAGATGGAGGGAGAGGAGTTATTTTAATAGGCAAACGAGGGAATGCTAAATAAAAGAGCTTTGGGGGTGTTTTTATTAATAATTTATAAGTCATTCCTAGTGTATGTATCTCTACAATTGACAGGGGTTGCTACATTACATATGATGTACAAAATAGGCTAAGGCTTCGGAGATTACCTTGTGAGCTCTTTCAGCAAGGGCAAAAAATTTGTTCATCCATTCCATAGGTTGGATGCCACCACCACCAATTTCGCTAGTGCACTTGATGGTACCTTACCTTCCAATTGGAGTTGGTGTTGCGGCGTTGCGCACCGGGGTGTTGTGGAGCCTTGGTGATCCCATTGAGCCTTGAGATTGCTTGGTGGTGCCAAGGGAGTTGGTGCGCGGCTCACTTGGAGAGTCGGTGCCATGGGTGGCTCTACGTTGATGAAAGTGAAAATAGGTAGGTGTCACACGGACTTGGTATTGGCTCTTGAAGCTTGGTGCCGGTTGATCTTCTGACTTCTTTGGGGGCACTAACTGGCTCTTGATGCTCTGTGGAAGGGATAGCAACTGCTCTCCATGCTTGGTTAGGCTTTGGGAGTGGCGCGGGAGGCATGGCTAGGTCTCCACTCTATCTTCAGTTTGGCATTCGATGGCTTGGATGCAGAGGCTGGGTGCCTTTGTACTGATCCACAGACCTAAGCATACTTAAGAACAATGATGCTAATTACTTATGATTAAGACAGAGAGGAGAGAGAAGAAGAGAGAGATTAGTGTTCATGTTTTCTGTGTTACTATGGTAACTGATAATTTTACATGAATGAGGGCTTGGTCACGTATGCCCCTTTTGCATAACTTCTACTTGCTATGGCTGAATGATGAACTAAACTTCTGATTATATGACTTGTCTAAAATGTTGAAAATGACATGATATATTAGTATGTGATGCCAGTCAGCCAGCTGAAAATACTGTCGGCCTGATGCTTGGTTAAAACCTGGATTAAATGCTGATTATCTTCTGATTTTCTGCCCACACATGCTGCCCTTCCTGTAGCACATGGCCGACTGCATGCACAAGGCCTGAAGCCAGCCGACAGGTCCTGTGACCTTCCCATGACCTAGATGATGGTGCTGTGCTGCTTGTTATGATGATGCTAACAGTGCTGTAGCTAATGCTGCTGCTGATGATGATCTTGCTAAGGATGATGCTTCTGATGTTGACGCTAAGGATGATGACTTTGATGCGGCTACTTCTTTTGATGATGACGCTTTACTGCTGCTCTAATCAGGGATTGGACAGTTCATGCTGAAGGTTAAGTCAGGCATGGGCGTGCACTGACAGCCTTGAACTTTCGGACCCAAATGTGGGGGTTCCTTTGGTAAAAGCCTCCAGGTTCTAGCTACTTTGTCGAGATCCAATAGAGTGAGATGAAACTGGGGTTTGGGGCTGCCGCTTGACTTCCTTCATCCTAGGAGATTCTGGCGCTAACGACTTGGTGTTTGGAACCCAAATGGTAGGGTCTCCCTCATAGGAGCCTTGAGCTTCTAACGTTTTGTTAGGAATTTAAAGGGGCTCGGGTTGTGGGTAAGACTGCTACTTGTTGCTCTTGGTTGGCATGCTTTTGCTTGTAGAAAGTGTAATTCACCTAGGTAGGTGTGAGAACTTATTGAGCTCAGTATGCAAATAGTTAAACACTTCAACACTTACGGATATATGACACAATGCACTAACAAAGCTGAAAATAAAGTTTTGCACAGAAAACCAACACGGGCCGCGTGTTTGGGGGGGGGGGGGACCCCTCCCTAAGTGCATTTGTATTTCTAGGAGTATTTTGTTGTATATAACCACGGGTACCATGTGCCAAGCTTGCCATGAACAAAAGAAATGAATACATGTACCAAACAGTTTAGTCGGTGTAGATGTCGTATTAGCACAAATGTAGCAATTGTTATGACGCTCATATGCCCCTGTGATACATAATATTATGCATTAAGATGGGAAATGGTTGACTGAACACATAATTGACACTTTCGGAATGAAGCAGTCACCATTTAAGCTCCAGTTGTCTTCACTGGATGACATTGTTTAGGCCTTGCTGCTGACCATATGTGCTGCAAATGAATGCCCCACCCTCGGTGTGGGCATGGGATCTGTGGAGCTGATGTTTGTAAGGCCCCTTTTATGAGGAGCAAGCCCTATAAAAGGCCCTAGACCTCCCCATTTCAAAGATCATCCCTCTTTATTCGCTTGTTTGGAATTTGCAAGCCATCTGTTGTATGAACGGGGATATTCAACAGTAAATTTTGGCTTATCCTCCTCCTCTTTTGTTATGTGATCTTGTGCCTATGGAAAGATCGTGCATGTTTGGGTGATGTTGGTCACATTACATAGTGTGCTCTCTTTCATGGTATGAGGACATTCTGATGCTCGGCAATCTGTTCTTATCATTCTAGTTGGGCAAGAGTCTCTTGTAGTTTTAGCTTTGCCTCTGTTCCAAGTCATGAATTTGTAGCTGCGCTTCTGATTGTTTCTTGGGGTCGTGTCATGGTGTTAAATTTAGGTATCCATTTCAGCAAATAAATTATGTCAGCTATTGATTTGTTCTGCTTGCAGATAAGGGGTTTTCAGACAAACATGGAAGAATGGATGGGAGCATGTGATTGCATTATCACAAAGGTAGTGATTGATACTTCCTCTGTCTCTTGGTCTCTGACTTTGTAGTCTATGATGCTTTTCGTTCATGTGGTTTACTGTGGCTACATATAATGTTATGTTTGTTCCCTCAAAATTTTCAGGCAGGGCCAGGCACTATTGCAGAAGCAATGATCCGTGGGCTTCCTCTTCTGCTGAATGACTACATAGCAGGCCAGGTGCTGTTGCTTCACTAGTTTGAATTCCTAGCCATGATGGGCAATCTCAGAAGCCACCCGGTGTGTGCACTCAGTATACATCAATTGGGGATTATTTACAGCAAAATTTGGGGTTTTTTTTTTTTTGACAGGAGGTCGGGAATGTGCCATATGTGGTGAACAATGGTGCAGGCAAATTTTGTAAAGACCCAAAACAGATAGCCAACATTGTTGCAGAGTGGTTCGGTCCGAAAGCTGAGGAGCTTCGGGAGATGTCATGCAACGCGTTGAAGCTGGCCAGGCCTGATGCTGTCTTCAAGATAGTGCATGACTTGGATGAGCTGGTTCGGCAAAAGGAAAGCGTGCCTGAGCCTGCTCTGGCCTTCTCATAGAGTGGCCTTAGAGCTCAAAGCTAGGTGATTTTCTGCTGATAACATTGCCTTTTCAGGATAAAAGTTGCTGTTGAGAGGTGGCAAAGAGCCTGTTTTCTTCTCCGATCACTGCACTTTGTACATTATGGGCTCATTTCCCCTGGCTTGTCCCCATCCTCTTTTGCTTGCAGGAGTATCGTGTTCTTATTTTTGACACACAACCAGATTTTCTGTATTCCTCTTCATTTTGCAGTTGTTCTGTGGCGGCTTCTCTCTCATATTTTTTTAAAACTCTTCTGTCGGTTGTGTTCCTTGTTTTAATAGCTTGTTCTTTGCGATTATGGAAGCAATTCTTGCTGGACATTGGCTTAATGTGGGAGAGATTATCTGCTTTTTGGTTTATTAGGCTCATATCAATTAGTACTAAAAAGTACCGGTCTGTGCACAATTGGAAATGGTATGTGCATTCATTTACCCAAAAAAGCACATTTTAGGAAGTGGCCAACCTATGGCCATTATCCAAAGTGCAAAATAGCTTCTTGACAAATTAGTTATAGTGGTGAAATGTGATGTGATGAGGCTCTACCATGATGGACATTTTGTAATGTTTGTAAAGACACTGTTTACAAGGAAGAAATTTAAAAAAAAGTGCAGTTGAGGTGTCGTTTCCCACAACGCTAGCATGATTTGATTAGGAACAAGAGTTGTGAGGATTCGTTCTTTCCAAGAAATAGTTTGTCCAAAGTAATAAGAGTTTACATGTAGTGTTGCATATACTTAAGTCTATGGCTTGATGACTATGGAAAACCTATGTTCGAATTGGTTTTATCGTTTACGATTCATAAGCTTACAAACATTAGTCATTTGTTTTATGCAAAACCTTATATGCATGGACTTATGGTTATTTATGTGACGGGAAAGCCCAATCTTGAGGAGGAAGACTATCGTTGGTTCCTTGGGTACATGTCTTCGAAGGTGACCACTCTATGGCCGTGGAAGTATTTGACCATATCGTAAAGGTTGAGTTGCTAATAGAAGTTGGGGCCTTCATTGAGATCGAAGACCAATCACTCTTTGCTTGTTTATTAGTTCTTTGGCACACCTCCCGAGGCAAATAAGAAATCCATGTGTTGGTTTACCAGATGGATTTCGACCATGTCAAAAGGGATATCCAGGTGACTATGGAGGTTGCCTTGGAATGTGAGATCTCGGACAATTAGTGGGTATGTGAGTTGTTGTTCATGGACATGTAAGGACACCCTCGGGTCCTTGTCATCTTCACTGGCTTTTTCTAGAGTGGTCTATGGTGGTTCCTCATTGAGAGCCGGCCCCTTGTGGAATGGGGACTCATGGATGCACTTAATGAGGACGTTAATGGAGGATGTGGCAAGGTTAGATACAAGCAGATGGGACTCCATGGAGTATAGCAATGTATGTCCGTGAAAGAAATGGCTTTGGTCAAAGAACATGTTGAGGTGACGGTGGGTTGCTACGCAACGGTGATACGGGTCGAAGATGGGGTTGGAAATAGGGTCTTAATAAGATGTTGGACTGAAGCAAGTATAGGGCTAGCATGCAATTGATGAGGGTAAGGTTATACCATGGGAGACTGGCTCATGGTGGGTAGTGTGTCAAGGTTAGTAGCCCATGAGAGGAACATGTATAGCTTTCATTGGGCACGCCCTTCCAATGGGGTATCATCCAAGGCAAGGGTTAGCATGTGTAGGGTTTCTTTGTGGAGGTGGAGAGAGCCGCTTTGCTCACTGTAAGGTTGTACTCCTCTTGGAACTCTTTGAGGGTTTTGGTGGCTTCATGTGTTGTTGCGGCGAGGGTAGCATCACACTCCATGGAGAATTTGTTAGCTGTACGGACCACTTGGGCCTCTTTAGCTTATTCTTGCTTGAACTCGTCTAGGAGGTTCTCTCTTCGGCTTCATGTGCTTGGGCTATCACAACCTTGGTGGGTCGAAGAGGGCTTGGTTTGGAAGGCAGAGAGCAGTCATGTCCTTCTCATGAGTATTGGCTAGATCCCCTTGGGTGGCTTTTGCCACAAGCTCATGTTGGAGCCAATGGGTTTCACATGGAGCTTATTTGTTTTTTTCCTTTGAATGGGGCACTCTTCTCAAGGGCGGCTTGAAGTAGTTATTTGGCATGGGTAATTTTTTAGCCCACTTTCCGAATGTAGGCATCCGAACTCTTAAGTTCTTGTTGTTGCCAAAGGATGTGGCACTTGGAGGTCTCTACGACATGGCAATAAGCTTGACCCATAGGTGAGTGTCGACAATGAAAGTACTTGGGGAAGTTGCAAAATCCTCGGTTGGTTTCGGGGGAAAGAGATGGTCTATGAGAGACTAATCAATCCTATCCTTGAGGGTGTTGAGGGTGTAGTAGAGGCGTGTATGGGATGCTTTCACTGGTGTAGTAGAGGCGTGTATGGGATGCTTCCACGGGTGGAAGGCCATTTGAAGAGGATGTGGTGGACATTGGGATGAAGTCGGAATAGGTGACGGATTATGGGAGCATAATGAGAGCCATAGCATGGGTCACTAGGTGACTCTTGATGGGCGTCGCGGTAGCTTGAGCTCCACACCTCCTCTAAATGTGGGTTAGGGGTGAAGAAGCTATGAGGCTCAAACATATCACTAGAGGAGCCAAGAGGAGCTTCTTCGACTTGGATGGACTAAAGAAAATTGGAGAGTGATGTTGTCGGCTAAGGTAGGGGAATTGGTGATTCTTTGCTTTCCTTTACAACATAAGCTTCTGAGGTGGATGCAGAAGGAATCTCGTATTCATAGCGGTTTGGGCTATGGTGTTGAGTTCCATGAATTCCTCAATTTTACTAAGGTTGAGGGTGAGGTTCCAACTTTGTTGGTAGCCTTTGGTTCCCATTGGGTTGCCATTGCCACTTTGGGTTGATTTTTTCCTTGGTATTTTTTTTTGATGGATAAAGAGGTTGGATGTAACGATGTTATGATCTCAGGCACCGAAATGCTGTGACACTAGAAGAGCATTAGGCACTCACCACCATTTTTGGGTAGCACGCCTGCGTTGAGGTTGCCTTCTTCGATGGGATGGTTTTGACTCCGTGACTTTAGGTAGCCATAATTGTGTTTGAGTTGCATGCTATTCTTGGGTTTCCAACTACTCGCTTACCATCCTCATGCAAGAAGTACTTCTACGTGCATGAATGGTACTTATAGGCATGACATAAAACTTCCCACCACCATCTTTGGGTAGCACACCTCCGTTGGGGTTGCCTTCTTTGATTGGATGGTTTTGACTCCGCTACTTTAGGTAGCCATAGTTGTGTTTGACCAGCATACTATCCTTGGGCTTCCAACAACTCTTTCTTGACAAACCATGTTGGTTTTCATTTCCTTCCATTGCATCCGTGCGGTGGTGTGGTTGTAATTGGCTTACCATCCTCATCCAAGAAGTTCTTCTACGTGCATGAATGGTACCCATAGGCATGACATAAACCTTCCCTTTCAAGGGGTGATTCCCAATGTGAAACATGGCAGCAGAGTGAAAGCTCCTATGCATGTGGTTTTTGTAAATGAGTTCACTCTTTCCGCCCGCGCTTTTGTGGGAAACAATGATGGTTACTTTAGCGCGTACCAAGTCTTATGATGCATTAGGTTATGGTTGGCTCCTGTATCCATGAGTGCTAGCTTTTGTAAACGAGTTCACTCTTTTCGCCCGCACTTTTGTGGGAAACAATGATGGTTACTTTAGCGCGTACCAAGTCTTATGATGCATTAGGTTCTGGTTGGCTCCGGTATCCATGAGTGCTAGCTTTTGTTCTAGACCAATTTTTGTGGTTATGCCTAGCAAGAGTCTAGAGGGCTTCACCTTCTTGTCTTCCTCTTCTAAGTGAATGACTGGGGCCTTATTAATGGAGATGTAATTGTGCAACCTATCTTGCTTAGTCTTAGCTTCACCTTGGCCTCTCGTTTCACCATAACTTCTTTTATTTTATCTTCTTTCTTTTTATGAAGGGCCTTTAAAGAAATTTTAGTCAAAGGAATATATAGTAGCATCTAAGTTTGCTATTATTGAGGAACCCTTCATTTCCACACCGATAAGAACTTTGAGGCGGGAAGATCCTTGAGGGGTAAGTTTGCACACTAGATCTACATGTATTAAGAATGTATTTCTTAGAATTTAGGACTGGTGCCAAGTGTGTTTCGACTTGAGCAAGTAGTAGTTTTGAGTCTCGCATTTAGTCGCCCCATACAAATTGTGGAATGTGTGGACAGCATTGGTGATCAAGCAGATGTATGTATGAGTGTTTGCGTTGATTGGTTGGTATACTTAATGAAATTTGTGCATAGAAAGATGAGTGATAGTCCAGATAAAATTGTTGGGAAAAAGCTTGATAGAAACAACTTCTAGATTTGGAAGTATCGCATGACGAACTTCGTGAAAGGCAAAGGGCTTTGGAATTCGGTGACGATTGAGGAGAAGGAGCCAAGGGTTCTAGCAATTAAATACAACACCCACTAAACTTAAAAAATATAAAAGCTAGACGGAAAGAGCATTCAAAGTGCTGCATTACTTCTTGATTTATGATGTGAGAGATGGAATGTTATGCCATATTCAGGATACAAACAATCCCAAGGTTGTGTGGGATACATTGGTGAAGTTTTATGATACAACTACTCAACCAAAGAAGATGCAGTTAAAGCAAAAGATACATAGTGTGACACGAAACAACACGAACATTAATGACTACATGCAGGAGATTAAAGAATGTGTAGATGCACTTACGTCTATTGGAGCTCCTATGGAAGATGATTATTTGGTTGTTGCCATTACATTGAATGATTTGGATAAAGACTACAAGGAATTTGAAACATCTATCAAAGTTAGAGGTGGTGATCTCCCAAATTTTGATTAGTTGGTCTCTTTGCATATTGTGGAGGAAATGAAACTTAGTTTAGGTACATCTAATACAAGTGGGCATGCAAGGGACAAAGCATTTTACACTCAGAGAGGTGCTAGAGCCAGGGGGAGATCTAGTTTGAGAGGACGTACAGGTGGATGTGGTTGGCATGATAGGTCTCCACAAAACAACAACAGGATTCAAAGCCATCATTTGGTGCATGTGGTGGTAGATGTTTTTACCCTCATGCTAGAGATAGATCTCGATCTCATGGAAGAGACCGTGTTGGCAACCACAACAACAAAATATGCATGGCATTGAGAGTGTCATTATTGTGGTAAAACTTGGACATATGGCTAGAGATTGCTACAGAAAGTAGAATGATCTTGCTGGTGATAGTAGAGCGCATGGTAACTATGCATTATCTAGTAATTAGGGACATACATACATCAAACAACATGACATGTCATGGAGAGTGGTTTAATAACATGATGTCTACATAAACTTAGGGATATGTTGCTACAAGTGATGATACGTAGCATCCTATTACACATAGTAGTGTACCATTGAGGATGCATGATGGCAGAGTGAAAACCATGTCTAAGGTCTTGTATGTGCCATATATTACAAAGAGTTTGGCATCTGTTGGACAAATGGTTGAATAAGGATTACAAGTGAGATTTAATAAGCATGTATGCTTTGTTGAGGACTTTAAGTAAAAAAGGGACTATGGTCTCAACTTGAGACAAGAAGTATCCGGATGTCAAACAAGATACATCACCTAATGATGCTTGTACTTTAGGTAAGAAGGAATAGGTGGATGTTTTGCTGTGAAGAGTATGGGAATAGATGGAGAGAGAAGGCATTGAGGATCCTATGCAATATTTTAAGGAAAGAAATGCCGATGGTGATACCTCTCATTGATTGGCTTTCCATTTTGATGGATTATGAAGATTTCTCTTTGGAATGTAAAAGGTGTGTGTTCACCGTCCAAGAATTATCGCATGTGGCGTACTGTGTTTCAAGGTCAATGGGATATGTTTTGTGCTGTGGAGCATAAATAACATTCCATGGCTAGACAAGTGTATGATTACAAGAAATTTTTTGTGTTTTATAGTGGGCACCCCACTACACAATCAGGGGTCATGATTGCATTGAAATCTCAGTTTAAGCCATCATTGGTTATGTAGGATGTCCGGGGGCGGTTCATTGTTGTGGAAGTGGAGTTTATGGATGAAACATTATGGCTTGTGGGGTTGTATGCACCTAATGGTGTTTCACATCGTCATCAGTTTATGGGATGATTTATTGTGTTTGTGTAATGCTAAGCCTTGCTTTGTGTTGGGCAATTTTAATGTATGCGAATTGCCGGAGCATGCTTCTACACCTCACTCTATTATGGATGGTCTAGAGAGGCTCAATTGGAATGTGTTTGCCAATCAAGTTTTGAAACAAGATATGTAGTCATGGCTACACCTGCATGAGAGAGGATTTACATATGCCTCTCAATAGTACGTGGATACAAGAGCTCATTTGGATTAAATGTATATTTGCCAGCATGATTTGTTTCTACCAGAGATATTGTCCATGCATATGGAATATAATCATATTTTGTCATATCATTTCCCTTTGGTATTGGAGATGCATAGCCATTCTGTGGATGCTTATAGGCCATTATTGAGAAAGGCTCCTCTTTAACCATACTTTCATGGAGCATACTGTTTTCCATTAGTTTATAGTGTATGTGTTACAAACATTTCGAGGCCATGTAATCTCTATTGGGGTGTCAGCTTGGGAGTGTTGTATGTTCAAGCTTGCTCGCCAGTATGGGATTCATATTGCGTCATATTTTAGGGAGAAGTTGCGGAACCTAGAATCATTGTTAAGTTGATTTGAACCGGATGGTTCAAGAGGACGGTTCTTGCCTTGACATTGAGATAGCTATTGATTGGTTTTCCCATCAAGTTGGAGCATTACACGAGAATCAATATATGAGATATAAGCTAATGGCTTGAATGGATGACTTAATGGATTCTAATTGTCAGTCACATACATTCTTTGCTCATTTGCAGAAAAAGCATGCATGTGGGAATATTGTCAGGATGCAAGATAGGCAAGGAGTATTGATTACCGATCCTACTTGTGTTCTAGATATGTGTATGGACTTTTATCGCCATTTGTTGGGTTTGCAGAGGTCATATCTCCTGATGTTGTTGCAGCTAGAGAGTCTTTGTTTCACTTGGTTTGTCACTAGGTATCATACATTTCTGCAAATGAATTGGAAAGAGATATTTCTGTGGATGAGGTGGAAGATGTGTTGAAGCATTTGTCTAAAGGAAAAAGTCCAGGATGGGATAGGCTCCCCAATGAGCTTTTCACAAAGTATGCTAATAAGTTGAAGGTCCCTCTCACTTATATTTTTTAGGAGGTGTGGAATACAAGTATCATGCGTGCGAGTTGGAAGATTGGTCTTATATGTTTATTGCCTAAAGTTCCATCCCTAATTAATCTACATTAATGGAGACCAATCACATTGATGGGAGCCATGCATAAGATATTTGCAAGGGTCTTGGCCGCCCCAACCTACAGGTTGCAATGATTTCTTCATACTTTGATTCATCCAAGGCAATATTTTGCATGATATACTGAATGTATAAATTAGAATTGATTATGCAAGGGATTTAAGGCAAGAGGTAGTTATGATTCAACTAGATATTGAAAAGGCTTATGATGACGTTAGTTGGTCTTTTCTTTCACAACTTATGTAGGCTATGGGGTTTGGCCCTCACATGTCTTCTTTGATTTATACTATTAGCCAACATGTAGTGGCTAGGCTTATGATTAATTGTGGGGTGATTGAGCCCATTCAGCTAGGGCAGACGTTGATTTCTCGAGAACATGTTACTACTCTGAAGAGGAGTGGAAGGGCATCCCTATTAGATGTTAGACTACATATGGTTGCTAGGAGATGGCCTTTATTTCAAGATATGTGTATCTCAAGAGCCATGGGTGGTAATGGCTAAGGCCCTCATAGAGGAGGTCACACTTGTGTATGGTAATACAAGGATTGATGGTACATGGCAGGATGATGTAGTGAATGGTTCCCCCAAGGATATGTGTATCTCAAGAGCCATGGGTGGTAATGGCTAAGGCCCTCATAGAGGAGGTCACCTTGTGTATGGTAATACAAGGATTGATGGTACATGGCAGGATGATGTAGTGAATGGTTCCCCCAATAGGTTCAAGTGGTGGCTTCACCTCTCCTCTCTCATTTGATGATCTCATGGAAGAAGGTATTGGCACAACACTTTCTGAAAGCCTTTAGATCAGTGGTTGCAATTGAATTCTATGATGGCAGGTGAGGTGTTGGCTTCACGACTTCTGGAGTGGCCTGACAAACTTGTTGAGCGCCCAAAATTCAATAGAATGGCTCGATAGCTATTGATAGCTACCTAATGTAGCTGTTGATACCTACCTAATAAATTTATATCTAATAGCTATTTATCTTATATCTGACTACTAGAGCTGGTCATTGCTAATAGCTGGAGACAGTTATTAGCTACCTAAAAGCTAGTAGAGACAGCCTCCTAATAGCTTATTGATAGTTGTCTAATGATTGTCTGCTGCCACACACATACCCAATAGCTATCTACTAGCTTATTGATAACTATTAGACAAGATTCTAGTAGCAATTTAATAATTGTCTAATAACTTTGTAATAGCCTGCTTATAGATGTTAATAGTGGTGTATAGGTGGCTTAATAGTTATTAATATGTTTACAGGTTGCTTACATGCTTTCTATTTTCTAGATTACAGACTGAGCTCTTCCAACGTTTCAAGGATGCTTTTCCCAATGTCACAATCTAGCTTCATGCTTTTGAGTTAGCCAAGCCATACTTTGTCTGAAAACTTAAGGATAGGTTATCATGTTGTTGTATCTACCATGTGCAAATTTTATTTTTGAAGCAATAATATGCATAGTCAGGTCTTCAAAATGCATGGTGGGTTGTGCAAATGTACATCCATGGTGTGCATGGATTCATCACTACCATGTTAATGTTTTGCATCTAAACACACTGTCAAGAGCATTTTAAAGGTTATAGATTCTGTCTTGTGCCCTAGGCAAGATGGGTCTACTTACCATGCAGTGAGATGTCTGGTGAAGTATGAAGTGTGGAGCAGAGCAACTAAAATGTTGCCCATGCGAGCTGTTTGAAGATGTAAAAACCATCGCAGAGTGAGAGTATTTGAGGATGTGGAAATAGGCACTTCTGAAGGTGGAAAGAAGAAAAAAAGGAAGGACCTTGTATGCAAGGAGATGAGTTGCACTGATCTATTGCAGTTGTTTAAGAGCTACCTTCAAAATTTCATCAAACATGACTTCATGTATTGATGGCAGGCTGAACAGGTCAAGGAGTGCATTATGCATTTTCCAGATGATGTAGTTGTTTCAATCGTGGACTTTGTTGAAAATTACTCTTTCAAGGAACAAAATGAAATCCAATCCATGCATTGGTACTCCAATAAAGTCACAATTTTGTGTACATTACCTACTATCATGTTGAAGGTGAGGTGAGTAAGGCTATACACTTCTTCATTTTTGACGATAAAAAGCACGACACTCTATTTGTGCAACATTGCTTCATGCTTCATTGGCAATGGTTGAAGGACAAAGACTTGAATGTCAACCAACATTGGGTTTGGTGGTCTGATAGGGCTGCATCTCAATTCAAGGCGGCAAAGAGGCCCTTCTATTTTGTTGGGATCTAGATATGCTAGGTTAATAAGAAAAATAATGGTATGGAACTTTTTTGGTAGTGGTCATGGTAAGGGAGAACATGATGGGGTAGGTGCAGTTATGAAGAGGGCTTTAACACATGAGCAATTGAAGAACAATGGAGTTGAGTTGAAATGTGCAGCAAATGTCGTGCAATTCCTTCGTCTCAACACTTATCCAATGGATCCATTGCACACTACCCTTCCAACAAGCATAGGCACGTAGAACGTATATTTTGGGAGGTCAAGGTGGGAGATGTGAATCGAGAGATTCGATGGGACTGTCAAGCTTTCCCTAAGGCACACTCATTGCATTGTATTCATGGCTACTCAAATAAGATGGCTCCGCACTTTCATATAGATAGTTGTCTTGTTATTGTAGTGTATGCATGCACGATCAATGGAGAAGATGTAGTCACAGAACACATGTGACAAGATGGAGCTACCATAAGATAACTCTAACTAATGGTGTAAACTGTGATGAAGAATTTGATGAGCCTACATATGAAGGGCATTATGAAGCACTAAGGGAAGCACTCCAAGTAGGAGATAACTTTGTTGTCAATGCTGAGGAGGGTGATGAAGAAGGCGTGGACTTCTACTTGATCAAGTGCAAAAGTACAAAGGAGCAACTCTCAGAGTAGATGAGGCGGATAGTTGTGGTAATGAAATTGAAGTAGAGTCCTACATTTTGAAGGGACTCTTTTATAAGAAGCTAGATGAATCCTATTACAAGCTATTGAGTAGAAAGCTTGTGGTCTACATATACTCCCATCTTGTTAGATGTATTAAAATTCCTATGACACCTATTCAAGGTGCCAGGGGATTGTATATGATCTCGCCCAAGGTCTTTGAATCTGTATACAACAGCATGCCATGGGAGCTGTAAACTCATCTTTGGTTATTAAATGTATTACATTTTGGCTTCAGTCTAGCATTCAAAAGTGTCTCAATTGGTGAACAAATATTGTGCCATCAAAAGTACTTGTCAACCCACCTATACACGGCTATTAACAGCTTTTAGTAGTTATTAACAATTTCAAACAAGTCATAACACAGCCAGTACAACTATTAACACAAAAAAGCTTTGCATTATATATCTTTGCACATGTCCATTATAGTACACTCTCTACATGTCCATTACAGAGGAGATGAGAATATGTTACATTACATCAAAATGTTACACCACAGTACAATTGCTAGCAAAACACAGCCCCAGAGAAGCCCTAGTTTCTTCGCGAGATCCTTGGCCGTTTGTACAAAGGTGTATCCTAGACCACCTTGGTTTCCTCTTTCTCTTCTTCCTGAGCATCCCCGTAGGTGTCATCGTGTGCCATCCGCGCATGTCATCCTCGGTCTTGGGAGCTACACGGCCTACCACAACACCCCCACAACAGTTTAGCTTTCTCTTAGCATGTTCTTCAATAAGTGTGATAACCTGCAAATCTTCTACATTGCCACATTCACCAAAGACATCACCTCTCCCAACAAAAGATCTTGCTTTTAGGTACTTCCACAACCATGGGGTCAACTTGTAAGTAAGAAATGGTGCACACCATGAATCACTCGTGGAGCCAAACTTTGGTATAATAGAGAAGGTGCCGGGCACATTATATAGGCACTTGTAAAGGCTATCATAGATAAGAAATGTGTTGTCGTCATCCAATTGATTGTTTCTCTCCCAAAAATTATCAAGATGCTTCAAAAACACAAGTTTCTTGCCATGCAAATGATAGCCTTGCAAGACATCTCAAGAACCTTTCCCAATGAAGCATGTAATAGCATCACACAGACCTGGAAAGAAACTATGGAATCGATCCACGAAATTCTTTTTTTTGCATGAGCTCCATATGAAGACTCTGAAGTGCCTAGTGGCCCATAGCAAAAACTGGCTCATAGGGCACACAAGTAAATTCTCATTGGCTTTAGCACCAGAATCTACTGATATCGAATATGCCAAGATGGGAAGAACAACTCTTCTTGTAGATCCACTTTATGAATGAGAAGACAATTGAGTCAAGAATTAGAGCATGAGGATCCTCCTCGAGAGTGACTAGGGTGGATGAATTCTCCTCAGGTGCTTAAAGCATCCATATTGGATCATTGCAATTCCGAAAAGCCCATGCACAATAGCTAGACTAGAATACATGTCTCAGCTTTTTATAGTACATGTCCTTGAGCTCCTTCCATCGCTTCAGCCTATCATGATATGGGTGACAGGGGATACGTAGCTTGGGCCTCATCTTGTGCTTTTTGGGTTGAAAGCATACTAAATCCATGCTCGTTTCTCTATGGATGATTTCACACACAACATCGCATATCAGGCAAGGAGATCGATGCTAAGCACAAAATATTACATAGGCAAGTACAGATTCAAGCACAAAACATGATGTATGCACAAATTGAAAAACTCAATGATTGCACTCAGAATCATCAAATGTCAAAAGACCAATACATTATTCAATGTTTCCTTGGCTCTTGGACGAAACAGAGTTACATAGGTGTATTTGGGACAATAAATCACCATCATCAGTATGTCTTTTAGGAGCATCATGCTCAGGAGCAATGTCAACACCAGCAATGGTCTCTGTCGCTTCAACAATAGTATTCTTCATACTTTTAACACACACAGGTGTTTCCTTATATACTTCCACAACTGGATTATGTGCATGCGCAAGAGCTTCCTTGAGCCTCTTGGATGATGCTTTCTCATGACTTGGTCTCTTTCACTTTTATGTTGGAATTAGGGTTGCAGGAATGCACACACAACTTCAAGAAGATGAGGAAGCTTGAGCACAACACAGTAGTGTATTATGAGTGCCAAAAATGAAAGATTACAAGCCCTAGAAGATAATGGGCGTATATACAATGCACGGGGGAAAAAACCTCCTAGTGAGGGAAAAAGTGCCCCGGCGGTCCTAAGTGTGTTCACACACATCACTACTATAATATGGTAACAAATCCCCCCTGGAGTGATGCGGTGAACAAGAGCTAGCACTCATGTATAGGGAAGTGTCTAGCTATGTGGACGAATCCACAAAAGGGAGTAAGCCCAAAGCTTTGCGAAAAGCTTCGAACTTCTCACGAGGCAGAGCCTTTGTGAAAAGGTCTGCAAGGTTATCCTGTGTTGGCACATAAGCCAAACTGATCTCTCCTGCAGAGAGTCTCTCCCTGACATAATGGTAGTGCACCTCAATGTGCTTCGTACGAGCATGGAACACTGGGTTCCGCGCAACTGCCAATGCGCTCTGACTGTCAGTGAAGATGGTGGTGGCAGATGGCTGCCCAACACCCAAATCAGCCATAAGGCGTCTGAGCCACACACACTCAACCGTAGCTGTGAAAGCTGCCCTGTACTCAGCTTCACAACTAGAAGTGGCCACAGTAGGCTGCTTCTTGCTCAACCATGATATGCATGAGCTTCCAAGCATGAAGCAAAAACCACTCGTGGACACGCGTGTGTCATAACAACCAGCCCAGTCAGAATCTGAAAAAACATGTAAATCTGGCGGCAATGATCCCCCCTTGGGATAAAACAACCCAAGATGCCGAGTACCACTCAAATAGCGAAAGATACGCTTCACTGCCTGCCAATGCTTAATGCCTGGGCTATGCATAAATCTGCTCACCTGTGAGACTGCAAACTGAATGTCTGGCCTCGTAATGCATACATAAATGAGGCAACCAACAGCTGTCTGATAGAGTGTGACATCAAAGTGATCTTCAGCATCATGAAGACTCAACTTCAAACCTGTCTCCATTGGAGTAGCAATAGGCTTGCAGTCTTCAAGGCCAAATCTCCGCAACAATGTTTCAATATACTTTGTCTGACACAAAGCAATACCTCCATCACACTGCTTAAATTGTATCCCCAAATAATGATGCAAATGCCCCAAATCTGACATCTCAAAAGAGGCATTCAAATCAGCCTTAAAATCAGCAATATGACTCTCATTTGGTCCTGTGAGCAGCATGTCATCGACATAGAGAGCAATGATTAGATGTACACCATCCACACGTTTAACATACAAAGTGCTTTCTGTTGGACTATTCTGAAACCCATGTGCAGTCAAATATGCATGTATTTTTTCATACCAAGCTCGTGGAGCTTGCTTTAAACCATATAAAGCCTTTTTTAACCTGCACACTTTGTTTTCCTGCCCTCTTTGAACAAAACCACGAGGCTGCGATACATACACCTCCTCATGCAAATCTCCATTTAAGAACGCAGTCTTTATGTCCAGCTGATGTACATTCCAACCATTATGAGCTGCTAATGCATAGATGCTACGAACAGTGGTCATACGACATGTGGGAGCAAAAGTCTCATCAAAATCAATGCCCTTCTCTTGAGCATAACCTTTTGCAACAAGCCTAGCCTTATGGCGATCCACTGTGCCATCAGGCTTACGCTTCAATTTGTATACCCACTTAGTGCCAATGGCCTTCTTGCCAGGGGGCAAGTCACATAAAGACCATGTACCATTCTTCATAATAGCATCGTATTCTGCTTGCATAGCAGCCATCCAATTTTCTGAACTTTGTGCCTCATCAAATGAAACAGGCTCACTTTCATCGCACATACTAGAAACAGCCAATGCATAACAATCTGACGCATAAGAGGCACCATGAGAGCCAGAACGAGTGCGACTAGACAAAGGGGCATCCAACTTGCTGTCACGCAAAGTCTGCACCAGCCATCTAGGCATATTCCTAGAGCCCTCAATCTCTTGTCTCTCATCCTCAAGTGCATCATGCACATCTGCATCAGATATAGGCTGATCTGTGCCATCATTTAAAACCTGCATAGGCTGAAAAACTGCCTCATGAGGTATTGCACTTGACTGTGCACCACTGAAAAGAGGCAACAATGTATCATAGACATCACGTGAGCTGATATCTGTCTCCTTAGTACATGAAACCAAGGGCTGAACTGCATCTTCCACAAATACAACATCACGGCTAACCAAAATGCGCTTTGTCTGTGGATGATACAAACGATAGCCTTTGCTCTCAGCACTATATCCAACAAAAATACATTTGACAGCTTTGTCATCCAATTTTCTGCGATGTTGCACAGGCACTAATGCATATGCCAGGCAACCAAAAACACGTAAATGGCCAACAGATGGCTTGCGGCTATGCCAAGCCTCATATGGAGTGACAACCTGTAATGCTTTGGTGGGACACCTGTTTAGTACATAAGTGGCACACATGACAGCCTCAAGCCAAAAACCATGTGGTAGACTTTGACTCTTAACCATACATCTTGCCATTTCCATGAGAGACCTGTTTTTTCTCTCAGCCACACCATTTTGCTGTGGTGTATACGGCACTGTACATTGGTGTTTTATCCCACGCTCAGCCAGAAATGCATTAAATTCTGAAGACATATACTCCCCCCCTCGATCTGAACGGAGGGTGCCCATCTTACTTTCTGACACATTTTCAGCCATAACCAAAAACTGTTTGAAGCACAAAAACACTTCGGACTTTGCCTTCAAAGGATATACCCATGCATGCCTGGTAAAATCATCAATGAAAGTCACGAAGTAAAGGTAGTTTCCAAATGATGGAGTTTGCATGGGACCACAAACATCACTGTGAACAAGCTGCAATCTGCGTTCAGCTCTCACTGATCCATCTTTGGGAAAGGAAGCACGCTGCATTTTACCCAATATGCAGCCCTCACAAACATGCTTGACAGGTGCCTCAAGCTTAGGCAAAGAAGACACCATTTCAGATTTCTGCAGGCGCAGCAAACTTGCAAAATTCAGATGACCAAAACGTGCATGCCACAGTTTTGCATTTGAAATAGCCTGCGTATCCATAATAGCACATGCTGAATCCTCTACACATTTGCCATCCATATTGAGCTTATACAGCCCTCGACATAGTGAACCAGATGCTACAATGATGTCACCACAAGAGAGATCATGAACAGTACATCTGTCATCCACAAATTTTACAACCAAACCTGTTTTGGCAAATGCGGAGACTGACAGCAGATTCTTTTTGATCCCTGGCACATACAATGCATCAAAAAGTGTAAAGGTGTTGCCATTTGCAACATTCAGCACAATCTGTCCAACTCCTTCAACGGGATAAGAGGAGTTATTGGCACAAGTGACAGTATTCCCTGTGGGAGCAGACTCAAGGAAAGTGAATAAACTGCGCTGCGAGGTGATATGCTTAGTGGCACCACTGTCAAAGTACCATACATCTGAATCTACTGCAGACATACATGTGTCATGCAAAGATGGGTCATAACTGCACTGCGCATTGAATGCCCATTCTGTATCTAGCACAACATTAGCAGATTCATCGTTAGAAGGAGAGGCATCTGCAACAGCCATACCAGCCTCTTTCTTCTTAGCCTCTTTCGCAGCCAGCTTAGGACACGCTTTGATGACATGATCATTTCCCTTACAGTACTTGCAAAATGTCTTCTGTTTGTCACCCTTCTTCTCATCTTTGTCTTCCTTCTTTGGTTGCGCAGCATTTGCAGATTTTTGCTTACTAGAAGAAAAGCCAGCTTTACCTTTCCCGCTTCTCTGACTAGCAACGAAAGCTTGATCTGCGACACGCATAATATTCCTGTTTTGCCTTGACTGGTCTTCTTGCAGCAAAACAGAAACTAACTCCTCAAATGATAAGGCATTGGGATTGCCTTTCATCATCAAGCGAAGAGTGGAAGCAAAACCCTGATAAGAATCTGGTAGACCATTCAAAACAGTCTGCACAAGTGAACTGTCTGACAGGATTTCATCTGCAGAAATGAGCTGCTCTTTGAAATCCTTGATCTTTGTCAAAAAGCTATCCATAGAATCACCTTCGTTCATATGCTCACTCTCCAACTGTTTTCGGAGATAAGCAACACGAGCCTCATTTCTTGCCTGATACAATGTGGCAAGTACATCCCAAGCATCCTTAGAAGTCCTGCAGGAGCGAATATGTGGGATAATGGTACGTTTGACAGACAGCGCAATCAAGGCATGAGCCTGCGCATCTCTACCATCCCAACGAATCTGCTCTGCTGAAAGTGGTGGTTCTCGAACAGCTGCTACAGCACTTGTGCCTGCACCATCATCAACAGTACCTGTTTCTGATGTGTTTGCAGCATTCCCAGCCACAATAGGACGTGCATCAATACCCTGCACAATGTTCCATAACCCCTTTGCTACCAATACATGTCGCATCATATATGCCCACAATGGATAGTTGGTGCCATCCAACTTATCCTCAGCAGCCAACATGCGGAATACATCATTGTTGTCAGCCATGGCCAATGACTGTACTACTAGATGTAAATGCTGTCTGTAAGAGGTAAACCTGTATAAAATCGACCTGTGCTATGTAGCACAGCCCAAAACAGACGAATGGGCACCTGTCCTGCAGATTTTAATCTTGACAGAAAATCTGCACAGTAGGACGATTTTGCCTGCGCAGTACTTGGAATGCAAAAACGGAGGGCGAAATGACTTCAGATCAAAAATTCTGAAACGAACAAGCCCTACGGGCTCTCCCACGGCATATACTAACCTGCAGACGCTCGTGAAACCTCGTCGCAATCGGAGGAGATGAAGCGGCAGGTGCCGGTGATGCTGCCCGGGAGGAGGAAGCCTGCTCTGATACCAATTGTTGGAATTAGGGTTGCAGGAATGCACACACAACTTCAAGAAGATGAGGAAGCTTGAGCACAACACAGTAGTGTATTATGAGTGCCAAAAATGAAAGATTACAAGCCCTAGAAGATAATGGGCGTATATACAATGCATGGGGGAAAAAACCTCCTAGTGAGGGAAAAAGTGCCCCGGCGGTCCTAAGTGTGTTCACACACATCACTACTATAATATGGTAACATTTTACTGCGTCAAGCTTTTCTGTAAGGTATCCTCACATGCTTCGTCTCGACAAAAATTCCTGCACATAAACAGCATGGCATTTTAGGCAAGAAACTTGACACCAAGTATAATATTTTACATTACACAAACTGAACTGTCAAAATGGCAACAAACCAATGCATTATTCAATGTTTTCATAAGCATACTTTGAAACGATGAATCACCATTATCATGGCCAACATACTTAGGATCACGTGCACCTTGAGATGCACGTGTGACCCTCCTTGGCACTTGCTTTCCTTCACCACCTTTCTGTCGTTTTGCCTTCTTCAAGAAGTCCTGCAAGGTGTCTCCACATTACTTGGTATCTATCGATCTATACCAATATCAAGTGACCTCTTGGGTGAAGATGCTGCCAAAACAGTAGGAAACATTTAACAGTTATCAAAAAATCTAAAACCATTAACAACTAACACATCCATTAGCATGTAGACATCACATAGCTATTGGTTGCCATCAACAAAACTGTTAGGTTCCACCATTTGTTACATGTGTTATCAAGACCAACATTTTCGGCAACATTTTGAACCATGGCAGAGCCTTCAACAGCAACATCCCAAGGGTCACCGACATTGGTTGCCCAGTTCAAGTGTTCTCTTGAGTGGGCTACAAATAGACGTGGTTGGGCCACTTTCAAGTGATACTATCTTAGGTGAAGGTGTTAAAAAATTAGTAGAGAACATTTAGTAATTGTTATCAAGTATTAATACAACTTTAAACACAAGTGCCATATTTATTACTACATATTAAAAACACCAAGAACACTTAAAATGTGCATATTTACATCTATGACAGCCTGCAGCTTCACACGCCTCTCCTCAGGCACATCACTGTTTGCTTCAAGTTTATGTAATTCCTGTTGTTGTGCATCCCTTAGGTGTTGAAAAAAGGTGTCGGCCTTTGAAGAAACCTTTAGATCCACTCATGCTTGCTCCAAATCCTTAGAGATATCAGATATTTCACATGCTACTTGCTTCATTTTGATTTGCACACTGGCCAACATAGCTTGTGCCAACTCAACATGCTAATGATCAAATGTGTCCTCCTTAGGTGCCTTGGATGAAACACCTACATACTTTGACATGTTAAGTGTTTCAGCCTCAGTGATATGCAATGACACTCTTGTCAATTTGTTTGGAAGCCCCTTGTATTTTTGCACATGATTAACTGAGTTCTTAGCCACCACTGCCCAAGCAACCTGGTGTGCAGTCTTGTCGGTTGCCAATTGTGCCAATCGACAATTTTCAAAAGCGAACGTTTTTGCAAACCGTGCTGCAATCTCACCATTTACAGGTGGCTCTCGGTACACCATCTGATATAGCATCATGAACTTCTTGTAAAACTCCGGCTGAATGGTTCGAAGCTTCATCTTCTGGCCTCTTGTTCGCAACATCGTAAAGATAGATAGCCAGTCTTTCTCTGGAATATCCAACAAGTGTGGGTAGTCCACTCTAATCAAACTAAGCCTGTATAATTCATGAAAGTCATGTCGTGTGATGCACACTTTTTCATGCTTGATTTTGGTGTATGGAGGTGGCACCCACCTGTGACATAATCAGCAAGAAAATAATTAGTTGAGAGAGCCAGTCTATTAACAGCTTGAATGACAAGTCACATAGTAGTTCCTGAGCCAATCTATTAGCAACAACCCATGCTTAAATGATAAGGCAATCAATGAAGAAACAAAGGGGCATGTTAAGTTGACATCAAGAGCAGTGATGAGCAACTTAATGGTGAGGCACATTGCTAACACCGGATTAGCTTACCTTAGGGCCATGAGTTGAGGAGTTGTTCCAATAGCAAAGGATGCCCACACATGCACACAAGTCCACTCGTTAGGATTGTTGCGCCAAGCTACGTACACACTGTTTTTTTTTTTGGTGGAGAAGGAAGGCGACACAACAAGTGCACGACACAACAACGAACACACGAGCGACAAGATGTGCGCCTAATCGTTTCAAAAAATCATGCAAAAGTGGTTCTTTAAATTCTTAGTTTTTACAAAAGAGTTTTTTTTTGGCTTTCAATTTTTTGCTATCAAAAGAGTTATTAACAAAGCTATTGAAAAATAGCTTCCAACCCATAAAAGTGTAGCACCTATTCATGCTTGCACTGACAACGTGAATCCACACCTATTCAGGTATTGGGAGATGATTCTTTCATGTTCCTTAAGGCTCAAAGAGATAATGTTCCGAAGGCTATGGTTGTTTGGGATACTTTTGGTCTTGCTTCAGGGTTATACATTAATATGCAAAAATATGCTCTGATAAGCTGTATCGAGAGCGATTTGCTTGGTTTGGGATGGAATGGGTAGGTTATATAAAGGGGATGCATCACACACCACTTGGGTTATTCGATTGGAGTTGATGTTGATTCACAGGCTTTGTTGGCATGGATTTCTACAAGGATAAATGATAAGTTTGTGTATTGGAAATCTCAGGATTGGCCTATGCATGTTCGGCTCAAAGTGGCACAATCCATTATGATTAGCATGGTATCTTTATTGTTGCCTTTATTGCCATGGACAGGCAAAGCTTTGCATCAGATACAATAGCCAATTAGATTTATGCTATGGAAAAGAGCAGGAAATAAGCCAGGGGGTAGATGGACGTTGATTTCTTTGGGAACATGTTACTACTCCGAAGAGGAGTGGAGGGGCAGCCCTATTAGATGTCAGATTACATATGGTCACTAGGAGATGGCCTTTATTGCAAGATATGTGTGTATCTCAAGAGCCATGGGTGGTAATGGCTAAGGCCTTCATAGAGGAGGTTGCACTTGTGCATGGTAATACTAGGATTGATGGTACATAATGGGATGTAGTGAATGGTTCCCAACATACTAGGATTGATGGTACATAATGGGATGTAGTGAATGGTTCCCAACAGGTTCGAGTGTTGGATTCACCTCTCCTTTCTCATTTGACGATCTCATGGAAGGAGGTGTTGGCACAACACTAAATGGAAACCTTCAGATCACTGGTTAAGTTTGAATTCTATGGCAACAAGTGAGGTGTTGGCTACCTCACGACTTCCAGAGTGGCTTGACAAACTTGTTGAGCGGCCAAAATTCAATAGAATGACTCCATTAGGAATAGTGAGAATTATGGATGCTTTGTTGCCACGTAGAGGCCGCTTATTATCTTTTCGAAAAATCCATCAATATTTTATGGTTTCACACGGATATGTACAGTTATGGGAGAAGGTGAGGGCATGTGTTACACCATTTGGTGATATTCCTTAGTTGGAGGATCAACAACCTTGTTTAGATTGGGAATTTAGAAAGTCTCAGGACATTGTCTAGCATACAACAAATCAAGTGTACCATATGATGGTGGAAGATAAGCGTTGGATCATTGAGAAGGCTAATAGGGTATGGAACATCAAGAAAAGTAGGGCCTGGTGGAAGGAAGTAATCTTATAGGGCTAGTGGTCTAAGATTCCATATCAAGGGAAGGTGTTCCTATGGCGCATGCTAGTTGGAGGCCTACCATTGGGGGACCAGTTGCGTAAGCGGCGATTCCTTCTGGTTATTATGTGCTTTGTACTACATGCTTGAAAACATGCCCGCATCTTTTCATTCCATGTTCGGTGGCAAAGAGGGTGTGAGATTTCCTTTCTCGCATATGGATTTTGTTGACAGATAGGCCGTAAAGGTTAAAGATTGGATTTTTGGCAAGATTCCAAATGGGCCGGATAACCCAGAACATTCATTTTTCTTTTATTTTTTTAGGTGGACAAGTTTGTAGCATATCTAGTTAGCTAGGAATGCCTTCATATTTGAATCAAAAGTGGGTATTACAGCTCACATAGGTCGTATAAAAGGGATACTATTGTGGCAAGTCTCTTCCTTGCGGTCAGCTCATTTGGTGGAGAATGACATGGCTATATATTGGATGAGGGTACTCCGAGCTACACCTGTGGTTTGAAGTAATTAGTGAGGCAAAGCTAGTACATCACAAGGCGGCCATGTGGCCATTTGTAAAGTAATTTTTTGGTAATATATCCTCTATTATGAGAGAGAGAGAGAGAGAGAGAGAGAGAGAGAGTGTAACGTACCCATCTTCACTAATAAAGAAATGTCCATGTAATTATGAGTTTTTATGGTATAAATATCAATGATTTTATTATTTGAGTCATTTCTACTTAGAATCTTCAAATTTTGAGCCCAAATTTGGAATCTGCGTGCGATTTTACCCTAATATAGGATTTTACAGCATCCAAAACGGACACCGGATCAAGCCTATACGCTAATTTCAATCATTTTAGTTAAAAAACGGCGACCTTTAAACCTTAATAAATGCACGACCGCACGTCCGATTGACGAACGGTCTGAACCCCTGCGACTAGGAGAACCTCCCGGACAAAAAAAATTTTCGCCCCCCGAGGCAGTCCGGCATGCAAATCGAGACGGGCGCCCCAAATTGGGGTACCCCGTCCCAAAATTTGGTCCGTACACACTTACTAGGGCGCCCGTACAATGGCCGCCCAAGAACCAAAGGACGGCCGCCCACTGTATGGTCCACGCGCACCACACCCAGACCGGATAAGGTACATGCGTACCACTCCTTTCCTAGACAACCGACACCGTACCTTTCCCGTAGACCCATGCAGGCCACTGATCCATAGCCTTTGAAGGTACACCGTCCTTTCGTCCTTGCTTTGCGCAGCGCCCGCACCCTCACCCCTCAGCTATATAAACCACCGGGGTGCTCCTCAGTCGGCATGCATTTCTGTGTAGCGTATGCCCTGTTTGTGCCGTCGTCCGTACCGCCGTAGCGTACTTGCTGCAAGTACAGCCGCCCTTGCAGCCACCCCTCTCACACCCCCTCATTTGACTCTTTTCAGATAAGCCAATTTTCCTCCATCCTCCTCTTCCTATGGGCCAGTGTCCTTAACTCTTCCTCCCCCCCCCCGTGTGAATAGACTTACAGAGAGGCTTGCAGCAACCCCTCCCAGCCCTCTCCACGTTTTTGCCTTTGCCCTTAAGGACATCTCACAATCCCCCCCCCCTCCCCCCCCATTTGCGTAGACTTTAGTAAGGGATTTTTGACTCAAGCGAGGGTTCGTGCGCCATATTCTTTTGCTCATACGGTGAGCAAACGAGCTCGGAAATAAAATCTGACTGAAGCATTTCGATCGCAGCAACGAGCTCTACAAGGCGACGCCTAAGATGGCCTCATCTCCGAGACGGCAAAATATTGCCTCAAGAGTCCTCCCTTTTCAAGCCCCTCAAGGAAACGGTGGCCAGGTTAGCTTGGTTAATTTTCAAAAGAAGAGATTTCTCCTTAAATTAGTATTAATGAATGGTGTCTTTTTTTTAAAATGAGGACATAAAAATTATATGAAATTACGAATTATGTGATGTTGTATTCGATAAATTGCGTTGAAATTGCTATCTTCATGAATTGTGAATGCTATACTTAGAAAATTGCATTGAAGTTGTTATCTTTGGAATTCAAGATTTTTTTTGGCTTCAACGCTAACTCCGTTCCGTGCTTGTGTAGCCGGGCGGCGTCGTTAGCAAAGCCCGGGAATGGCCCAAGGTATCCCTCATACCTTTGGGAGAATAAGGATCACCGATTGAGGCGAGAGATTATGAGGCTGCCTAGTTCTGAGGGCCCAGGCTAGTGCGGTAAATAAGCCCACCCTAGTGTGCAGACATCCCTCTGAGGGGCGGGAGGATCGAGCGATGGAGCCTGAGAGGGCGACAGGTCGGCTTGAGTCCTCGCCAGCGGCCGACGATGAGGTGTATGGTCCCGTAGGGTTTTGCCCAGCATGTAGAGGCTGGAAGGCCGAATTCTAGATCATCGGCAGAATAAGAATAAGAGAGCCGGATTGGCTTGTATGGAAATGGATTCATGTAAAAACTTTTTATATAATTGCATCTTATCTTTGGTATGATTGTATTGTGTAAGAAGGCTGTTTTAACGAACCTTGTGAAGAAGGGCCCTAATTAAGGAATATGTTTATTTATGTCAAACAGTGTGGTAGTATTAATTAGAAAACAAATTGATGCGTGAGTAGGGTGGAAAGTGGGAGGATGGAATGCCCTGACGGCACCATCCTACGGACGGGTGGACCCGATTAGTCGGGTAGCTTTCCAACAGATTAAGTGAAAGCCCTACGTTAGATAGTTAGGTTCTTGGGCAACTCTATTCTAGAAGACTAGGTCAGTGGCTGTGCCTTGCATAAGATGAAGAAAAAAGCGTTCTCTAGAAATCAAGTCTAGTAGTTGCCCAATTTTTGATCAATTGCCCTATGGGTGATTCGATGTTTAGAAAATCACGCTCCCCCTGCGGGATAGAGCTAGGTCATACCTACGAATCGTATCCTTGAATCTCTACAGGGTCAAGGTGTCGATGAATAGGAAGTTTTTCCCAAGATAAGACTTAGCGGACTATCTCAAGTGTTTCTCCCAATTTTAAAAGGGAGGAACCTTACAATTGGTATCAGAGCCTGTTTGGCTCCTAGGAATTGCAATTTAAGGGCTGTTTTGTAATAAATGTTTTACCTAACATAATGCTAATTAGTAAAGATACCTACTAAAACAAATAAATTAAATTGATGTTTGAATGATTGTAGGAAGAGGAAGATGCCTACTCCAAATTTCTAGTTTTCCAATGCATCTTCGAGACTGCTAGTCACTCCTCGAATTTCGAGTTCCGTGACACCATGGTGCAGATATTAGAGAAGATATCCCTCCCTCATTTCTCTCGTATTTAGAGAGGATGGGGTAGAGATTTCTGGAGTCGTGGGCCGAGATACTTCATCATCCGAGCAGATCAGATTGGGAACCTCACCACCGACCTTAAGCAGATTCATTGGATTGAGAAGCTGAAGATGATCCGCTTATTTTGGTTCGTCGGTACCCCCAGGGCCGACACCTCGGTGACTATAGATGGGGTTCGCATACCTCAGGATCGTTGGGTGTATGACAAAGTGATGTAGGTCTTACCTGCTGATAGAGTAGCAGTGTTGGGACCTACCCCAATCCAGAGTTTACCACCCTTACCATCAGTTTTTAGAGTCTTAGAAACTACAGCGGAACCCCCATATTTCACCTATGTGGACCGCTCTACCCTTATGTCATAGTCAAGCCTAGGAGTTTCCCTTCATAGCAAATAAGACTGATTATAGTCTCAGAACTTTGTAATAAAACTTGTCCTTGTAAATATTTGGAAATAAAATAATTTCAATGTTTTACTCTCCAAAAATTAAGCGTTGTGCAAATATGAATCTTGTAATCTTAAAAATTGTTTTTACGATGATGGCCAGGATGACCACCCTCCACCTCCTAATGCGCTTTACACCGATACCCAGGAGAAGAAGCTCCTGCTCAAGCAAATGCAACCTCCCTCCTTTAAAGGAGAAGGTTCAGAGGTTGAGAAGGATGTTGAAGTCTGGATTGAGGCGATGGACGATTATTTCTCTGCTGCCGGTACTGGAGTAGCAAATCAGTCTATCCTCGCACGGTTTTGCCTCACTGGAGATGCTAAACTCTGGTGGAAACAGTAGTGCCGTGACAAGGAAGTCACCGAGCATTCTCAAACGTGGGAAGACATCAAGCATGCAGTGAAGGAAAGATATCTTCCTCCATCCCATGAATCCATAAAGATGAATGAGTTTTTTAGTCTTAGACAGTGCAGCTTAACTCTTGAGGACTACTATTCCAAATTCATTACCCTTCGGAAGTATGCCCCAGCTATGACTACTTCCCAGCAAGTGGCTCGTTTCTGCCAAGGGCTAAATGAACCCCTAGATTCCTGCCTTGAAGCAATGAGGCCAAGCACATTACAGGATGCTCTCATAAGAGCTAAGCCCCTTGTGAAAGAAATGAAGGCTAACAAACCGAAGAATCAAAAGAGAACTTACCCTGAGGCAAACCTTAGAGATCAACCCTACAAGAAACCTCAACAAAATTTTCCCTACTACAACAGAGGGCGACAAGGCAACTCTTTTGCCCCCCGCTCGTATGCTGCTTCTTCCAGAGAAGGCCCTCTGTGTTTTGAGTGCAATGAGCCGGGACACTTTAGAGCCAACTGTCCCAAGATGGCAACATCATTTCCCCAAGGTAACAGAGGAAATCAAGGCCGTGGAACCCCTACCCACCAAGGTGCAAGAGGCAGTGGCCGTGGCAGAGGCCGTGGAGGAACAGTTGCTAGAACTGCCTGCGTTATAAGTGAAGAACCGACCTTGGAAACGGCTGAAGAAGAGCGCGCCACCGTCCATGCGGCGGTAGAACACCAAGGTCCGAATAAACAATTTGGTGTAATCCAAGCCCCCGCCACTCACGGTAAGCCATTTCAGCTTTTGATTGATTGTGGCAGTACCCATTCATTCCTTTCTCCTAGGTGCTTGCAAAAATTAAACTTGAGTCAAAAAACAGCTAGAAAAATGATTGTAGAGTTAGCCAGTGGGAAAGAAGTAGTATCTCCACTCTATAGGAAACCTTGATTTTGAGCTGGGTAATGAGCAAACTCATGGTCACTTTAGAGTCTTGCCACTAGGAATTTATGATGGAATCCTTGGGATGGATTGGTTAATTGCAAACAAAGCTAGCATTCATTGTAACCAGGGGAGTATCACTTTTGAAAATGAGCATGGCCAAGTAATATCTATTCAGGGGATCACAGGAAAACCTAAGTCTAGGGTAGTCAAGGCAAAACATCTTCTCAAGGGAACACGTAAGGGTCAGCAAGTTTTCTTAGTCAAACTCAACAAAGTTATTGAACCTAGTATGGAGACAGAACCCTCTTGGCTCCAAGAATTCTCTGACATCTTCCCTGACGAGCTTACAGGGTTACCGCCTCCTCGAGAAGTCGACCATGAAATCGAGGTGATCCCTGGAGCTCAACCCGTCTCAAAAACCCCCTATAAAATGTCCCTTCCTGAAGCCATTGAACTTAAGGAGCAACTTTCCCAACTCATTGAACAAGGATTTGTACGCTCCAGTAGCTCTCCTTGGGGAGCACCTGTTCTTTTCCAAAAAAAGAAGGACGGGACTCTTTGCCTCTGCATAGATTATCGAGGGCTCAATCAAGTCACTGTCAAGAATAAGTATCCTATCCCTTGCATCGATGAACTTCTTGACAGGCTTCATGGGGCCAAAGTCTTCTCAAAAATAGATTTGAGGTCTGGTTACTATTTGATCAAAGTCAAGGAAGCAGATATACCCAAAACAGCCTTCAATACCCGTTATGGCCACTATGAGTTTACTGTAATGTCATTCGGGTTAACCAATGCTCCTGCAACCTTCAACCGCCTAATGCAAGATATATTCCGTCCGTACCTGGATGAATTTGTGCTTGTTTTCTTTGATGACATTTTAATCTACTCCAAATTAATGGAAGAGCATGAGGAGCATGTACGTAGAGTTCTGCAATTGCTGCGCAGACACAAACTCTATGCCAAGAAGAGCAAATGTACCTTCTTTACTCATCAAATTGAGTATCTTGGATTCATCGTCTCCAAAGATGGCATCTCAGTAGACCCTGCCAAGGTCAAGGATATTCTAGAATGGCCACCCCCTAAATCAGTTCGTGAAATTCGTGGGTTCTTGGGAATCACGGGTTCGTATAGGATTTTTATCAAAGATTATGCCTTGGTAGCTGCACCCTTGACAGATCTTCTTAAGAAGGATTGCAAAATAGTGTGGCTGCCAATCCATCAAAACAGCTTTGATCAGCTGAAAGTCATTATTACTTCTGCCCCAGTCTTAAAGCTTCCTGATTTCTCCAAGGAATTTGAAGTGGTTACCGATGCTAGTAGTCTAGCACTTGGTGGTGTCTTAGGCCAAGAAGGCAGACCAGTCGCTTATACTTCCCGCAAGCTGAAGCAATATGAAGCAAACTATGCCACCCATGATTTGGAACTCTTAGCAGTTGTTCATTGCCTCAAATTATGGAGACATTATCTCTTGGGAGGCAAATTCCAGCTTCCACAAAAGTCTAAAGTGGATCTTCACCCAGCCTAACCTCAACATGCGGCAAAGGAGATGGATTGAAATTCTACAAGAATATGATTTCGACATCAAATTCCGCCCTGGGAAAGATAATGTGGTAGCTGATGCACTTAGCCGCAAATCTTTCTTGAATGCAATTTCAATGCCAAATAATCCCATACTGGTCAAGGTAGAAGAAGTCTCATCTCATGACCCAGATTATCAAAGGATGATAAAGTTAGTAGAAGAAGGGGGACATTCAGAGAAAGAGAAGAATCTAATCAAGGGATACTCCACTCATGAAGGAAGCCTCTACTTCAATCACAGGCTATGTATCCCTAAGGATCCTGCTTTAAAGAAACTAATCCTCCATGAAGCTCATGATAGCCCTGCTGTGCAGGACACCCAGGTTATGCAAAAACATTAAATGCGGTAAGGAGGAGTTTTCATTGGGCAGGCTTGAAAAATGATGTGCTTCGATACTTGAAACAATGTCTCTCATGCCAAAGGATCGAAGCTGAAAGGGTCAAGATGCCTGGAAAGCTTCAACCCTTAGATATTCCCCAAATGAAGTGGGAATGCATTAGTATGGATTTTGTCACAAGTCTCCCCACTGTTCAAGGAGGATATGACTCCATTCTAGTAGTAGTGGACTTACTTACCAAAGTAGCTCACCTTATACCAGCAAAGAAGACCTTCAAAGCTTCTGATGTTGCTCGAATATTCATCAAGGAAGTCCTCAAACTTCATGGTCTCCCAAAAAGGATAGTAAGTGATCGGGATTCTGACTTCACCTCAAAATTCTGGCAGTCTTTATTTCAAGCTCTGGGGACTCAACTTTGCTTTAGCACAGCTTATCATCCAGAGACCGATGGCCAGACTGAACGAGTCAATCAAGTAATTGAAGACATTCTTAGAGCATACTGTGGACTGGAACCCAGAAGGTGGATTCAATACCTTCCTCTGGTAGAATTTGCCTACAATGCGTATCAGAGCATAGGAATGTCACCATTCAAAGCACTCTATGGGCAAGAATGCTTGTCTCCACTAAATTTCTCTGATCCGACCATAAGAGTTGAGGCATCCAGGAAAATGCTCGAAGAGATGGAGGAACAAACCAAAGCTATCCAAAGGGATATTAAAGCTGCCCAAGATCGACAAAAGCATTATGCTGACAACAAGAGGTCTGAAAGGATCTTCAAGGAAGGAGACAAAGTTCTTCTACGGGTGCGACCCAAACGAAGTTCTCTATCACTTGGGAAATATAAGAAGCTCAGCCCTAGGTATTGTGGTCCTTATACAGTTATCAAGTGTCTAGGTAAAAGTGCCTATAAACTCCAACTCCCAGCCCCTATCAAAGTCCATAATGTATTTCATGTAAGTTTGTTAAAGCCATATATCCCCAGTCTCGATCATATTCTTGATGATGAACAAGTTGTAATCCCTACTCAAGGAGTCCTTGAATTACAGCCCAGTAGCATCATAGATTCTAGGGAAAGGCAACTCCGAAATAGAACTCTTGTAGAACATCTAGTTCAGTGGAAAGATTACCCTGAAGAAGATGCAACTTGGGAAGATGAAGCTACACTCTTAAAGGATTATCCCCAATTCATGACGAGATGAGGACATCTCGGCGGGAAGGATGTAACATACCCATCTTCACTAATAAAGAAATGTCCATGTAATTATGAGTTTTTATGGTATAAATATGAATTATTTTATTATTTGAGTCATTTCTACTTAGAATCTTCAAATTCTGAGCCCAAATTTGGAATCTGCGCGCGATTTTACCCTAATATAGGATTTTACAGCATCCAAAACGGACACCGGATCAAGCCTATACGCTAATTTCAATCATTTTAGTTAAAAAACGGCGACCTTTAAACCTTAATAAATGCACGACCGCACGTCCGATTGACGAACGGTCTGAACCCCTGCGACCAGGAGAACCTCCCGGACAAAAAAAATTTTCGCCCCTCGGGGCGGTCCGGCATGCAAATCGAGGCGAGCACCCCAAATTTGGGTACCCCGCCCCAAAATTTAGTCCGTACACACTTACTAAGGCGCCCGTACAATGGCCACCCAAGAACCAAAGGACGGCCGCCCAAGAACCAAAGGACGGCCGCCCACTGTATGGTCCACGCGCACCCTTAGGTGGACACCCCAGACCGGATAAGGTACATGCGTACCACTCCTTTCCCAGACAACCGACACCGTACCTTTCCCGTAGACCCATGCAGGCCACTGATCCATAGCCTTTGAAGGTACACCGTCCTTTCGTCCTTGCTTTGCGCAGCGCCCGCACCCTCACCCCTCAGCTATATAAACCACCAGGGTGCTCCTCAGTCGGCACGCATTTCTGTGTAGCGTATGCCCTGTTTGTGCCGTCGTCCGTACCGCCGTAGCGTACTTGCTGCAAGTACAGCTGCCCTGGCAGCCACCCCTCTCACACCTCCTCATTTGACTCTTTTCAGATAAGCCAATTTTCCTCCATCCTCCTCTTCCTATGGGCCAGTGTCCTTAACTCTTCCCCCCCCCCCCCCCCCCCGTGTGAATAGACTTACAGAGAGGCTTGCAGCAACCCCTCCCAGCCCTCTCCACGTTTTTGCCTTTGGCCTTAAGGACATCTCACAATTCCCCCCCCCCCCTCCCCCCCCATTTGCGTAGACTTTAGTAAGGGATTTTTGACTCAAGCGAGGGTTCGTGCGCCATATTCTTTTGCTCATACGGTGAGCAAACGAGCTCGGAATTCAGATCCGACTGAAGCGTTTCGATCGCAGCAGCGAGCTCTACAAGACGACGCCTAAGATGGCCTCATCTCAGAGACGGCAAACTATTGCCTCAAGAGGGGCACGTAACAACGAGATGGAGGGAAATGCGCCCAATTTGCCTCAAGAGTCCTCCCTTTTCAAGCCCCTCAAGGAAACGGTGGCCAGGTTAGCTTGGTTAATTTTCAAAAGAAGAGATTTCTCCTTAAATTAGTATTAATGAATGGTGTCTTTTTTTAAAATGAGGATATAAAAATTATATGAAATTACGAATTATGTGATGTTGTATTCGATAAATTGCGTTGAAATTGCTATCTTCATGAATTGTGAATGCTATACTTAGAAAATTGCATTGAAGTTGTTATCTTTGGAATTCAAGATTTTTTTTGGCTTCAACGCTAACTCCGTTCCGTGCTTGTGTAGCCGGGCGACGTCGTTAGCAAAGCCCAGGAATGGCCCAAGGTATCCCTCATACCTTTGGGAGAATAAGGATCACCGATTGAGGCGAGAGATTATGAGGCTGCCTAGTTCTGAGGGCCCAGGCTAGTGCGGTAAATAAGCCCACCCTAGTGTGCAGACATCCCTCTGAGGGGCGGGAGGATCGAGCGATGGAGCCTGAGAGGGCGACAGGTCGGCTTGAGTCCTCGCCAGCGGCCGACGATGAGGTGTATGGTCCCGTAGGGTTTTGCCCAGCATGTAGGGGCTGGAAGGCCGAATTCTAGATCATCGGCAGAATAAGAATAAGAGAGCCGGATTGGCTTGTATGGAAATGGATTCATGTAAAAACTTTTTATATAATTGCATCTTATCTTTGGTATGATTGTATTGTGTAAGAAGGCTGTTTTAACGAACCTTGTGAAGAAGGGCCCTAATTAAGGAATATGTTTATTTATGTCAAACAGTATGGTAGTATTAATTAGAAAACAAATTGATGCGTGAGTAGGGTGGAAAGTGGGAGGATGGAATGCCCTGACGGCACCATCCTACGGACGGGTGGACCCGATTAGTCGGGTAGCTTTCCAACAGATTAAGTGAAAGCCCTACGTTAGATAGTTAGGTTCTTGGGCAACTCTATTCTAGAAGACTAGGTCAGTGGCTGTGCCTTGCATAAGATGAGGAAAAAAGCGTTGTCTCTAGAAATCAAGTCTAGTAGTTGCCCAATTTTTGATCAAATGCCCTATGGGTGATTCGATGTTTAGAAAATCACGCTCCCCCTGCGGGATAGAGCTAGGTCATACCTACGAATCGTATCCTTGAATCTCTACAGGGTCAAGGTGTCGATGAATAGGAAGTTTTTCCCAAGATAAGACTTAGCGGACTATCTCAAGTGTTTCTCCCAATTTTAAAAGGGAGGAACCTTACAGAGAGAGAGAGAGAGAGAGAGAGAGAGAGAGAGAGAGAGAGAGATGGTGAGGAGGGATTCTAAAAAGAGACTAGCTGGGGAGATGGAGTCTCAAGGGAGAGGAGAGAGATGGTGAGGAGAAATTGTAAAAAGAGACCAGCTGAGGATCGCTCCATGCCTATGCCCCCCACCATCAACACAGTTGAGAAAAAAACTCCCTCAAAACAAGCTCGCTCCATACCTTCCCCCACCATAAGCTAGCTTCACTTTGCCAAGCTTGTTTCATTTGTGGTGGAAGGCTTTTTCCATTTCTCTTTTGCTATAGCGAAACCCTCTTATGAGAGGATTTGCAACATATGCACTGCTCAAGATAGATTACCCTCCTTATGATGTTTCACTAGTGAAACCCTAATCTGGGGCTACAAGCATGGCAGGGTAAGAGAAAAGAGAGAGCGTTCATTAGCATACCTACTTAGAGAAGTTGGGGAGCAGGTATTAAGTGTTGTATGTGTAGAAGGTATTGAGTTTGATGGGCAACTTGGGAATTCACTTTGGTTTCTTTTCTATGCAAGTAGGTTCTTCGACTTTAGAATCATGTGAGGATTCTTCCATCCATCCAATCCTTCAAGTCCTTTTATGAGCTTGGCCTACGCTAAATAAAGCAAGGAGCGAGGTATTTGGACATGAGAAGATAAGAAGGCAAAGAGATCAATGATGTTTGATGGAGCACAAATGCTCTTATTTGGGCTTATAATGGTATACCACATGTAGACAAGCCCATTCATAGGTTACATTGTGTTTGGACCTTAGAATAGATTGTGTGTGGATCCATGAGTAAATTACTGAAGCTGATCCTGATTTTGACCTTCCAACCTCAAGCTCTTCCTCCTTGACCTATGAGAGGATAGGTTCATTTCTATGTCTTTGTTTGGCTTTGCAACAAGTGTGTGGTGCCCATGATGGGAGAACTCTACTAGAAATTGTAGAAGGCTTTTTTTCAATTTGTGCTAGGTATGCTGCTTGCACCAAGTTTTGAGCAACTCGAATCGCCTCTTCACTAAATACTTGACCCACATCTTTGTCGAGTTTTGTGGGTCTATTTGAGCTTTTCCTCATGCTTGGTGGCTACCGTCCAAACCATCTCTTTCTTAGAGCATGAATGACGATGAAGCATTAGTGGCAGTGTCTTCCACCAAATCCACTATGCACGGTTACTCCGTCTTTCCCCATTCCTATCTTCCTGGTTTTGTGTCTTTGGCTTCGGGGAGACACTCTCGTATCCTGTAGCACCACCTTAGGAAATAGTACTGGCGCTTGTCTAGGAACTTAATGAGGTCCTTATTAGCAGTGGAAACACTTCAATGGCTACCTCTTATTTGCCAATGAGTTGACGACTCCAAAGACTCTACGTGCATTCGTAGAGTCTTTGGAGCACAGATGTGGACTAGAAGGCCTCGACATGTTGGTACCTGTCTGGGCAGACTCTGGGTACGTCCATACTCAAAGGTCTATGCGCAGATAACTGCCCAGATATTGATAGCTGTAGTAATTTAGAATTATTTATAATTTAGCCCATGCACAATAGCTAGACTAGAATACATGTCTCAGCTTTTTATAGTACATGTCCTTGAGCTCCTTCCACCGCTTCAGCCTATCATGATATGGGTGATAGGGGATACGTAGCTTGGGCCTCATCTTGTGCTTTTTGGGTTGAAAGCATACTAAATCCATGCTCATTTCTCTGTGGATGATTTCACACACCAACATCGCATATCAGGCAAGGAGATCGATGCTAAGCACAAAATATTACATAGGCAAGTACAGATTCAAGCACAAAACATGATGTATGCACAAATTGAAAAACTCAATGATTGCACTCAAAATCATCAAATGTTAAAAGACCAATACATTATTCAATGTTTTCTTCGCTCTTGGACGAAACAGAGTTACATAGGTGTATTTGGGATAATAAATCACCATCATCAGTATGTCTTTTAGGAGCATCATGCTCAGGAGCAATGTCAACACCAGCAATGGTCTCTGTCGCTTCAACAATAGTATTCTTCATACTTTTAACACACACAGGTGTTTCCTTATATACTTCCACAACTGGATTATGTGCATGCGCAGGAGCTTCCTTGAGCCTCTTGGATGACGCTTTCTCATGACTTGGTCTCTTTCACTTTTACTGCGTCAAGCTTTTCTGTAAGGTATCCTCACATGCTTCGTCTCGACAAAAATTCCTGCACATAAACAGCATGGCATTTTAGGCAAGAAACTTGACACCAAGTATAATATTTTACATTACACAAACTGAACTGTCAAAATGGCAACAAACCAATGTATTATTCAATGTTTTCATAAGCATACTTTGAAACGATGAATCACCGTTATCATGGCCAACATACTTAGGATCACGTGCACCTTGAGATGCATGTGTGACCCTCCTTCACCACCTTTCTGTCGCTTTGCCTTCTTCAAGAAGTCCTGCAAGGTGTCTCCACATGGTTTATCCACATTACTTGGTATCTGTCGATCTATACCAATATCAAGTGACCTCTTGGGTGAAGATGGTGCCAAAACAGTAGGAAACATTTAACAACTATCAAAAAATCTAAAACCATTAACAACTAACACATCCATTAGCATGTAGACATCACATAGCTATTGGTTGCCATCAACAAAACTGTTAGGTTCCACCATTTGTTACATGTGTTATCAAGACCAACATTTTCGGCAACATTTTGAACCATGGCAGAGCCTTCAACGGCAGCATCCCAAGGGTCACCGACATTGGTTGCCCAGTTCAAGTGTTCTCTTGAGTGGGCTACAAATAGACGTGGTTGGGCCACTTTCAAGTGATACTCTCTTAGGTGAAGGTGTTAAAAAATTAGTAGAGAACATTTAGCAATTGTTATCAACTATTAATACAACTTTAAACACAACTGCCATATTTATTACTACATATTAAAAACACCAAGAACACTTAAAATGTGCGTATTTACATCTATGACAGCCTGCAGCTTCACACGCCTCTCCTCAGGCACATCACTGTTTGCTTCAAGTGTATGTAATTCCTGTTGTGCATCCCTTAGGTTTTGCAAAAAGGTGTCGGCCTTTGAAGAAACCTTTAGATCCACTCATGCTTGCTCCAAATCCTTAGAGATATTAGATATTTCACATGTTTTCATTTTGATTTGCACACTGGCCAACATAGCTTGTGCCAACTCAACATGCTAAGGATCAAATGTGTCCTTAGGTGCCTTGGATGAAACACCTACATACTTTGACATGTTAAGTGTTTCAGCCTCAGTGATATGCAATGACACTCTTGTCAATTTGTTTGGAAGCCCCTTGTGTTTTTGCACACGATTAACTGAGTTCTCAGCCACCACTGCCCAAGCAACCTGGTGTGCAGTCTTGTTGGTTGCCAACTGTGCCAATCGACAATTTTCAAAAGCGAACGTCTTTGCAAACCGTGCTGCAACCTCACCATTTATAGGTGGCTCGGTACACCATCTGATATAGCATCATGAACTTCTGGTAAAACTCCGGCTGAATGGTTCGAAGCTTCATCTTCTGGCCTCTTGTTCGCAGCATCGTAAAGATAGATAGCCAGTCTTTCTCTGGAATATCCAACAAGTGTGGGTAGTCCACTCTAATCAAACTAAGCCTGTATAATTCATGAAAGTCACGTCGTGTGATACACACTTTTTCATGCTTGATTTTGGTGTATGGAGGTGGCACCCACCTGTGACATAATCAGCAAGAAAATAATTAGTTGAGAGAGCCAGTCTATTAACAGCTTGAATGACAAGTCACATAATAGTAGTTCCTGAGCCAATCTATTAGCAACAACCCATGCTTAAATGATAAGGCAATCAATGAAGAAACAAAGGGGCATGTTAAGTTGACATCAAGACCAGTGATGAGCAACTTAATGGTGAGGGACATTGCTAACACCGGATTAGCTTACCTTAGGGCCATGAGTTGAGGAGTTGTTCCAATAGCAGAGGATGCCCGCACATGCACACAAGTCCACTCGTCAGGATTGTTGCGCCAAGCTACGTACACACTGTTTTTTTTTTGGTGGAGAAGGAAGGCAGTGAAAACCTGACACAACAAGTGCACGACACAACAATGAACACACGAGCGGCAGGATGTGCGCCTAACTGTTTCAAAAAATCATGCAAAAGTGGTTCTTTAAATTCTTAGTTTTTTACAAAAGAGTTTTTTTTTTGGCTTTCAATTTTTTGCTATCAAAAGAGTTATTAACAAAGCTATTGAAAAATAGCTTCCAACCCATAAAAGTGTAGCACCTATTCATGCTTGCACCGACAGCGTGAATCCACACCTATTCAGGTATTGGCAGATGATTCTTTCATGTTCCTTAAGGCTCAAAGAGATAATGTTTCGAAGGCTATGGTTGTTTGGGATACTTTTGGTCTTGCTTCAGGGTTATACATTAATATGCAAAAATATGCTCTGATAAGCTGTATCGAGAGCGATTTGCTTGGTTTGGGATGGAATGGGTAGGTTATATAAAGGGGATGCATCACACACCACTTGGGTTATTCGATTGGAGTTGATGTTGATTCACAGGCTTTGTTGGCATGGATTTCTACAAGGATAAATGATAAGCTTGTGTATTGGAAATCTCTAGGAGATGGCCTTTATTGCAAGATATGTGTGTATCTCAAGAGCCATGGGTGGTAATGGCTAAGGCCTTCATAGAGGAGGTCGCACTTGTGCATGGTAATACTAGGATTGATGGTACATAATGGGATGTAGTGAATGGTTCCCAACAGGTTCGAGTGTTGGATTCACCTCTCCTTTCTCATTTGACGATCTCATGGAAGGAGGTGTTGGCACAACACTAAATGGAAACCTTCAGATCACCGGTTGCATTTGAATTCTATGGCAACAAGTGAGGTGTTGGCTACTTCACGACTTCTAGAGTGGCTTGACAAACTTGTTGAGCGGCCAAAATTCAATAGAATGACTCCATTAGGAATAGTGAGAATTATGGATGCTTTGTTGCCACGTAGAGGCCGCTTATTATCTTTTTGAAAAATCCATCAATATTTTCTGGTTCCACACGGATATGTACAGTTATGGGAGAAGGTGAGGGCATGTGTTACACCATTTGGTGATATTCCTTAGTTGGAGGATCAACAACCTTGGTTAGATTGGGAATTTAGAAAGTCTCAGGACATTGTCTCTAGCATACAACAAATCAAGTGTACCATATGATGGTGGAAGATAAGCGTTGGATCATTGAGAAGGCTAATAGGGTATGGAACATCAGGAAAAGTAGGGCCTGGTGTGGAAGGAAGTAATCTTATAGGGCTGGTGGTCTAAGATTCCATATCAAGGGAAGGTGTTCCTATGGCGCATGCTAGTTGGAGGCCTACCATTGGGGGACCAGTTGCGTAAGCGGCGGATTCCTTTTGGTTATTATGTGCTTTGTACTACATGCTTGAAAACATGCCCGCATCTTTTCATTCTATGTTCGGTGGCAAAGAGGGTGTGAGATTTCCTTTCTCGCATATGGATTTTGTTGACAGATAGGCCGTAAAGGTTAAAGATTGGATTTTTGGCAAGATTCCAAATGGGCCGGATAACCCAGAACATTCATTTTTCTTTCATTTTTTAAGGTGGACAAGTTTGTATCATATCTAGTTAGCTAGGAATGCCTTCATATTTGAATCAAAAGTGGGTATTACAGCTCACATAGGTCGTATAAAAGGGATACTATTGTGGCAAGTCTCTTCCTTGCGGTCAGCTCATTTGGTGGAGAATGACATGGCTATATATTGGATGAGGGTACTCCGAGCTACACCTGTGGTTTGAAGTAATTAGTGAGGCAAAGCTAGTACATCACAAGGCGGCCATGTGGCCATTTGTAAAGTAATTTTTTGGTAATATATCTTCTATTATGAGAGAGAGAGAGAGAGAGAGAGAGAGAGAGAGAGAGAGAGATGGTGAGGAGGGATTCTAAAAAGAGACTAGCTGGGGAGATGGAGTCTCAAGGGAGAGGAGAGAGATGGTGAGGAGAAATTGTAAAAAGAGACCAGCTGAGGATCGCTCCATGCCTATGCCCCCCACCATCAACACAGTTGAGAAAAAAACTCCCTCAAAACAAGCTCGCTCCATACCTTCCCCCACCATAAGCTAGCTTCACTTTGCCAAGCTTGTTTCATTTGTGGTGGAAGGCTTTTTCCATTTCTCTTTTGCTATAGCGAAACCCTCTTATGAGAGGATTTGCAACATATGCACTGCTCAAGATAGATTACCCTCCTTATGATGTTTCACTAGTGAAACCCTAATCTGGGGCTACAAGCATGGCAAGGTAAGAGAAAAGAGAGAGCGTTCATTAGCATACCTACTTAGAGAAGTTGGGGAGCAGGTATTAAGTGTTGTATGTGTAGAAGGTATTGAGTTTGATGGGCAACTTGGGAATTCACTTTGGTTTCTTTTCTATGCAAGTAGGTTCTTCGACTTTAGAATCATGTGAGGATTCTTCCATCCATCCAATCCTTCAAGTCCTTTTATGAGCTTGGCCTACGCTAAATAAAGCAAGGAGCGAGGTATTTGGACATGAGAAGATAAGAAGGCAAAGAGATCAATGATGTTTGATGGAGCACAAATGCTCTTATTTGGGCTTATAATGGTATACCACATGTAGACAAGCCCATTCATAGGTTACATTGTGTTTGGACCTTAGAATAGATTGTGTGTGGATCCATGAGTAAATTACTGAAGCTGATCCTGATTTTGACCTTCCAACCTCAAGCTCTTCCTCCTTGACCTATGAGAGGATAGGTTCATTTCTATGTCTTTGTTTGGCTTTGCAACAAGTGTGTGGTGCCCATGATGGGAGAACTCTACTAGAAATTGTAGAAGGCTTTTTTTCAATTTGTGCTAGGTATGCTGCTTGCACCAAGTTTTGAGCAACTCGAATCGCCTCTTCACTAAATACTTGACCCACATCTTTGTCGAGTTTTGTGGGTCTATTTGAGCTTTTCCTCATGCTTGGTGGCTACCGTCCAAACCATCTCTTTCTTAGAGCATGAATGACGATGAAGCATTAGTGGCAGTGTCTTCCACCAAATCCACTATGCACGGTTACTCCGTCTTTCCCCATTCCTATCTTCCTGGTTTTGTGTCTTTGGCTTCGGGGAGACACTCTCGTATCCTGTAGCACCACCTTAGGAAATAGTACTGGCGCTTGTCTAGGAACTTAATGAGGTCCTTATTAGCAGTGGAAACACTTCAATGGCTACCTCTTATTTGCCAATGAGTTGACGACTCCAAAGACTCTACGTGCATTCGTAGAGTCTTTGGAGCACAGATGTGGACTAGAAGGCCTCGACATGTTGGTACCTGTCTGGGCAGACTCTGGGTACGTCCATACTCAAAGGTCTATGCGCAGATAACTGCCCAGATATTGATAGCTGTAGTAATTTAGAATTATTTATAATTAAGGGGCACTTAATTTAAAGATTTAATTAGATTTCTTATACTTTCTAATCGATGTGGCTACACATAATGGGACCACATTCCTAGAGAACTAGAGAGCTAAAGTGTTACTTCTAACATATCCACTAATGATCTAAGTAATACATGGTTATGGTTATTAATGATTCTATTAAACACCAAATATGCCTAAAACTAAATTTTTTATAGAAAAAATGGAGAATTAATAGGCTATTTACTTGTTTACTCACATCCGGAAGCTCCTCTTTGCATTCTACACCACTCCTTAGCTCCAATGCTTCAATTAGAATAAACAACAAAATAAAACAAAAAAGAAATAGAAAAATAAACATTCACAAGCACTGGATTCGTATCCAACTGGGTAACTTTAGACTCCACTTTAACAAAGTAAAATGTAAGGGGACATACGCCAGGAGACTTTCCCCAATAATGGGGCCAAAGATGTTCTCCTAAGAACACTTTTATGCCTTGCATGATGGAAGGAATGGAATAATGCAAGGATCAATGTGGGAACTTGCCTCTCACCGTCAAGAATAACCACCTGTCTTGTGGGAAAGCTAGATTACCTCACACTTGCATCGTTAATGGTGTCACTCAATTAATGCCTTTTCAAGAGTGAGTAGGGAGCAATGGAGGAGATAGCTATTCTAGAGCTTTATCTCTTCTTCAATGCCTAGTGTGCTAGCAAAATGGGGAGATGGAGAAAAAGCTTAATTGTGATAATGGGATTGTTCATTTTCTCATTATTACAAATAACTTATATACAAGCCTCTTATTTACAATGTAAACCAAAAAGCTAGTTCCTAGGCTGATGCATATATAAAAATTATCTTAGTCGACATTACACGTCACAAGGTCGGCTAGATCCCAAAATTTTATATCATTGGTGTAGTTGTACAAAAGATGATTACAAAATGGATAAGCTTACTTAATATGAGAGTTATGCTAACCATGTGGTTAATAATAGTTATTTAAACTTGTTATTACAATATCACCATGATGGTGCTGAGAAGTTAATCCAGATGAAAAAGGCCAAGTCGAGTAGATCCTTCAATAAAATCAAGCACAATCTATGTTCATTTTCGTTCACGCTTAAATTTTTTGGTCAAAACAATTTTATTTTCCTACCTTATCTTTGCTTGCTCCAAACTTCATGACTATATCTTCACATAACATAGATGATTTTAGTAGTTTATACAAGTCATAACAATGGCACCATTTTTCATTCCTCATAGTCCTCTACTATTACTCTATGAAGTGTCACTCAATGGCCATCTCATTTTACCTAAGAAGGGAGAGTTAAAAAGTGAGATAAGAAGGGAGAGTTAAAAGAGTGAAAAACCAATTTTTTTCTTATTTCAAATTCAAATTTTAGTGTAAAAAATAGAGTTGTAAGGAGGTCACTTATATGATGAAAACTTCTCTTTCTCTACTAGCATGCCTCGCCACACATCTCCACCAATAAAAAAAGTAAAAGCAATAACTATTTCTATTAAAAAAAAACTCTCAACACAAATTCCACATACATATACATACATGTACCTACACACATACACATATATGCACATACGACTACACATGTACACAAAGTCACACTCACATGCGTGCACATAGAATCAACACACCCAATCACCCACATGCACACACCTACATGTGCACATAACGAACGTACACACTCGCTAGTATGTGCATGCATATTTGCACACGCACGCACAACACAAATACATGTGAGTACACACATGCATGCATGGATTCACACAAACATGTGCACGTGTACACGGTACATGTGTGCATCCACACAATCACATAGATTCATGCACTCTTGAATGCACACGTACACAGACATGCGTGCATTCACACAAGCACATGAGCACACATACACATACATGCGTGCATCCACACAATCACATAGATGTGTGCACTATGTTGTGTATGTGCACACAGACACACATACATGCACACACATGGTGCATGCACACATGTGATTGTCGGCACACACAATTACACGTGTGCACACAAAGTAAATACACATAGTCTCAATGTGAGGTAATGTGAGATGTCTTCATTAAGGCTTTTCTAGATGAGGGTGCACTCACATACATGCAAATAGACACACTATTGACATAGGCACACGCTCGTTCATATGTGCGTACACAATGTTACTGTGTACACACTCAACACACATACACTTCCACTCATGTGCACACTTAAACACACAATTGACACACAAATAATCACATACATGCATGTGTGCACACATCCACATGTCTGAGCACACATATACATGATGCACATACACATGAAGGTATACACACACTTGTGCTCACACACACACACTCTCGCATGCCTACACGCACACGTGTGCATACATACATGATGCACATACACAAAGATATAAACATTCTTGCTTGCTTACTTGCACACTTACGTGCGCACACACACACACACAACACACATACACATGCATGCACACTCGAACATGCACACATACACATTCATGCATGTATGCACGCACACACATGCACTCGCAAGTTGTTACATAAGGCATTTGAAATATTATTTCAAGGCAATTGTTGAGTCTTGTCTCTACGTATTGCATATGCTCTCTCTTGACACATAGTCTCTTCTGAAGGTGGCACAATCGTTCAAGCAGTAATGCAAGAAACTAATCACATATCTACTATGCCATAGGTCTAAGAGCTCCTCTTTAGCCACCCCCACATGGCAACAATATAATACCAAGAGGGCAGTGCACAGGCCAAGCAGTGGGCGGGTCAAGTACTAGTTTTGTTTATAAAAGCCTCCAATACCCAATTGATAGCGCATGGGCCTCCCAAGGAAAGATCCTTGGTTCAAGGGTTCAAGGCATCTAATACCGATACCCACTCTAGACATCCCAACGATCATGCAGGTGCCTATGATTCTTTGAGGGCTGTCGGAGGAGCAAAGAAAACCGACTCCGTGAAGGATTTAACCTGGCAACTGTTAAAAAGCTGAATGTTCCAGTACTATGAGGGAAGCTGCTACCACACATAGGAGTGACGATTCACACACTAAAAAAGCTGAGCTGCATGACAATCCGTCCCAAAATACTTGGCTATACGATCAGTGGGAGGAATTCTACCTTCTATACTCCCAAAATACTTGGCTATAAGATCAGTGGGAGGAATTCTACCTTCTATACTAAGTTGTAATGTCTGCATGTGCTCCTGCTATCATGCGAATGCTAATGGTAGAGAATTATGATTGTTCATACCTGATGTCATGTTATGAGTAGTACAGATATCTGTACGTTTGCTAGCTTACACGAAATGCCACTACAACTGTCATAAAGAGTTTTAAAACAATTAAATAGCACCCTCTCATAAATGGAAGGAGAGAACATTGTTACCAATATATATTCTGGCCAATCCAAAGAATCACCGTAGAGAAAGCCCTAGAAGAGTTCAATGCACTACTTGGAAAAATCACGAAATCATCAGACAAGCTACTCTTTAATCTCAGAACCCAATGGTAGCTGGCTTGGTAAGTAACCTAAAGAACACGGTCAAACATAGTTCCTCCTGTTATTGGGATTCATTACGACACGCAAGATATCTACAAACATTTGCTCTACTTTGACAAAGAGTGGATGGCGAACTTAACACAGCAATACTAGCGATTATTATCTTTGTAAACTTTCCATAGCTTTTCCTTTGAACGGTTGAATATTAAAAATCCAGTCCCAAAAAGGCACAAGCTAATACTACTTGGCCCACACTAAGATCTAAGTATCACATTTAAAACTAGAAGAAAGAGGGGTCCTGATTTATGCCTTCAATAATCAGGACACATGTTTCTGCCAACCAGCAACAACATGCTCCTCAGCTGGCTTGGTTTTTACAAAGGACTCTCGAGCATGAAGAGCCTGCCAAACAGCACAAATCTTACCATCAACATCCCAATCCACACTGTGAAGTACCCAGAAATCCCACAATAAGAAGCCGCACGATCCCTAACAAATGCAAACCCTAAGAGCATTACTGGTGAAGGTAGCAGGTAGTCAGTATATATATCGATGGTAATTTCAGGTTGTTTCCCCAGAATCCCAGAATAAGAAACCAAGGGATCCCTAACAAATGCGAACACTTCTAACAGTACTGCTGGTGTAACAGATAGTCAGTACCTCAATATAGCTTTTCAAATACGGCAGGCTGTCAGGAAGCGACCACTTCTTATAATGGCCCAATGCCACCTGCAGATGGAACAATTTGGGTGCTAGGCTCAAATCGGCAGCTGAGATTTGATCACCATGGATAAATGGTCCCTGCAGGATGAGGCAACAAATCAGTAAGCGACTGCAGAAGTCTCCAGTAGATAAAGCCCGCACATGAAAGAAGCCCATCTACGACGTCCATTACACATATTGAGCTTGTTGTACATTGCTGCTAAGATCGCTCGACTCCTTTTCATGCCTTGTTTACCAGGCTAAAAACCCCTACATCATCAAGACTTAAATTTGGGGGGGCTACAAGAAGTTTGCCTCCCCTCTTCAAAACGCAAAGCACTGCACCCACCTGATCTGCCAGCCTTGAATGTAAGTCACTCCGCATGCATTAAATTCACAGCGCCACACACAATCACAACACAGCACAGGGCTGCCCCTCATAGGAATGAAAAGCAGGAAAGTACTCACATTGTCCTTCAAGTAGTTGTTCAACGCTGTCAGTTCAGCAACCAACGCTTCTTCTGATCCATCACTGGGATCCTTGCTCTTGAGAAACTTGACAAAACTCGGAAAAATCTTCGAACCCCTGCGAGAAAACCACTTTATCAAATCAAAATCTGTGACAAAAAGTTTGAAATATAGTAAGTGTCGCCGTAATTAACTTCATGAAGGGCCCTTCATAGGCATCAATGAATGCCCCCTGCTAAAATCAGGTTTAAGGGTACCCAGTCTGAAGCCCTCCTGAAGCTAGAACCTGACATCTAAAAGTTGAGTCCTACACCAAGACGTGCATGACTTATCAACAGTCACATGAGGCTGTTGTCACTTGTGTTTCATCACAAGCATTGTATAACCAACTTAGACCTGTGCAGATGGACCCACTTCTGAGAAAATAAACAGGTTGAACCTGTTGCCACAAGACTTTTTGGAAAGATTTCAATGCTGCAACCAGCTGGCCCACACACCACTTGTAATGTTAACATATCAAAAATATTTCAAGAATCTCATCATTCCACCCTTCGAGATTAACCACAAGACCAAAGGAACGGCGGCTGTACCAACGGTGACCAACACCCCCGTTTTGCCCCGACGATGCCAGTGAAGGGCGCCTGAGTTTCACCATGACTCATACCATTTACCACTTCCATTTAACCTCTGCCCGCCGATAACCCAGCTGACTCACACCAGTGATATTACAACAGTTTAGAAAAAAAATTACAAATGTTCTAGAACACACTCAGACACCATAACAGTACATACACAATCAGCTTCACTAACTTGGATACACGTTTATCATGCTTACACGGAGGCTTTCTCCTGTGGCGTTTGGAATGAGGGCTCTGGGAACTTCTCTTCGATAATTTGAGTGATCACATCAGAGTCTGGAACCCACTTCCCTTCATGCTTGATGACAGGTACCTTTCCTTCAGGATTGATTTCCAAGAACCTGACTCAATTGACAGATCATGACATTTCAACAAACCAAAGAGCAACACTAGCAAACCAAAGAAACAGGGTACTGAAGAGAGGGGTACCAGTCTGGCTTGTTAGTAAGATCAACATATTTGGCATTGTATGGGATACCTTTCTCTTCCAGAGTCAAGAGGACCCTTTGAGAAAATGGGCCTGCACAGTGAAAATAAACTCAATCAGGAGAACTAGACGTGTTATGAACAGCAGTTAACTAAGGCAGAATGATGCATCTAAATCCACAATAGCAGCATTCTGAAAGCATGGTTCATGGAGGGGTCTTCACAGTAGCTGAAGGGTGCTTGTCAAGAAAGGAACACAAACATTTAGGTGCCACATGTAACTTCCTAGACAAATTGCATCCTGCCTTACCGAGCATCACATACACCACCACTACCCTCGTAGCATGCATGAATACACAGCGCAAGGTAGCGATTCGGCATTTAGAAAAAAGCCCTGGCACTGCAAAGTGTTTGTAACTACCAAAGAATAGGACAACCATGCTGTACATTGAGAAATTCCTTAATTGGGAAAACAACAATCGTGCTCAACCCATACGAGAACCAGACAAGCTATCAAAAAATACCTCAACCCACCTGCCAAATAACACCCAACTCAGTCAGAAGATGTGAAGGGTAAGCCTGCAAACCTACATGTCGCCAATGCTGTAGCTATGTGTTATCAAGCATCTTAACACACTACACAGGCAAGTATGTTTGTAGCATCCTTGACGAAGAGATGCAAGCTGTGTGCAAGAATACCTGACTGCATGACTGAAATGTCTCACAATGGTACCCACTCAAAAAATTCTGCCTTTTGTGCATGGCATAAGCTCACAACATTTATGCCAACCTTTCCATACTGCAGTTGCTTAAATACACTGCTATCTTTGACAGGATTGAAAAACAAGTGCCTAGACCTAATCTCTTGTTCTGCTGAAGGCATCTAACACTTCTAACACCCATGCAAGACAGAGAGAGAAAGAAGAAAGTAGTATTAACTTTTGCAGAAGGCCAAAATGACCTATGAGACCCATACATGACTGGAGGACAATGTCAGTCTTGAGCTAAAGACATAGTTTAAAAAAAGAAAACATACATGAACATCATACTAATCAACTAGTAAATCTGCAATGTCAAGCATGAAGTACAATCACCTTCACAGTATTGGTTTTTTTCTTGTGTTTTGGCTCAAGTTTTAATAAGCGTTATGCCTTCACAGTGGACAGCCCGCTTGCCTTTCTTCCGAGCTACTCTCACTAAGGCAAAATTTGGATTCCTCTAGTTGATTTGCATTGGGGTGAGTTTCTCAGCAACCCATACCTTTGTGCCTTTAAGTTTGTTAGATTGTTTTAGAACCCCAACCTTATCATTTTTGTGACGATAAGTGATTACTGTATGATAACCTTGTCTTGAAACAAAGGCAAAGACTAGCTCACAGTCAATTATTGGCAGTCTGACGTGTAGTTGCTCACCCAAGTACCCCTATCCATCATGTAATCCGAGCATCTGAACAGATTCTGGCTGTTCAACAAATCGGCACTCTACACACTCTACAATGGAATCCTTGACTAGATCCGCTAATCAACACTCCCCAATTATGTGATCATGAAGTCTTACTTCTTGCAGCCATGCAACCATTAAGGCATAACACCTTCCTGTACAATACATATTCAATATCATAACAGTCAGAAACAGCCCCAGTCAGCTACTCCCGGCTGGCTGCGGGCTGTTCCCTATGTGTTCAGATTTAAGTTTACTTCATTTTGTCAAGGATAAACCTCACTGTTTCCAAACATTCGAACTCCTTATAAGATGCAAATTTATCTTAGTTAGGATTGTAAGACGTCTATCAATTCCTTCGTGTGTGGAATGTGTGGAACAGCACACCATCACAAATTACAATAGCCTTAAGACTATCGCAGACATTCCTACTCGAGCTAAGCCAAACCTGCTATGCATGGCTGCACTACCAATGCGGTACAAAACGCATACGAAGGAAAAGTGAATAAAGAGGCTCAGACGGTTGATTCCTACACCATGAAACCCTTGAACACTGTACAATACAGAAACCCCCCTAAATGCAGAGTCAATTATCCCCATTACACCCCTCTACATAACTCAAACCTAAACTAAATGGTTCTAACAACTAAACCCTACATAACACAAAACCCTGCTAAGCAGAATCGACACAGAAACGAGAAACAACCCTAACAAATCTTCAGCAGAAGAATCGACACTTACAATCACCAATCTTTTCCGGTTCTCCGATGGCAGCTTTGACGAGGACATCTACATGCTCAGGGGGGATGGCCATACTCGTGACTGCTGCGGCGAAGCGAAAGCAGCTTCCGAAGGTCCTGCTGCTGCGAGAGAACTGTTGCGATTTCTGAAGCAGAGGGACGACAGGTGAGGCGACTGAACTGCAGAAGGAGAGCGATGAAGAAGGAGGAGAAGGAAAAAAGGGCGGAAAAGCGCAGTAAGATAACGTCTGGCTATGGCGGACACACGAGAAAGCAACGACAATAACTAAAGGGCTTGCTATTGCCACTCCCTTCATCGTGCATCGGGTCTCCTTTCTGCGCTGAATGCATAATGGGCTCCTTGTGTGTCCCTTCCCACGCTTGTCACATTTCTAGAGCCGTTGCATTAATTTGATTCAATATGGCACCAAAATGTTTTTTTTATTTCCATTAAATAAGATTTTCAAGAATAAGAGTGTTTTTCTAAGGTTTCATTTTAGTATATAATGAGTAATGCTTGAAAAAGTCAATGAAATGATGACTCTTCATGTTCTCTCTATTTAAGACAATGATTTACCCCTCCATATCCTCTCTATTTAAGGCAATGAAACGATGGCCCTCCATATCCTCTCTATTTGCATGCATTTAGCCTCAAGTAAGGAATGCACAAGAAGAGCTTGTAGAGCAAGGGAGGAGGGCAAGAGCTTACGCACTTACTTCGTCATTCTATGAAATAATGTTACCGACTCCTTGTTCGTTCTAGAGCATGGTTGACAGCTTAGCTAGGGGTAGCTACCTAGCTCACTTGCATGCCATATCACAGTGAGGATTCACTCATATCGTTGCCTCATACACCAGAGGAGGCATATATATTAGAATCAAACGATGAGCTTAGTGAGTCTCACCCTGCGTATGAGTTATAGATATCTGATGATGACTATTGCGATGATTTCTGCGATTTTTTAAGGTTCACGGGGCGGGAAGCGCAAGGGACACTCTCAACATTACAAGCATAATTCGACAAGACCGACTTCCCACAACCATATAACTAACCAAGTGTATTCTAAACCCATCCTCAAATAATGCTATTGTTTTCAATTTCAATCTTTTTTATAATTCTCCATTCAATGTTTGTTTGAATGCTTGCTTGCATAGTTCTTTGGTCTATCTCTTTTATAGTTATTACATGGATAACCATTAAGGATTTAGTCCTAGTTCAATTCTTACTTAGATAGACTTTAAAGTATGCTAAAGGAGTATGCCAAGTACTCTGCCTTCCTTAATGTGCCCTCTTTAGTTAGAGTAGAGCCTTCTAGGTGAATTGTCAAATGAAAGTAGTTTTAAAAATTTAAAAATAATAAACAATAAACAATAACTAAATAATAAAAAAGAAGGACCCAAGAAGATAACTATTGCTATGGGAAATCTTGGTAAGACTTTTGATTCTTAGTGACAGAGCCTTGGGACCATAGCCTTGATCTTCATGGGATGGGACTTTGTGTGGCAAAAAATAATAAAAGGATTAAAAAACCATCACTGACGAGGTACTTAGAGATTCTTAGATACTCTTATATAGGGTCTCTAGGCCATTTCTTGGGTCTTCGTAAGGCGGTGCCCTACTTTTACATTTTTATTTTAGAATTAAAAGTTATAATTTCTTATTTTAAAAAAGGAACGAAAGCTTATAAATAAATCACTTGTTGGCAGTTTCATTTATGAGGCTAGATAATAGCTAGATATGGTTTTACAAAAACGATAGTGTGTGGAGACTAGGGTTTTTATAACCCAAGGCATGATCTTTGCTTTGTCTTAGTTTAGATCGAATTTGGACCAACCCTAATCTTAGGTATTTGCATTGTGCTTAAATTTCAACTATTTTCCATAGGAACACCTTACTCGTTATACCATCTTTGCTTTGTCTTAGTTTAGATCTTTGCTTTGTCTTAGTTTAGATCGAATTTAAACCAACCTTAATCTTGGGTATTTGCATTGTGCTTAAATTTCAACTATTTTCCATAGGAACACCTTGCTCGTTATACCGTGTTACAAGCCCTCCGACATTTCCAACACCAATATGCATCCATCATATAAACTTGAGGCATCTTTATCCACATATTCCAAGGACGGAATCAAAATTAGGAAGGGGGATATGTTAACCCTTGCCGAAGACCTCTATGGTATTGATGTTGGCCACCCTATTATTTTCACCTCCTTTGGGTAGGCGTCAAAATGGTTGTATTCATTGGAAAACTGTGTATTGTATATTTTTTGTGTGTACTTGCCACTTGTCTATTAAAGGCGTACCATGTGATCCTAGGTTGAGAATAGGTATTTACACTAGTTAGAGTGGCCAAATGAGCCCAAGATTTTAACTTTGGTCACCCAAGAACCCTAGAGGTCACCTACTACAAAACCTTAAATGGTACTCTCACCAATCATTCTTTTATGTATAAGCTAATAGAGTACTGTTCTTCTCTACTCTCTTATACTATTACTTGCTTGCCTTGTGCTTGTTTGAGCTCTATGTGTGCTTGCTTACATGTGTGTGAGAGAGTGAGTGTGTAAGATAGAGTGGTGAGGAGGGTCAAGCTTCCATTGGAGTGTAGTAGCGGAGTGGAGCTTTCGGGTACGGCTGTGTGGCAACATCATCTCCTACAAGAATCCTAGGCAACCAGCTTTCATGTGGTGAGTGACACACCATGATTGTGCATTTGTATGCTAGATCATGGTAAGCTGGTTTCTCAGTCAAGCTGTTTATGCTCTTGAGTGGTGTGGTTGGGCAAAGCCCCATGACATTGGGTTATTCCATACTTTCTTTCTATGGTGACATGGCTTCCTAATGAACACTCTTAAGTTCAAACCCTATCCTATGCAAAGGTCTAATAGAATATACAGAACAACACTTGCATGCCAACTATGAACTTACAAACAATTTACAAACTTTTAAACAAGTATCAACAATAAGGATGTTGAGTGGATGTACGATACCATTGTAAAAATTGGGCACTCCTAAAAATGTTGGAGATTCATGATCATGAACTTTACACAGAATTTCCTGAAGATGAACAAGAAACGGTAAACTTAATTTGGAGATAAATCTCAAGGTATGGCTAGATCTTCTAGTGGAAAGAAATGTTAAATGAAAATATAGATGAACTATTGGGACTTCTCACTCTACACCTATAATCACTCCACATAAAAGGAAGAGAATAAGAGAATCTTGAGACATTCAATACAAAAATTATAAAAGGTGAATATGCCTCATCAAATTTTGCTCATGATGATGATCCGTAGTGCAGAGAGGTCTTGGATTTGCTGAGCCCTCTACTCTAGCCTCTCTCCTTACCCCAGCCAAATAGGAATCTCCTATTCCCTGAATTACTCCACATAGTCACACCACATATCTTCTCCCTTCACTTAACTATGTGAAACACACAAGAGAGAAAGACATAACATAGACAAATGCACAACCAGACTATAATTCTATTACTCAACCACACGACTGCTCTTAGTCTTACAATAGCATAATCGGTCATGCTACTCTCACACACCACCAAATTCTAGTTATGTCACCTCAAAAAGTGTACACCACTAGGTCATCATCAAGAAGGGGAAGAATCATATATCCATCATTGAGAAGGGGGGAGAGTAAGAAAGAAGATCTAAGAGGATCATATAGTCTAGCCAATTGTCAGGACTATGGTCCTACGGAAGTCGAACCCTAGCATAAGTTAATAGCTTTCGGAGTCTCGAGAGTATTATTAGTGCTAGCGGGGTTCAGGGGTTAATGGGCGTTAGGGTTTGGTCGATGTGTGTACACATCTAAGTTAGCACGGCTCTTAAGTAAGATGGGCGGCCGGGCTAGGAGGTGTGGACACAGGCCAGGGTTTTGGTATAAAACCCAACGAGAAACCCTAACTCGTCATTATGTGGTTGGGAGGTGAACCGACTTCCACCCTCTCTTCTTCTCCACGCCTAGGCTATGGCGGCTTGAGGAAGACGCAGCCGTAGCGGAGGCGTTACACCAATATACAAGTTACCTTGGGAAATATTAAAATAAAGATATTAGAATGATACATACATAGGCTAAGGTGTCCATACACAAAGGAGCCGTGATGGAAGCTGGTGACAAGGAACTCAGTCATGTCGGATCTCGGTGGTGATGATAGACAATGGATCAAAGTGATGACAAGATGATGGATGAAGGAGCTCATCGACATAGGACAACTGTGGATCTTGATGGTGGCGATGAATGATGAATGATCTCGGTAGTAGAGCGAGACGGACAGAGAAGCTCAGCAAGCAATGGACAGAGGAGCTTGGAAGAGCTATCTGTAGGTCACCCACACCACTACTCCATTCACCATCTCTTTGAGGTAATGTGGCCAAATGAGCATGCACAGAATTAGTGTGTGTATGTGAGAGCAAAGAAAAAGCTATTGAGAAAGTCTGGTAACATAGCCACTAAGTCGGCAAATAAGAAGACCAAGCTAAAAGTCTCTAAGCATGCATGAATGCGTGTGTGTATGTGAGAGCAAAGAATAAGCTCTTGAGAAACTCTGGGAATATAGCCACACGACTGAGTCATTCTCAACCGAGAGGACCAAGCTAAAAGCCTCTAAGTCTGAAGTGAAGAACAAGCCAATAAACCCATCAATTAAAAGCTACTAAAGGTAGTAAAGAGCATGAGTAGCATGTATTCTTCACCCCTCTTATCTCTACAAAAATTGTTGTCATCAGCCTCTAAGGCCATATGATGTACTCAAGCTGAAATTTATAGCCAAAGTAGCACAAGAGCCAAAGTAGCCGAGCACAAGGGGAGAGAGAAGTAGAGTGAAAGCCTAAAATTATACCTAATATGGCATCAGGGGGGGTGTTAAGAAATGTGTTGCCATAGTACAAACAAAGGGAGAGAGCATGCACATTAAAAAGGAAAGAAGAAAGACTAAGGGTCCTAGATCAAAGGTTGATTTGTATGGTTGAAGCCAAGAGTCAAAAAGGTAGCACATGGAAAGCTCAAGGTGGCACATGGAGTGTGAGCATTTATTGACACATGTCTTATGGATAAGGGCTCCTTGAGAGCTATTTAAATCATGTAATCCTTGGCTCATTTTAGGAGCTTGATCAATACAATTATCATACGATTAGTGTCTTGATTATACTTTACTTAATTCTTATTTAAATGATTTTCTTACTATTTAATCATGAAGATTATTGCTTGCTATGAGCCTCCCTAGCTTGTTAGTAATTTTATCAAGAATATCAGCGTAGGGGATGTAGTCCTTTTATATAGCATGAAAGATAGGAAACAAAAATTACAGTACAAAGAACTAGGACCTTTTCATGTCATTTTAAAATCATGCCTCAAGGTATAATAAAACTTTCTACCCTTTGACGGAGTAGAGATGAAAGGCCATATAAGGTAGCAAGGTCAAATGCTATTGCAAAAATTACAGTACAAAGAACTAGGACCTTTTCATGTCATTTTAATATCATGCCTCAAGGTACAATAAAACTTTCTACCCTTTGACGGAGTAGAGATGAAAGGCCATATAAGGTAGCAAGGTCCTCTAATACAAAATGCTCTTAATGAACTCTATAGACAACAAATAGAAAAGAAAGCAAAAGAGGTCGAGAAATACAATGCAAGGCTGGAAGCACTAACACGGCAAAATACCAGCTAAAACCTCGACCTGCTACACAAACTCAAATTTCAATCAACATGGTTATTCTTGAAACAATTGATGAGGTTGAAAGAATAATCAACCCATAATTCCCACAAAAGGATCATGTAGCCGACTAGTGGGGATACTGGTATAAGCCAAACTTGATGTTGTGGAAAACTTACACCTCCCTCGGACATCCTAACCTTCATCCAACAAATGCACAAATAAGTAGTATCACCAAGCAAACCATGATGGCCCTGGAAAGGTATGATGCTAAAATATTGTTGTCTAGGACTAAATCAATTGTATGCAGCTTTTATATAACTCCAGTAGGAATAGTGAAAGAGTCACTCATCCTTGGAAGGGGATGGATTGAGCAAAACAACTTCCACATTGATTGGCACAAGCAAATAATGTAACTCTTGAGTTACTATAGAAGGAAAAACAACACTTACTCTATTGGAGAGACTGCATTTCCTGCTACACAAAATGCTGCATCACCAGTAAAAAGAGAAAAAACTTCTTAAATTTTAACTGATGATTCTCATCAACAATCCCCAACAGATAATTTTTAGTCTCACCAAAAGAAAAGGCAAGGATAAACACAAAACCAAAAAGCAACCACTCTTGAATGGGTACCTAAAGAGCAAATCATGAAGGGTTCTTGTAACAAAAGGATCCACCAATGGTCTAGAACCGTGAGACAAATCTTTATTCAAGAAAGCCCATGCGAGAAATCTGGATATCAAAGAGCTTGCGCAAAGCACAAGGATACTATCAAGGGAAAGATCGAATTTGGGTGCCAAAGCTCTTGCTAGTCTAGATTTAAGTAACCAAAGCTCTTGCTAGTCCAGATTTTCCCTAGAAGTAACAAAAGCACTTGTTAGTCCATATTTTCCCTTGAATCAACCAAAGCACTTGCTAGTCTAGATTTTCCCTAAAAGTAAAAAGAACAACTTCCCCAAATGGGTATGGCAAGTAAAAGCTAAGGAAGGAATTCCAACAACCCATAGGAAGATAAGGAATCAACACAAGAATATCCTTCAAAGATAGAAGCAAAGCTTGTTTCCATCAATGATTCTATTTTTTGGAATCGCTATCAAAGAATTGCCTATCTCTTACAACCCATCTTGGAAAAGTACCTTCATCACCACATTCACACCACTACCTACCTCAAGGAGTTATCCCCCAGTGGTATGTCATTGGAGATGCCATTATTCTTGTATCCAGCCTCCTTTGCCACTATGGCTCCTCTCTCTCAGACACTCACCTCCCCATTATGCCCTTACACCCTTCCTTGGCACCCACACCACTCCCTCTCATTCCCCCATTACACCCTTACACCCTTCCTTGGCACTCACACCACTCCCTCTCATTGCACCCTTCCTTGGTTCCTCTCTCCCTAGTACACCCTTCCTTGGCACACACATCATTCCACCTATAGGGCTAGATGTGTTTTCTAATTAGGCATTCACCTTAGTTTTTTAGACTATCATCCAATCATGGTTATTTGGCCAACTAGTGCAATTTTCACTTGATCCATCTTTGGTGGCTTGACCACTCATTGCCATTCCACAGGATAGATTAGACTTCCACTACTAGCTCTACAGTGGTGGGGGTCGGTGGATCCTTTGAGCACAAAGGCATGTGCAGGAGGTGGTTGCTTTAAGCACAAAGGAATGCACAGGAGGTGGTTGCTTTGAGAGCCCACGTAATAGAGGCAAAGGATGATCTTGCAGAGATCATCCTATGCACCGCTTGACCACTCATCGCCATTCCACAAGATAGATTAGTACGTCCACTACTAGCTCCATTGTGGTCGGAGCTAGGGGATTCTTTGAGCATAGAGGCATGGCTTCTTAGGATTCGTAGTTTTGAGTTCTTTTTTTGATTGTACGGCTCAATGAAGGCCTCTCATTGCTCTGTGAAGCATGATGTTTCTACTTTGATTTTTATGTGTTGTTGGCCTGTGAGGGTCCATATTCAGTAGTTACTTTTCTAACAATATGTTTATTATATTGTTCTTGTGCATTCCTAGGATCATGGATAATCAGAGGTGCTTACCTAGGATCATGGATTCCCAACTTACCTTGGCTCATGGATGCATAGAGGTGCTTTCTTCTTCTCCATCGACTCCCCTCCCTATAGTGTTATCCTCTCTATACATTCACATTTTTTTTCAACTCATGGTTGAGGCTTTGCTTGCTCATCGTAGTGGCATTTACAAAGGTCACAAATAAATTATTTGGAAAGGAAAATGATAAAAACTATTTTACTGATGTTATGGAGTCCTTGCTTAAAGATCTTAAAATCAATGTGAATGGAGAAACAAATGATGCCCAAGTCAAGTGGATGGCATCTATGGTGCAAAAGGGCTTAAAAATTATGTGCATGAACATGCGTATAGAACACACTCTTAACCAAAGCCCTAAATTCTTTATCTCTTAGGGTTTTCTTTTTAGTCGCATGAAACGATAGATGCCTTCTTTACTTGTATAGGTGATGATCTTCCTTGAACTCGGTTCATGGCCGCCTCTCTCTCTCTCTCTCTCTCTCTCTCTCTCTCTCTCTTACACTGGTCAAATTGTGAATGTTACTGTTGATTTTTACCACTTACAAGAGCTTTTTCTGGCCCATCGATGGAAGGTTTTGCTTCTCTTAGCCTGTGCACATGTCTCCGACTGGTGGGCTCCGTCCGGCAAAAGAGTGACCGATCGGACATCAAGACGGAGTGGTGTCTCGCACATGATTCAAAAAGTCCGACTGGTGGCAAAGAACCTGACGGACGTCGCTGGCCGGACGTAGCGGATGGATCTCGCACATGAAAGAATTGCCTTGGCAAGAGACGCCCCTTGGATGCTTTATATATGTGACATCTTGTGATTGGAGGTTGCCAAAATCGGTCGTTCGTCAACGAAAGAGCAACAGGTAAAGCGAAAAAGGTCGGTGCAAAGGCTTTATATATGTGACAGCTTGTGATTGGAGGTTGCCAAAATCAAAGTGAAAAAGGTGGCGGTTCACGATTAAAATAAATTAAAATCGATTTTTTTTTTTTGTTTTTGAAGTGATCGTATCGGCCGCTTTTCCTTTATCTGTTGAATGCACTAGTTGGCAGCCACCTTGCTTCAAACCTAGTTGCCTTATCTATGCCCTAGTAGCCACCTTGCTTTAAACCTAGTTGCCTCAGCTATCTCTTGTGGTCGAGCTGTTGCTCCCAAACACTACTTTAAATCTTCCTCCGTGAGCTGCTATCTACTACTGAATCCCTACTAACCACTACCCTGGAGCTTCTGCAAAGCTTGTTGCCCGATGGAAGCTCTTGTATTACATGCTCAGATAATATCGATGATCACTTTTTCTGGACCGTGATCGGCATTACTCTGTTGTGGGTCAGGATATGGTGGAGAAAGAAGCCATCAGTGCTGTTGGTAGCTATTGATCTCCTACCTGATGATGAACATCAAAGCTCTGCAATGAATGCTCAAATCTACGAGCGTATAGGCTTTGCTATGCTTCTTCTGCACTCATATTTCTGCCTCTGTTGTGTGAGAGATGCGTATAGCCCTCTTATGTTGAGCTGGTGCTTGTGGCGGTCGACTTTATTTGCCTTACTGTGAAACACTGAACCCTTTGCCTTAAGTTGCTCTGGTGAAAGAGCTTTAAATCATCACCCAAAGCTTTTCTTCTATTTTCTATTTTCTGGAGTCCTTATAATGTCGTTCGTTGTGTGTGCACTTACTCTCTCTCTCTCTCTCTCTCTCTCTCTCTCTCTCTCTCTCTCTCTCTGGAGTTGCTTGCTTCTTCTTGGTGCTTGCTGTGTAAGCAAAAGGTGAAACTCTAAGTTACTAATATTGAGCAAAAGGTGAAGCTCTAAGTTACTAATATTGAGTAGAGATTTGCTCTACAACTATTGAGCACCCTACTACAAATCGAAACCCTAATCAGCAAGGTAACAAGAACTAGTCCTAATGCAATCTCTAATCACTTAGAAAGTAAATTCTCTAATCACTTGCTATGGCAAAAGTAAATTCTCTAATCACTTGCTATTGCCAAAGTAAATTCTCTAATCACTTGCTATGGCCAGTCCTAGACCATGAAAAAATTACCAACAAACTAGGGAGGCTCATAGAAAGAAAATTCTCTAATCACGTAGAAAGTAAATTCTCTAATCACTTGGTATGGCCAGTGTCCTAGACCATGATAAAATTACTAACAAACTCGGGAGGCTCATAGCAAGCAATACTCTTCATGATTGAATAGTAAGAAAATCACTCAAACAAGAATTAACTAAAGTATAATCAAGATACTAATCATTGACAATTGCATTAATCAAGCAATAATCTTTATGATTAAATAGTAAGAAAATCCCTTAATCAAGAATTAACTAAAGCATAAGAAAATCTCTTAATCAAGACACTAATCATATGATAGTTGTAATGATTAAGCTTCTAAAATTATCCAAGGATTACATAATTTTATTACTCTTAAAGGAGCCCTTGTCCACAAAATATGTGCACCCTTGTGACATCCATGTGTTAGTTAATGCTTACACTCCATGTGCCACCTTGTGCTTTCCATATGCTACCTTTATGACCATTGACTTCACCTTTTACATGTAACCATACAAATCAACCTTTGATCTAGGACCCTTAGTCTTTCCTCTTCCCTTTTTAATGTACATGCTCTCCCCCTTACTCTACACTTGTTGTACTATGACACCACATTTCTTAACAATTCTTGTCCTTGAGGTTTTTATTAAAACATTGTTTTCTTTGTAATTTTAGCACATGCACTAGCTTCTAAAGGGCATATTGTCCTTTTTTTAAATGGGCTTTGATGACGTCTTGCAAGCTAGGGCAATGGGCTTTGATGGCCTCCCACAAGCCTTCTAACAAAAAAAGGGGCAATGTGCCCTTTGGAAGCCAACGCATGCACATTGCCCTTATTTTTATGGGCTTTGATGGCCTCCTGCCTGCACACCTTCCAACACAAAAAAAGAGGCAATGTGCCCTTTGGAAGCCAACGCTTTGTGGATGGTACATTGCCCCCCTTTTTTGGGCTTTAATGATCTCCCGTAGGCCTTCCAGCACAAAAAAGAAAGGGGGTAGTGTGCCCTTCGGAAGCTAGCGCATGTGCGAGCTTCTAGAGGGCACATTGTCCTTTTTTATTATGGGCTTTGATGGCCTCCTATAGGCCTTCCAAGATAAAAAATGGGGCAATGTGCCCATTACGACAACAGCAGCATGTGCATTGGATGGTGAGTAGGTGATGTATCAATGATGGCAAGGCATTGGGACGATGGTAACAACAACAAGGCATTAGATGTCAGCAAGGCTTATAGGATGCGTCGTCGATGATAAGGCTCACAAGGTGAATAGTGGAAGGGGGAGAGACATGGAGGAGGTGAATAGAGGGTGAGAAAGGGCAAGGAGGGGTCCGAGAGAGAGAGAGAGAGAGAGAGAGAGAGAGAGAGAGATTACAAAACTTTTTAAACTATATATCTAGGTTTTTTATATACATATATGTAAGCTTATATATATATGTGTGTGTGTGTAAGTTTTGTATGTACATATGTGTGTGTGTAGTTTCGTATGTACATACATATATATGAGTAAGATTATATATATATATATATATATATTATAGGTTTTTTTTATATACCTAAGTAATTAAGCTTATATATATATATTGTTGGAATTAGGGTTGCAGGAATGCACACACAACTTCAAGAAGATGAGGAAGCTTGAGCACAATACAGTAGTGTATTATGAGTGCCAAAATGAAAGATAACAAGCCCTAGAAGATAATGGGCGTATATACAATGCACGGGGGAAAAAACCTCCTAGTGAGGGAAAAAGTGCCCCGGCGGTCCTAAGTGTGTTCACACACATCACTACTATAATATGGTAACAAATCCCCCCTGGAGTGATGCGGTGAACAAGAGCTAGCACTCATGTATAGGGAAGTGTCTAGCTATGTGGACGAATCCACAAAAGGGAGTAAGCCCAAAGCTTTGCGAAAAGCTTCGAACTTCTCACGAGGCAGAGCCTTTGTGAAAAGGTCTGCAAGGTTATCCTGTGTTGGCACATAAGCCAAACTGATCTCTCCTGCAGAGAGTCTCTCCCTGACATAATGGTAGTGCACCTCAATGTGCTTCGTACGAGCATGGAACACTGGGTTCCGCGCAACTGCCAATGCGCTCTGACTGTCAGTGAAGATGGTGGTGGCAGATGGCTGCCCAACACCCAAATCAGCCATAAGGCGTCTGAGCCACACACACTCAACCGTAGCTGTGAAAGCTGCCCTGTACTCAGCTTCACAACTAGAAGTGGCCACAGTAGGCTGCTTCTTGCTCAACCATGATATGCATGAGCTTCCAAGCATGAAGCAAAAACCACTCGTGGACACGCGTGTGTCATAACAACCAGCCCAGTCAGAATCTGAAAAAGCATGTAAATCTGGCGGCAATGATCCCCCCTTGGGATAAAACAACCCAAGATGCCGAGTACCACTCAAATAGCGAAAGATACGCTTCACTGCCTGCCAATGCTTAATGCCTGGGCTATGCATAAATCTGCTCACCTGTGAGACTGCAAACTGAATGTCTGGCCTCGTAATGCATACATAAATGAGGCAACCAACAGCTGTTTGATAGAGTGTGACATCAAAGTGATCTCCAGCATCATGAAGACTCAACTTCAAACCTGTCTCCATTGGAGTAGCAATAGGCTTGCAGTCTTCAAGGCCAAATCTCCGCAACAATGTTTCAATATACTTTGTCTGACACAAAGCAATACCTCCATCACACTGCTTAAATTGTATCCCCAAATAATGATGCAAATGCCCCAAATCTGACATCTCAAAAGAGGCATTCAAATCAGCCTTAAAATCAGCAATATGACTCTCATTTGGTCCTGTGAGCAGCATGTCATCGACATAGAGAGCAATGATTAGATGTACACCATCCACACGTTTAACATACAAAGTGCTTTCTGTTGGACTATTCTGAAACCCATGTGCAGTCAAATATGCATGTATTTTTTCATACCAAGCTCGTGGAGCTTGCTTTAAACCATATAAAGCCTTTTTTAACCTGCACACTTTGTTTTCCTGCCCTCTTTGAACAAAACCACGAGGCTGCGATACATACACCTCCTCATGCAAATCTCCATTTAAGAATGCAGTCTTTATGTCCAGCTGATGTACATTCCAACCATTATGAGCTGCTAATGCACAGATGCTACGAACAGTGGTCATACGACATGTGGGAGCAAAAGTCTCATCAAAATCAATGCCCTTCTCTTGAGCATAACCTTTTGCAACAAGCCTAGCCTTATGGCGATCCACTGTGCCATCAGGCTTACGCTTCAATTTGTATACCCACTTAGTGCCAATGGCCTTCTTGCCAGGGGGCAAGTCACATAAAGACCATGTACCATTCTTCATAATAGCATCGTATTCTGCTTGCATAGCAGCCATCCAATTTTCTGAACTTTGTGCCTCATCAAATGAAACAGGCTCACTTTCATCGCACATACTAGAAACAGCCAATGCATAACAATCTGACGCATAAGAGGCACCATGAGAGCCAGAACGAGTGCGACTAGACAAAGGGGCATCCAACTTGCTGTCACGCAAAGTCTGCACCAGCCATCTAGGCATATTCCTAGAGCCCTCAATCTCTTGTCTCTCATCCTCAAGTGCATCATGCACATCTGCATCAGATATAGGCTGATCTGTGCCATCATTTAAAACCTGCATAGGCTGAAAAACTGCCTCATGAGGTATTGCACTTGACTGTGCACCACTGAAAAGAGGCAACAATGTATCATAGACATCACGTGAGCTGATATCTGTCTCCTTAGTACATGAAACCAAGGGCTGAACTGCATCTTCCACAAATACAACATCACGGCTAACCAAAATGCGCTTTGTCTGTGGATGATACAAACGATAGCCTTTGCTCTCAGCACTATATCCAACAAAAATACATTTGACAGCTTTGTCATCCAATTTTCTGCGATGTTGCACAGGCACTAATGCATATGCCAGGCAACCAAAAACACGTAAATGGCCAACAGATGGCTTGCGGCCATGCCAAGCCTCATATGGAGTGACAAATTGTAATGCTTTGGTGGGACACCTGTTTAGTACATAAGTGGCACACATGACAGCCTCAAGCCAAAAACCATGTGGTAGACTTTGACTCTTAACCATACATCTTGCCATTTCCATGAGAGACCTGTTTTTTCTCTCAGCCACACCATTTTGCTGTGGTGTATACGGCACTGTACATTGGTGTTTTATCCCACGCTCAGCCAGAAATGCATTAAATTCTGAAGACATATACTCCCCCCCTCGATCTGAACGGAGGGTGCCCATCTTACTTTCTGACACATTTTCAGCCATAACCAAAAATTGTTTGAAGCACAAAAACACTTCGGACTTTGCCTTCAAAGGATATACCCATGCATGCCTGGTAAAATCATCAATGAAAGTCACGAAGTAAAGGTAGTTTCCAAATGATGGAGTTTGCATGGGACCACAAACATCACTGTGAACAAGCTGCAATCTGCGTTCAGCTCTCACTGATCCATCTTTGGGAAAGGAAGCACGCTGCATTTTACCCAATATGCAGCCCTCACAAACATGCTTGACAGGTGCCTCAAGCTTAGGCAAAGAAGACACCATTTCAGATTTCTGCAGGCGCAGCAAACTTGCAAAATTCAGATGACCAAAACGTGCATGCCACAGTTTTGCATTTGAAATAGCCTGCGTATCCATAATAGCACATGCTGAATCCTCTACACATTTGCCATCCATATTGAGCTTATACAGCCCTCGACATAGTGAACCAGATGCTACAATGATGTCACCACAAGAGAGATCATGAACAGTACATCTGTCATCCACAAATTTTACAACCAAACCTGTTTTGGCAAATGCGGAGACTGACAGCAGATTCTTTTTGATCCCTGGCACATACAATGCATCAAAAAGTGTAAAGGTGTTGCCATTTGCAACATTCAGCACAATCTGTCCAACTCCTTTAACGGGATAAGAGGAGTTATTGGCACAAGTGACAGTATTCCCTGTGGGAGCAGACTCAAGGAAAGTGAATAAACTGCGCTGCGAGGTGATATGCTTAGTGGCACCACTGTCAAAGTACCATACATCTGAATCTACTGCAGACATACATGTGTCATGCAAAGATGGGTCATAACTGCACTGCGCATTGAATGCCCATTCTGTATCTAGCACAACATTAGCAGATTCATTGTTAGAAGGAGAGGCATCTGCAACAGCCATACCAGCCTCTTTCTTCTTAGCCTCTTTCGCAGCCAGCTTAGGACACGCTTTGATGACATGATCATTTCCCTTACAGTACTTGCAAAATGTCTTCTGTTTGTCACCCTTCTTCTCATCTTTGTCTTCCTTCTTTGGTTGCGCAGCATTTGCAGATTTCTGCTTACTAGAAGAAAAGCCAGCTTTACCTTTCCCGCTTCTCTGACTAGCAACGAAAGCTTGATCTGCGACACGCATATTATTCCTGTTTTGCCTTGACTGGTCTTCTTGCAGCAAAACAGAAACTAACTCCTCAAATGATAAGGCATTGGGATTGCCTTTCATCATCAAGCGAAGAGTGGAAGCAAAACCCTGATAAGAATCTGGTAGACCATTCAAAACAGTCTGCACAAGTGAACTGTCTGACAGGATTTCATCTGCAGAAATGAGCTGCTCTTTGAAATCCTTGATCTTTGTCAAAAAGCTATCCATAGAATCACCTTCGTTCATATGCTCATTCTCCAACTGTTTTCGGAGATAAGCAACACGAGCCTCATTTCTTGCCTGATACAATGTGGCAAGTACATCCCAAGCATCCTTAGAAGTCCTGCAGGAGCGAATATGTGGGATAATGGTACGTTTGACAGACAGCGCAATCAAGGCATGAGCCTGCGCATCTCTACCATCCCAACGAATCTGCTCTGCTGAAAGTGGTGGTTCTCGAACAGCTGCAACAGCACTTGTGCCTGCACCATCATCAACAGTACCTGTTTCTGATGTGTTTGCAGCATTCCCAGCCACAATAGGACGTGCATCAATACCCTGCACAATGTTCCATAACCCCTTTGCTACCAATACATGTCGCATCATATATGCCCACAATGGATAGTTGGTGCCATCCAACTTATCCTCAGCAGCCAACATGCGGAATACATCATTGTTGTCAGCCATGGCCAATGACTGTACTACTAGATGTAAATGCTGTCTGTAAGAGGTAAACCTGTATAAAATCGACCTGTGCTATGTAGCACAGCCCAAAACAGACGAATGGGCACCTGTCCTGCAGATTTTAATCTTGACAGAAAATCTGCACAGTAGGACGATTTTGCCTGCACAGTACTTGGAATGCAAAAACGGAGGGCGAAATGACTTCAGATCAAAATTCTGAAAAAAACGAGCCCTACGGGATCTCCCACGGCATATACTAACCTGCAGACGCTCGTGAAACCTCGTTGCAATCGGAGGAGATGAAGCGGCAGGTGCCGGTGATGCTGCCCGGGAGGAGGAAGCCTGCTCTGATACCAATTGTTGGAATTAGGGTTGCAGGAATGCACACACAACTTCAAGAAGATGAGGAAGCTTGAGCACAACACAGTAGTGTATTATGAGTGCCAAAATGAAAGATAACAAGCCCTAGAAGATAATGGGCGTATATACAATGCACGGGGGAAAAAACCTCCTAGTGAGGGAAAAAGTGCCCCGGCGGTCCTAAGTGTGTTCACACACATCACTACTATAATATGGTAACATATATGTGTGTGTGTGTGTGTGTGTGTGTGTGTGTGTATGTAAGTTTTGTATGTACATATGTATATAACCTTGTGTGTGTGTGTGTGTGTGTTATACATACATACATACATACATACACATAGATGGAATGTTGAACGTCCAATAGGAGCCGATTTGGTGGGACTTGAAGAATTGGTCGGAAGACATAGGTCGACAGTAAAAGGCCGGCACACAAATTGTCAGGCACAGATGACAACACACACTCGTGTTGTAATAGTAGGCAACGGCTGGAAGGGACAAGAAGAAGATCCTTTACAAGATAGCAAAGAAGCAAGTAGTTAGCAGCTAGAAGATAGATATATAGAGAGATAGAAGGGATCAGTAGGCAGACATTGAATCTAAAGCACATAGCATTGTACAAGTTTGATGGTAATACACTACCCTTTGAACATTATTTCATCACATGCAGAGTGAGCTTGTTCTAAAAGGAAGACATATTCGTCTTCTCGGACACATCGTCTCGTTGGGCTTAGGCATTGACAGAATTACCTCTGATCTGGGATGCTGTCTTGTGTCATGGCTCACCCTAACCCTCCTTGAAACACATCCAAAAAGAGATTACTTGGTGAGCCGCAACTGTCCGTTTTGAGGATCTTTCCAATGGCCGAGCTCATAATCCTTGAGGTCTCCAAGCTCTACAACTCCTTGAGAAGCAATCCCACTGCGTCTCCCGCGAGCGTTGTCACACCGCCGCGTTGCACTATGGGTCCTCGTCCCTCCTCTCACCTCACTTTACTCACATACACTCACTAGCATGCATTAGGGAGACAGATTAGCAAGAGGATTAGCAAGAGCAAGACTCAATTGCACAATGGGAGAGTATGTTGTATTATGAGAGAAATTTACTTATGTACATGGCCATAAGTGTTCACACTCACTTAAACTGTGATGACCGACAGGGCACTTTAGGCTCATAAGAGGCCTAATGCTATTATAATGACTACTCTCATAATATATCCACGAAGTACATCACTTAGGACTTCATCCTAACTTGCTACCGCATGCTCTTGAAGCGGGAATCGCCATAAATACTCTGTCACACCATTATGGGCACCCGTCCAAGTTGTAGCTTTGGACACTATTGCTTTATATCTTGAATGTATGACCCTTTGGTGTATCTACCGTGACTCCTTGATGTAAGATAATGGCAGTAGCTCTTGTTAATCCTAGAATTAGATTAATATTCCCCCTTCCTCATGGCGATAGCATCCACGTGATCGCGTTGAAGACCTTTGTGTAGGGAGAATGAACAAGCTTTGTCGATGGCTTTGATGTTGAATGACGTTCAATGGTCTTTGTTCCAAGAGGAGTGCAAGATGCAGCCAACCTGTGTAATCTGCTAAAAATTCACACATCTGATAGCCAATTGTCAATGCAATGTCAAAAATAGGGTAGGGTAGCTATCACTGCAATATCAACAGTAGCACCAATGGCTACTAGCACCTTACAGACCATACTATGGCCAAGGGCAAGGCCAAGGAAGAGGGGATGCTGGGCAGTCATAATGTTATTATTGTTGGAACCTTGGACACTGGTGGAATGAATGTCAGCTATTCTAGAAGCATCAACAAGAGCTTCAAGAAAAAGTAGGCAGGATGGATGTACCATCAACGTCCATAAACATCATTGACATCAAAGATCTAGAAGGTGTGTAGCCAACTATGGCATCACCAGATCCCAAAAAGGGAAAGAGAGATTGGGTATGTCAGAAGAACCAGTTAGACAAAAGAAAAATAATGTGAACTATGAAAAACAAAATCAAGTCACAAACTTTGCAACAAAGGAGGTGCAAGAAGAACAAAAGGAGAATTGAAACAAAACCTTTGAATTCCCAAGAGGAATGGAGGAAAGCCCGAAGGAGGCAAAATAAGAAAAACTGCCGAGAAGATAAGTCTCGCCAAGGATTCAACAGAAGAAGCAAAACGGGAAGAAAATCCCTGCATGATGGCTAGAATGTCAGAACAAAGGAAGCTACGAGAAGATAAACCTTGCCAACAAGGAACAACAACAAGCCGGAGAACCAGAGGAAGAAGAAGGGCACATGCATCCATGGTTAACAAAATGTAGTGTGCTCATGAAATAGGCACAACTTGTAGAAAAGCAACAGAACGGAGTGGGCAAGCCCATAGAAAGAACTCAGGTAGTATCAAGAAGCAATAGCGATGCAGAAAGAAGACATCAGCAAAGAAAACAATTTCCTTTGCAAAACAGTAGGTCACAGGGCACTACAACACGTCGTTGGCATAGTAGTGTTTTCTATTTTGTTGGGATCTCGAGGATTCCAATTGTTGCCTATAGCGAAATAGCGCTGCCCAGTAGCGAAATTTTGCTGTTGAGTAGCACCTATATAGTAGTGAATTTATGTTGTTCAACAGTGCTTATAGCAACGTTTTTCGTTGCTATGCAGCACCTATATTAGTGAAATTTTGCTGCTATACTATGATTTCACTGCTGTGCCGCAAAAATAGCAGCAGCAGCGAGACTGCGTTGCTATTTTCACTACATAAAATTTTAGAGAGTTATTAGATGCTAAATTTAAGTCATACATGTCACATACATAGAGAAAATGATTTATACTTAAAAAAAACATCCATTAGAACCCTTGGAGCCATGTTTCGAGCAAAAAAAAAAGATAGTTGAAAACTTTTGCGAAGCGAAACAATGTCAAGATCATGAATCTATCTCATCTTGTAATAAATCCATATGTGTTACTTCATCAATGTCTATATCTAATGGAAGCTCAATGAAAAGATGGGGTTCCATATCAATATCAATATCACTATCATGATCCAATGAAGCATTGTCATGATTGATAGGTGACTCATCATCATCTTTGGATTGATGTTCCTCATGCTCTTGATTGGCCCTCTCCAAAATGTTTTCTTTATCGTCTTCTTCCAATAAACCGACTTGAGGTAGTACTTGCATCTCATCCCATAGATTCGACCTCCATATCTTGATCTTGAAAGATATGTTTTGAATGAAGGGAAACTTGTATAACATACCACCACTTTGGATCAATTCGATTGGCGTGAAACACAACCTAACATCACAAAGCAAAGGGGTTACACTTTTATTATACTACATCAAGATTTAATTTGGGATTGGTTGGGTTACTAACTTATCGATAGTGTTGAGGTAGTACGAAAGTATCTTTCTCATCATTCCAAAACTTGGTGGAATTAATTTGAAAGAACCCATTTGGATGTTTCTTCATAGTTGCTTGAGCACCTCTATATTAAAAGACTAAGGTCATATAAAAGGGTTACTAGGAGAAGGGTGTGTGTGTGAAGGGAGTTAAGGTACACTAGCTCACCTATTTAAAGGTGGAGCTAGAAGGCAATTTGTATGGAGCAAGGCCTAGTTGTATTCATAAACAACTTAATAAGCAAGATATTTTTCTTGTATTTTGTGAGTCCCTCTCCTCCACATACTTGATCTAGCATGAGCACCCCGAATTCTAACATGGTATCTAGAGCTTTGGTTGATTAGGCTCCTTTGTGGTGTAGAATAGGTCATTTTGCTTCACTTTTCCTTATCCTTTCACTTGTGGAGCTGAACTCCCTGGCAGTGGAGGAGCTCTAGCAGCTCGTGGGGAGGGCAACAACTCGCTGACCTTTCTTCAAGGAAAATATAGAGGACATCCGAGCGCATACTTTCGTACAGTCCATCAGCTGAATCGGGCGCTTTCCATCGCGGCATTGCCACCTGTGCAGGCTGGTGCATATTCTGGGTACAGTCGTGGTCGTACAAAAATATGACGCCTACAGTTGATCATTAGCAACATGGGCTTAGGGATTTTGAAGCCATTGTCTCAGGAGCATCTTGCTCCAGTTTCATGTCCAATGGTGCATCCTCGCGCGCGCTAGAGCAGAAAAACCAGGCAGCACTCCCTCAACTCCATTGAAGCTCTCCATTAAAGCTTTAAATTTTTTTCTTTTCTTGCTCTAATCCTCCTCTCTTTGCCCTAATCACCTAAGTGATCTTGTGAGGGCTTGTTGCTGATCCTACTCTTGATTTTGAAGCGGTGGCCAACCACATGAGGCATTCATAAGTCTCATTCATCAAAACGTCATCAAGCTTCCTCATCATCTTCAAGTTCTCAAAGCTCTTCAAAGTGTGCTTATGAGCACTAATAGTGTTGATTAACACTAACGAGGCTTCTAATCCAGCAAAAGAGAGTTTTTCCAAAGTGTTTTTAAACACTAAGAGTGTTATTAAACACTAATAGTGAATCTAATCACTAATACAAGTGTCATTAGTAGATGCTAGAAATGTGCTCTTAAGCACTAATCATGTTTTTTAAACACTAATGGTGATCTTAATCATCAAACAAAGTGTTGCTTAACACTAATGTGGTCTTAACCATAAAAGGAGGAGGTATTTAACACTAAGGAGGCTCTTCTTCATCAATATTGGAGGCTGGGCACACATCATAAGTCTTCATCGATCCGTTTCTATGCTTACCTTGGCAAGCTTTCAAGGAGAAATGGTGCAACCATAAGCCATTGTCTTCATCCCATAAGCCAATGGATTAAAGTTTTCTAGTTTTTTCACCAACAAACTCAGTTTTTGAGTGATTTAAAGTTGGGCACATGAACACTAAGTGCTCATCTTTAATGGTTTTGTGTATCACCCTTGAGACTCTTGTTTGTAAGAGGCATAGGCATGTCATAAACCATATGCTCTCATTTCCCAAGCCCAAGGCATGTTATTCCGCTGCATATTCAACATTTTCATCCTCTAAGATGAGTTGTAAGGTTGAGCATAACATCACTAAGTGCTTTACCTTGTTGTTTGTCATGTTTTTAAGCATCTCTGGCATTGTCTTTGTAAGAGGCATAGGTAACATCATGAGCCATGCCCTCAACTTCTTGAGCTAAGAATGATGTACCTTATTGGTTTGAGAATTCACCTCAACCACTTACTCACTTTTATTAAGCTTGTACCTTCAAACCCTAATGGGTATCATCATGCATAAAAGCTTTTGGTGTAATTATGGAGTAGACACTGCCCTTGACCAATCCATAAGGCAAGTGGTAAGACCCTCCCTTTCCCTTTCCCATATAAATCTACCTCATAACCATTACTCTAAGAAGGAAGGACCTCATTGCCCATGGAGGAGGTATGGTATTCAAGGAAGCATCATGCATGTTGAAGGAACATCTATGTGCAAACCACTTAAGCAAGGGTGGCAGCCTTGTTTTGATTATTGTGTGAGAATGGTCAAGGTGGAAAGCATGTGGAAACAATGTCATGTATGTCCAAAGCATGTCAACTATACAAGAGGTCAAGCAAGCACAAAGAGTGGGGTGCACCATCATTAAGGTGTACATCTTCATCGACATCAAATAAAGACTTAGATGGCATCATTGTATTAGCCTCTAAGGCTCTAGGAACATAGTTGTAAGTCCTAGATAACCACACCACCATGACATCCTTGTACGCCTAATGTTATAAAGGCAACCTATATCCAATACCACCTATTCCAATTCTTTCATAGTCGGTATTGAGGGAGGGTATTAAAAGACTAAGGTCATGTAAAAGGGTAGGAGAATGTGAGATCCCTATTCCCACCGCGCAATGGATTCGGGGTACTAGCAGCGGAAGTAGCACTTCATGCGCGAGGCAGGGTCCCACACTTGAGGCCTCGTCCACCACCACGGATATCCGGACAAAAGACTAATCCGTCGGTTTTTCCAAAACTGAACCCGGAAAAACTTCCCTTATCCGGAAAGCACGGGCGATTCCTCTAGGATAACTTTTTACTCTAACGTAGTCAAGATCATTAGTGATCAAACTGATCCGACTGCACTTATAAAGATACTTGGTCAGATCAAGGAAGAAACTTGCACTTGGATCATTGGGATCAACGCTTTTTTCCCCATCAAGAGGCACAGCCGTTGATTCCTATCCATAGAACAATTACTATCCGGGATTTACTTTATCTATCGTAGTAATAGAAATTGAGTCTCAAATTACAGATCCATCAGTCCAGCCTAATCCCATCCGATCCCATGGGTTAGCCAACCGCCCAACCACTGTAGTGATGGGATCCAATTTGGAATTTGGTTAGGTTTTGTCCCGGGTACCAAGGAAAAGAGTTCCAAGGCCCCCTAGCCGGAAGTTCATACAAACATAAAACTAGCCACACCACTTACACACCCAATATGAAATTGCCTTTTTCTTAGCATCAGCTAACTTTAAAACAATCCTTTAATGAAACCATAGTACCACTGATCACAATCTTCCAATTTATCCGGTTGATTCATAATTTCCCATCATTCCTTCATCAGAGTATCTATGGCATCATTGGCAACTAGAACGCTTACCACCTGTCCACTCAGGGGCCTTTTCAATAGTTCCTAGCCCATAATACTCGGCAATTAATCACTTATAAAAATCAAGATGGACTCTCGTTGAAGATCAGCAAGATCAACCAACAGATCCATAAAAAGAGCCATGGACTCATCCATTGAAGACCAGCAAGGTCAATCAACTAGATCCATGCCCGGTTTCAGATGACAACTCTTACTCCTTATTCCAATATCTTCCTCGACGCACGCGTGGGTATCCTAGGCGACCCAGAGCCCGAGCACCGTATGGTCAGCACCCTCTAGGATCCTTCGCAGGTGACCTAGCGCTTCACTCATAGGCCGCTTCCTTGGTCCCTCATCCACTGTACCGGAAGCTCACCATTTTAATCGAACCGAGGCTGGTCAAGACCTCGGCCGACTTTGCTACGCGAGACGTCCTCCATTAACTCTCCGTCAGTAGTTGCAACTTTATCAGTTAGGTCTCCAACGACCTTAATCACAAGACGGTCAAAATGCTTCCCCAGCATTCTTGACATAAAATAGCCATTTACAAACAGCATTTACAAACAGTTTATAAATACAATTTCTATATTAACTCTCATTTTTCCATATTATCCCTCATTAATCCACATTACTTATTCCACATTCTATTTATATGTGTACTCATCCAATCACATCATTTTCCATCTCTTCACTTCAGATTCCTTCACATCACATATCATATATTCACATCCATATCCACATCCACATCCACATTCACATCCATACATCCACATCTACATGCTTACCTCCATTTTCACATCCTCATTTATACATCCACATCCCATATCTACATTCATACATACACATCCATATCCACATCCATACATCCACATCCACATGCATACATCCACTATCACGTCCTCATTCATACATCCACATCCACATACATACATACATCCACATCCACATTCCCATTCACATCTATACATCCACATACATACATACATCTACATCCACATTCCACATTCACATCTATACATCCACATCTACATCCACATTCACATACATCCACATTCCACATTCACATCTATACATCCACACATACATTCACATCCACATACATCCACATCCACATTCCCATTCACATCTATACATCCACATCTACATCCACATACATACATACATCCACATCCACATTCCACATTCACATCTATACAGCCACATCTACATCCACATTCACATCGATGCATATACATCTTCATGCATACATCCATTTTCACATTCATACATCCACACTTCCATCTCCACATCCACACATCCACATACATACATCCACACATCCACATACATACATCCACCTGACATGTGTTGTGTATTGCATCCTTAGTGGAAGTAGCCGCCCTTGCTACACCTTCTATAGCTCCTCCTAGCAGTTCATTGTTGAGCACCACATGTCAGCATCACTATTGTTCGCCATGTCAACGCTGACTGCACCCAATGCTTCTTCAGCTGCTCATACATTAGCTCTCAACTTTTGTACCTGCGAGAAATTAGGGTTTGTAGCATTTTGGGGCTTTTCTAAATTTTCTCCAAAATTGTTGAATTAAATTCTCCAACTATCATAATATTTGTGATTTTTGAAAATTATACCACTAACCCCTAATTACGAGCTTTGCAAATACCTAATTCGGCGGTTTTTTAAATTGAAGCCAAAATTGGCTAATTAAGGGTACTTGCATACTCTCACATTTAGGGCTTTCCGAGAAATTGAGGCATTGGCACTCAATTGAAGCCTCCACTCACACATTGATAGTCCCTCGGGTGCTCTACCCTAGCCTCCCTCGGGCCTAAAATGATGAGCCATAGCCCCTATGCATAGCCTATGTATAGCCTATGTATAGGGCTTATGCATAGCACTTATGCATAGCCTATTGACCTAACCCTAATCTCCGACACCCAAGACTGCAAAAACTTGAAGAGAAGAAGCATAAACAAAGAATGGAAAAATAGGAGTAACCTCTTCTTTGAGAATTTGTATAAGTCGCCCCATGGCATAACCCCTTGGTAGTTATTCATTTGAATAAACCTAGAAAAAATTATCATAATAAATCAAAAAGTTAGTTCATTTTAACATATTATGCAATAGGCCTTATGCATAAGGCTATTGCATAAGGATCATGCAATAGGCTATGCATAAGCCTATGCATAAACCTATTTCATAAGCCTATTGCATAAGGCTTATGCATAAACCTATTGAATCTTAAGGGCTTATTCATAGGCTATTTATTGCATAGGCTTATGCATAAGCCTTATGCATAAGCCTATTGTGTAAGGGCTTATGCAATAGGCTATACATAAGGCTTGTGGATAGCCTATTGCATAAGACTTATGCATAAGCCTATTGCATAAGGGCTTATGCAATAGGCTTAGCCAATAGCACTTATGCAAAAGCCTATGCATAAACCTATTGCATAAGGGCTTATGCTGTGCAGAGGCTATTACATAAGACTTATGCATAAGCCTATTGCAATAGGGCTTTTGTATAGCCTATTTCATAAGGCTTATTGCATAGCATATTACCTAAGACTATGTATAAGGCTTATTGCATAGCATATTACCTAAGACTATGCATAAGGCTTATTGCATAGGCTATGCATTAGGCTTATTGCATAGGCTATGCATAGCCCTTATGTGATAGGCTTATGCATAGCCTACATAAGCTATGCATAAGGCTTATTACAATAGGCTTACGCATAGGCCTATTGCAAAAGCTTATTGCATAGCCTCTTGACCTAACCCTTATCCCCGACACCCAAGGGTGCAAAAACACAAAGAGAAGAAGCATAACAAAAAATGAAAAAAGAGAGCTTACCTCTTTAATGAGATGTCGTATGAGAGGATTGGCCTAAACCCTTGTTCACTAGAATAAACCTACAAAAAAGAAACATAGTAAATTAAAAAGTTAGTTCTCACATTAACACATTAATAAGCAAGGAGAATAAGAGGAAAAAGAGGTGAGTACCCTAAACCCTACTCCTAATGCATAAGTGAATGAAATAAATTAGTTTATGTTAAGCCTGAACCCTAGCCCTATGCATAGAATGCTTAATAAATAGCTTTGATGGAGAGCTCTCTATTACAACTCTATGCATTAGGCTAGGGTTAGGGCAAGGGAGAGGAAAGAGAGGGGAAGGGAGAAAGGGAAGAAAAGAGAGGGGAAGGGGAAGAAAAGCTCACATAGAGCTATATACAAGCTTTCCATGAAAGTTTGGAATAATAGAAAGCATTGAAGCTTTGAATTAGAGCTCGAGAGAAGGAAGAGGTACTTACCTTGGAGAGGAAGAGATGATTGATGGAGTAGCCTTGAAAGAAGAGGTGTGGTGGGAGGAATAAACAGGCTGCATGTGCAGAGGGTAGGGAAAATATGTAGAACTTGACTCCCGTGAGTGACGGTGTTTTAGGCAGTGTTTTAGGTAGGAGTCTCAGTTTCCGGGTTGCTGAAATAGGTAGAACTTGACTCCCGTCATTGATGGCATTTTAGGCAGGAGTCTCAGTTTCCAGGTCACTGCTTCTAGGTCATTGAAATAGGTAGAACTTGACTCCTGCCGTGCTGACGACATTTTAGGCACGGGAGTCTCAGTTTCCAGGTCGCTACTTAGAAACTGAGACTCCCGTGCCTAAAATGCCATCAGTGGGAGTCAAGTTCTACCTATTTCCCCTACCCTCTGTGCATGCAGCCTGTTTATTCCTCCAAACACACCTCTTCTTTCAAGGATATTCCATCAATCATCTCTTTCTCTCCAAGGTAAGTACCTCTTCCTTCTCCCAAGCTTTAATTGAAAGCTTCAATGCTTTCTATTATTCCAAGCTTTCATGGAAAGCTTGTACATAGCTCTATATGAGCTTTTCTTCCCCTTCCCCTTCCCCTTCCCTTCTCTTTTCTTTCCCTTTCTCCCTTCCCCTCTCTTTCCTCTCCTTTGCCCTAACCCTAGCCTAATGGAATTAGAAGGGATAACATAAGATGTCCCTTCTTAATCGCCATTGATGGTGGAAGGTTGTAATTCACCAACACAACTGGCCACATGCTGTATGCGGTGCTTTTGAAACCAAATGGATTCACTCCATCCATACCTAGGCCAAGTCTCAAGTTTATGGGCTCGGTTTTAAAGCTGGGCCACTCATCTTCAATATGCTTCCAAGCAGGAGTGTCTGCGGGAATTCTCCACATGCCATCATCCGATCAATGTGAGGAATGCCATGACATGAGCTCTGCTATGGATTTGCACTTGAACATGTGTTTGATGTGAGGAATTATAAGAAAGTGTCGCAAGACTTTACGAGGTACATCAAAACTCTTCACATCTGTTCTATACCTTGCTTCACCACAAGTGGACAATGTCGAGCCTCCTTATGCGTCCCATGAAAGAGAATGCAATCATTGATGCATGCAGGTATGTGATCATAATCCAATCCTCCTAGAGATGTCACATAGCGCCTTACTATGTCTCTTGAGGTGGGTAGTCTATTCCCCTTTGGAAGCATGTTTGATAATAGCCTGCATCCAATATCATCAATTAGCCCTAAACCCTAAACCCTAAACCCTAAACCCTAAACCCTTAACCACTAATTCAAATTTGCAAGTTAGAATGCTTACTTCAATAATGCATCAAGACTTGCATTGCTCCATCCATAAACTGCTTGTATATTGAGTAGTTCAAGTGAAGCACGTAAAATAGAGAATGTGCACCCTTTAAAAATCGGTGTCGATGAAGCCTTGTAAAGATGCTCTTGTTCCATATCATCGTCGTCCATACCTTTGGGATCATCCCTAAAAAGATATCGCACCATATCATCAAACACTTCCTCTTCCACAACTTCGTGGGGTGCAGGGCTATTGTCATCCCTTTCCCACTCATCTCTGACAATAGATCCCGAAGCTCCAGCATCATCTCGTCGATGCTTTGCGTGCTCTCGCCGCGCATAGGGCACCATGCGATTGTCTCTTTTCCCTATGCGATTGTCTCCGTCCTTCTCTGATCCTGCTTGCTTCAGTATTTTTGTGAACGATAGTGACAGTCTGGGCTTTCTTTATAAGAAAGATTTGTCAGTGGTGGTCGGTCGTTTTCGAAAAAGTTTTTGCGCAGGCCGCGTGTACGAGCGTGTGTATGTCTGCATGTACCCTGTTTGCACAGATTGTTCACGCACAGATACATGTGTTTTTGGACGGGTTTTTACATGCGACTGTGTTTGTCCTTAAAGTTCACCCATGCTTGCATGTCTTGCTTGTCGATCCAGCTCAAGAGAGAGATGATCCCATCTGCATATGGCTTGCCTTCACAAAATCATATGTGCTAGCTTGCATGTTGTCATCATGGGGAATCATCAAGCATGTATAGGAACAACCTTGATCAAGATGCTGCATAAAGTTTGTGCTTTCAATCTTCATCTTTGTGCTCTGATACATAGAGTAATTCCCTTCATGGCGACTATGCTTTGATACATAGAGTGTTTCCCTTCATGTATATACTTTTATTTTTGCAGATTCTTCATGGATCCAGGTTCTTCATCCGATCCATGTGCGTACGGCACTTGGATGATGGAGATGCTAAATCATTTTGGGTGTCATCCTAGTCCAGTTGAGCTTACAGAGTACATGTATGCCCATTCCCCTCCTGGATTACCTGGTATCTATACCTCGCCCCCGAGTATCCATGTCACAGTCCGGCGAGACGGCATGCAGCTTCTCCTCTTCCACGCCCACCGAGGAGACATACCCCGTCCCACCGAGGAGACATACCCCGTCCTAGACACACTCATGCACACCCTCCCAGGCACCATCACGTCAGGGCTCACAGCCACCATCATGTACTCCCTCACAGCCATAGTCACGTACACAGTCACGTACACAATCCCCCAGTCATGACTCCACCCGCAGTACAGAGGAGAGCAAATGCCGCAGTAGGAAGAGTGGGAGTGGAGGATGCGGTGGGTGCTTTGGTAGGGGAGGTAGTAGGGCATGCGGTGAGAGAGGAGATAGAGGGAGAAGAGTTAGTGAGACAGTGATGATGAGGAGGTGAGAGAGGAGATAGAGGGAGAAGAGTTAGAGGAGACAGTGATGATGAGGAGGTGAGAGAGGTGGAGGGAGTGATCTACTATGATGTGACGGATAGGGGCGGGGTAGTGATGGATGCGAGGGGGAAAGAGGTAATGGAGCACATGCAAAATTATTTTATTAGATTTAAAGATCAAAATAGTCGATTAGTTGGGGAGGTGATAGATGTTGTACATAGTCGGTACCCCAATCCCCCACATGCGACATTCTCGGATGTATGGGGAAGGACGCGAATAAGGGAGATCTTAAGTAATAAAAGATCTCACCTTAAGAAACTCGCGTACGATGATGGGCTAAATGTAGCTGCGGGTGGCTATCCTCTAGAAACCTGCCCACTGCGTACAAACGTGAGTGGAAGGAGGCAAAGAAAACGAGTAGAGGGTGGCGTGAAGATCAGGCAGCATGTGGAGGCACGACGGATCCAGATGGAGACCATTGGATCGTCGCATTTCGGATCTGGCGGTGTCGAGTCATGGGAGGTAGAGTTCGTAAGTATCTTGCCACTTTATTTGATTGTTTACTTAATTCATTGATTCTATGATTGTTTTAATTTTACAAATTGTGTTGATTAGATACAGCGATGGGTTATGGGGAGGAAGCCCACAGCCCACTATCGGAAGCCCACAGCCCACGATAGTGGGTATGCTGCCGGCATAGCAAACATGACATGTGGGCCCTCTTCAGAGCCGAGGGACGTATTACGGACTCGCAGTTTGAGATGGCCATGAGACTATACGGTCGATAGGTACTTGAAAACTCTAAACGAATGATTTTGGTTTATTGAATTACATATATATATACTTATATACGATATATTACTTGAATAAGCACAAGCTGCTACTGCACCTGCTGATGCTCCTACCACTGATGATCCACCCGTCGCCACTGCTCCTGCTCGACGTGAGCACTACTCATCAGACATGTATACCGATGTGAGCTCATCTGATCATGGAGGGAGCAGCGGGTCATCATCTGGGTCTGAGTAGTACTCAGACTTATAGTATCACATTCCATATTGAGGATGTGGTTGTATATATATTTTTGTAACTGAAGCCATGGGCTTTTTTAGACAAACCAATTTGATTTTGTATATATTTGTTTATAATTGAAGCCATGGGCTACTTCGACATATGGACTCCCTTGTATATATGTGTACACATAAAATTTTGATAATAATATTGAATCGTGAATTGATAGTATTGCATTCATGTCTGTCTTGAATCACGTATTGACAATGTATGCATTCATGTCGTTCTTGAATTGTGTAATGACAATGCACTAAATATTCCTTGTGGATGGTGCAATGCACCCAAAAAAATCCAGAGAGTGCTATTGGGTGCTGGAATGCTGGAACAGCATTCAGGTACCAAATAGCACTCTCTGGATTTTTTTTTCTCTCTGTTCGCATGTATAGACGTGTCAACTCTGTAAAAGTCACGTGTATATACGTGGATACTCTGGAAAATGCGTGTGTATAAGCGCAACTAAACTGACAAAACGTGTGTATAAGCCCTCGTATCAGCGCATCTAACTGCGTCTATACATGCGCTTTTACACGCATGTCTCTGGCCGCGATGATACACACGCTGATACACGGGCCCGCTACTTTTTTTCCACAAGTCATTTTTTACGGCTAGGAGCACGGGTAATGATTCGGTAGTATTATTTTATTATTATTTTAAGTTGAGTAAATGTTTCCCCCCAAAACTAGCTCTGATCTTCTTCGTCTCCAACATAGTCGTTCTTTCTTTTTCTAAGTCTCCTCCAAATTAAGCTCTCATCTTCTTCTTCCCGTGTGTCTTTTGCTACACAAAATGGCAACCTGTAGAAAGCCTCGTACTAGTATTTCAGCCTGTTACTGTATTCAATAGTTATAATACGGATGATGGGACATGGATACAACTACAATTACAATCGGGAGCTGGGTATTTTTACAGAGAATGAAGAGGAAGAGGAGAAATGCTAATGCATCAAATCATATATTTTACTATACATACCATAGTAAAATATTGAGAATGTTATCTGTGATTTCCATTGCATCATTCATCAAAACATGTAAATCGTATCCATCCAGAGGCCTGGCAAGTCTTTGGCCTCGATGTGAAAATGCCGCTCTAACCGACGGTAGCCTCCAAAACTCTCAATTCTCGGATATTCACTACTTCAATTAGATTTAATTCCCTCTCTATCTGGTCTACATCTTCTTCTTCTACAACAATTTTAACTTTAGCGGAGGGTTGTGGCTGTGTTGCAGTAGCCTCTAGTTGTGGTTGGTCCTCCGGTTGTGGTTGTGCCTCCGGTTCTAGTTGTGTGAGGTTTTGCTTGAGGGGCATCATCATTGGGGTGTTCTACTATTAACCTACTCTCTGCGAACAGGTGTCCATGTCGTGAGGAGCACTGGAGCTCTCAGATGAAGGGGGGAACTATAAGGATACATCGCATTCGAGGATCTCTTAAAGAAATAGGACCAAGCATCTGGTCGTATTTGTACCGCAATTGATGAAGGGTATCAAAATCCCTCGGCATTATTGTCAGCCTATGGGCATGAGCGGCGAGAAAGTAAGCATCTTCAAAAAACTTGATGATCCAGTCCCTCAGTGATTTCTTGAAGACGTAATAATGTAGAAGCTTGCCACCACATACCAATACTCCATTGCTCGGAAATTTCATGCGCAATCCTCTAGAAAGGGAGCCTGGATATCGCAGGCTGCATGTGTCACTCAATGCGACCAAGCTCCTGCAAAATTGCTATGTGAACTTGATACCTCCTTTTTCTACCTTGCGCCTATAACAATGACTCGATAGGTCTTTCAACCCTTCTAGCAGTTACCTTGGTATGAGCAATCTAAACAAATAAACAAAGCGTGATGAGAAACGCATTTAAAAAAGTTAGTACCAAGCGATATAACACAAATAGGATTCCAGAGCACATTGTACATATCGCTTTGGTACTGATCCCACAAAAAACATTATGCAATGGGGTTGCAACCAAGCGATATAAAACAAACATTATGACAATGGGGTCGCAACCAAGCGATATAAAACAAACAAAACAAACAAGAGGCCAGAGGGCTTAGAATTGCTTGGTACTAGCCCCGTGACCAACGTTACCACGGTGGGGTTGGTACCAAGCGCTATAAAGCAGATGGGATTCCAGAGGCCTTTGAATTGCTTGGTACTCACCCCACGAAAAACATTATGACAATGGGATCGATACCAAAGCGATATTAAGCAGATAGGATTCCGAAGGCCTTTGAATCGTTTGGTAGTGACCCCATGACCAACGTTATCAGAGTGGGGTTGGTACCAAGCGATATAAAACAAACAGGACTCCAGAGGGCTTCGAAACGCTTGGTACTAATCTTATGAAAAACATTATGAAATGGGGTCAGTAGTACCAAGTGATATAAAGACAGGATTCTGGAAACCTTTGAATTGCTTGGTACTGACCCCATGACCAACGTTATCAGAGTGGGGTCGGTACCAAGCGATATAAAACAAACAGGACTCCAGAGGGCTTTGAGTCGCTTTGGTACTGACCCCACAAAAAACATTATGACAATGGGGTTGGAACCAAGCGATATGAAACAAACAAGAGTCCAGAGGGCTTAGAATCGCTTGGTAATGACCCCATGACCAACGTTATCATAGTGGGGTTGGTACCAAGTGATGCAGACAGGATTTCGGAGGCATTTGAATTGCTAGGTAAGTATTGATCCCATGGAAAACATTATGACAATGGGGTCGGTACTAAGCAATATAAAGCAAGCAGGATTCTGGAGGCCTTTGAATCGCTTGGTACTGACCCCATGACCAAAGTTATCATAGTGGGGTTGGTACCGAGTGATATAAAACAAAAAGGACTCTAGAGGGCTTCGAAACGCTTGGTACTGGCCCCATGAAAATCATTATGACAATGGGGTCACTACCAAGCAATATAAAAAGCAGACAGGATTCCGGAGGCCTTTGAATCGCTTGGTACTGAACCCATGACCAACGTTATCACAGTGGGGTCGGTACCAAGTGATATAAAATAAATAGGACTCCAGAGGGCTTTGAATCTCTTGGTACTTCCATGAAAAAACATTATGACAATGGGGTTAGAATCAAGCGATATGAAACAAACAAGAGTCCAGAGGGCTTAGAATCCCTTGGTATTGACCCTATGATCAACGTTATCACAAGCGATATAAAGCAGACATGATTTCGGAGGCCTTTGAATCACTCTCTATTGACCCCATGGAAAACATTATGACAATGGGGTTGGTACCAAGAGATATAAAGCGGACACGATTCCAGAGATCTTTGAATCGCTTGGTACTGATCCCATGACCAATGTTATCACAGTGGCGTCATAAAAAGAGCGATATAAAACAAACAAGACTCCAGAGGGCTTCGAAATGCTTGGTACTGACCCCACAAAAAACATTATGACAATGGGGTCAATACCAAGCAATATAAAGCAGACAAGATTTTGGAAGCCTTTGAATCGCTCGGTACTGACCCCATGACCAACGTTATCATAGTGGGGCGGTACCAAGCGATATAAAACAAAGAGGACTCCAGAGGGCTTCGAATTGCTTGATATAAAACAAAGAGGACTCCAGAGGGCTTCGAATTGCTTGGTATTGACCCCATAAAAAACATTATGACAATGGGGTCAGAACCAAGCGATATGAAACAAATAAGAGTCCAGAGGGCTTAGAATCGCTTGGTACTAACCCCATGAGCATACATGATTCCGGGACCTTTGAATCACTTGGTACTGACCCCATGGAAAACATTATGGGGTCGGTACTAAGTGTTATAAAACAGACATGATTCTGGAGGCCTTTGAATCACTTGTTGGTATTGACCCCATGGAAAACATTATGACAATGGGGTCACCACCAAGCACATTGTATCTCTTGGTACTACTGACCCCACAAAAAACATTATGACAATGGGATCGAAACCACGCGATATGAAACAAACAAGAGTCCAGAGGGCGTAGAATCACTTGGTAGAGACCCCATAACCATTGTTATCACAGTGTTATCGGTACCAAGCGTTATAAAGTAGACACGATTCCAGAGGCCTTTGAATCGCTTGGAACTTGGTACTGACCCTTTGAATCGCTTAGAACTGACCCCATGAAAAACATTATGACAATGGGGTCGGTACAAGCGATATAAAGCAAACAAGATTCCAGAGGCCTTTGAATTTCTTGGTACTGACCCCATGACCAATCGTATCATAGTGGGGTCGGTACCAAGCGATATAAAATAAACAGGACTCCAGAGGGCTTCGAAACGCTTGGTACTGACCCCACAAAAAAATTATGAAAATGGGGTCCGTACTAAGCTATATAAAGATAGGATTTGGAGGCCTTTGAATCACTTGGTACTAACCCCCTGACCAACGTTATCAGAGTGGGGTTGGTACGAAGCGATATAAAACAAACAGGACTCTAGAAGGGCTTCGAATTGCTTGGTATACTGACCCCATGAAAAACATTATGACAATGGGGTTGGAACCAAGTGATATAAAACAAACAAGAGTCCAGAGGTCTTAGAATTGCTTGGTACTGACCCCATGACCAATGTTATCACAGTGGGGTCGGTACAAGAGATATAAAGCAGACATGATTTCAGAGGCCTTTGAATTGCTTGGTAGTGACCCCATGGAAAACATTATGACAATGGGGTCAGTGCCAAGTGATATAAAGCAGCAAGGTTTTCGAAGGCCTTTGAATCGCTTGGTACTCACCCCATGACTAACGTTATCACAGTGGGGTTGGTACCAAGAGATATAAAACAAACAGGACTCCAAAGAGCTTCGAAACGCTTGGTACTGACCCCACAAAAAACATTATGACAATGGGGTCAGTACCAAGCGATATAAAGTAGATATGATTCCGGATGCCTTTGAATCACTTGGTACTGAGGTCCCCATGACCAACGTTATCATAGTGGGGTTGGTACAAGCGATATAAAACAAACAGGACTCTAGAGGGATTCTAATCTCTTAGTATTGATCCTACGAAAAACATTATGACAATGGGTCGGAACGAAGCGATATGAAACAAACAAGAGTCAAGAGGGCTTAGAATCACTTGGTACTAACCCCATGACCAATGTTATCACAGTGGGGTCGGTACCAAGTGATATAAAGCAGACAAAATTTCGGAGGCCTTTGAATCACTTGGTACTGACCCCACGGAAAACATTATGACAATGGGGTCGATACCAAGCGATATAAAGCACAGAGGATTTTGAATCGCTTGGTACTGACCCCATGACTAACGTTATTGCAGTGGGGTCGGTACCAAGCGATATAAAACAAATAGGACTCTAGAGGGCTTCGGAATGCTTGGTACTGACCCCATGAAAAACATTATGAGACAATGGGGTCGATACCAAGCGATATAAAGCAGACAGGATTCTGGAGGCCTGTGAATCGCTTGGTACTGACCCCGTGACCAACGTTATCATAGTGGGGTTGGTACCAAGTGATATAAAACAAACAGGACTCCAGAGGGCCTTAAATTGCTTGGTACACTGACCCCACAAAAAACATTATGACAATGGGGTCAGAACCAAGCGATATGAAACAAACAAGAGTCTAGAGGGCTTAGAATCGCTTGGTACTGACCCCATGTCTAACGTTATCATAGTGGGGTTGGTACGAAGAAGCGATATAAAGTAGACAGGATTCCAGAGGCCTTTGAATCGCTTGGTACTGACCCCATGACCTTCGTTACACAGTGGGGTCGGTGTACCAAGCGATATAAAGCAGACAAGATTCCGGAGGCCTTTGAATTGCTTGGTACTACTGACCCCATGGAAAACATTATTACAATGGGATCACTAACAGAATTCCAGAGGCCTTTGAATTGCTACTGATCCCATGGCCAACGTTATCACAGTGGGGTTGGTACCAAGCGATATAAAACAGACAGGACCCCAAAGGGCTTCGAAATGCTTGTTACTGACCCCATGGAAAACATTATGACAATGCGATATAAAGCAGACAAGATTCCAGAGGCCTTTGAATCGCTTGGTAATGACCCTATGACCAACGTTATCACAGTGGGGTAAGTACCAAGCGACATAAAACAAATAAGACTATAGAGAGGGCTTCAAATCGTTTGGTATTGACCCCATGAAAAATATTATGACAATGGGGTCAGAACCAAGCGATTTGAAAGAAACAAGAGTCTAGAAGGCTTAGAATCGCTTGGTACTGACCCCATGACCAATGTTATCACAGTGGGGTGGGTACCAAGCGATATAAAGTAGACAGGATTTTGGAGGCCTTTGAATGCTTGGTACTGACCCCATGGAAAACATTATGACAATGGGATTGCCACCAAAGCGATATAAAACAAGCAGGATTCCAGAGGGCTTCGAAACGCTTGGTACTAACCCCACGAAAAACATTATGACAATGGGCTCGGTACCAAGCGATATAAAGCAGACATGATTCTGGAGGCCTTTGAATCGCTTGGTACTGACCCCACAAAAAACATTATCCCCTTATGGGGTCAGAACCAAGCGATATGGACAGACAAAAACCCACAGGTTGGAACCAAGCAATATGCACAGACAAAAACCCACAGGATGAAACCAGCAAAACGTTAATAGAGGGTCTGAAAAAGAACTCCAAAATACCTACAATGGATGTAGAGGCTGATGGCATTTGGCTCAGTTTGGGGGGCGTTGAGGAGGTTGATGGAGTCCGAGACTTGGAGGACGATGGATGTGCGATGGCTTTTGGCTCTTGCTATTTTGTGAGACTCATAGGTGAAAAAAAAATAAACACATTCAAGAAAGGAGAGGAGTGAGCACATAGTACATACCATATTGACGTGTCATTAATGTGTCTGACCTCTTAAATGTCCGCACGAGTGGTATGAGTCGATAATGTCCCAAATCTCCCTTGGGAGCAGTGTTCGGGAAAAATATTTTTAAGAGACGTAAAATTTCCATTGGACTCTTCTCAAACCAGCAAATCAAGCAATTTGGGAAATACATTTTTAGAACTTTACACTATTTCATAAATTTTCTTTGCAAGCTAAAATCCTTCTAGGTTTAAGTCTAATAGGAAATCCTCAAAGTAAACCGGCTCTGTGATAAGCTGAGACACCCATTTGCATTGAGTAAGATACGTTGCCGTCCCTCTACATCTCCAACGCAATCGTTCCTTCGTCGTGGAAAACTGAAGCTTTCAATTTTTTCTGCAGGTATGCCCATCTCTCCCTCCCTCCCTCCCTCCCCCCCCCCTCTCTCTCTCTCTCTCTCTCTCTCTCTCTCTCTCTCTCTCTCAAACACTCAAAAGGAACAAGATCAACACACACACACACACACACACACACACACACACACACAATGAGGTGGGGGGACGAGCCGGTTTGAGCCACCCTGCACGAAAGCAAAAACCTTCATATTTTTTTTGTAAATATGAAGGCCAAGTAAGTTGATAGGCTTTCATGTTGAAGGTTAGGGCAGGCCATCAATTTTCAGGCCTGGAAGACAGACTATTTTACCTTACAAAATACAACTAAAATATAAAATATGCCAATTGTATTTTATTTATTATATAAAGGCTTCATTAAAAAAAAAACTTATTGACCCCTTTAAGTCTCTTTAAATTTAGGGGTCAGTACCAAGCGGTGATGGGCTCATGAATTCCGCATGAGCTCTCTATTGCTTGGTACTACTGACCTCTTTTTTTTTGGTGCTAGCACCAAGCGACAGGGGGCTTGCATGTGTATATCCAAATCTCCTTATCGCCAGGTACTGACCCCATGTATAATAAGCGTGCATGTTCTAATTGTCTGAAATATTTTTTTTAGGCGTCTTCGAAAGAGTTGAGCATTGTCTACGAATCAGATGGCGAGGCTAGGGAGTCTTGTGCAGAAAAACTATTTATGTTCTTGTATAATGCACAAGCCCACGAGCTATTGCATGAGTTGTCTTCAATGTTCAACAAGGAACTTTCTCTTGAGAACATCATTAATTCTTGTAGGATTGTTTTTCTTGGTGATCGTGAGCAGGAGTATGAAGACGCTGTTTCTACCAATATCGTTATGTCCGATGGTGAATGATATATTTATCCATATGATTTTGCAAACAGACAAAGTCATGAAGAGGAGGCTTAGCCGTTGTCTTGAAAATATTCCCAGCTGTAGCAATAGAGTAGAGGAGAAATGCCCAATACACTCAAAGAAGTGTCGCTTGCTCCAATTTAGTACTGGTTTTCTTTGTTTTCTACATCGTCTTACTGAGGACTCAGAGCCCGAGACAGTGACTTTGGCAAGCAATCAAGTGCCAATCGAGGATGATGGGGTTGAGGAAGAGGTGGCGATAGACCTAGCAGAGGAGAGGGCAGAGGTCGAAAAGGAAACCTTTGATGCTAATGCATCCCTTATCCCCTTCGATGATGCAGCACCTATTTCATTAGAAGACAGTCAATCTAATGAGAATGAACAGGAGGAGTTGTCACTACCTTCCTTGCCCAGATTTCCTATGGTATCCCAAAAGCTGATTATGTATTATTAACAGACATTATGCAACATTTCAATATTCGTGAAGACTATTGCTTGGCTGCCTTATCAAATTTTAGTGAAGTAGACATGGGCTAGATATAGAGGAAGGAGTTGACAATTATCTACTAGTAGCTGATTCTGCAGTCCAGGACTCCAAGTACCTGCCTGGAAAGGAGATATTAAAGAAGATGTTGGATGAAGCTAGGACATATGAAACCCAATTGCCTTTCGAGGAGGAGGCTGCAACAATTACCGACCGTCTTGGTTTGGCAGATATGGGTAAATTTTTGGCACCTACTACTACGCATGAAGACAGTAAGTCCATGATCCCTTTGTGGACAAGATCCATGCTTGAGGGTGTCTTTTTGTTTTGCTTTGTGAATTAATTTCCTGTAAGTCCATTGATGTAACTCTAAAAGACTATTGGCTCAATTCTTGCCTCCACCATGTCTAGTGTGCTTAAAGTAACTTGTTCTTGCCATGTAATGCGACTTCTCCATGCCTTGAGTTGACCATATTGATAATGAACCGTATGTCTTTGTGAAATATGGTGTATGATTATATAGTATATGCTGCACAGTCTCTGACAAAACAGAAAAAAATTAGATGTATGTATTAGTTAGTCTCATAGTATTGAGATTGCAGCAGTTTTTAAAGTTCTTACCATGTAATGAGTTACATATGTTGATCACTCCATCTTGAAGGATGCCACACATGGATGAGTTGTTTGATCAACTCTATGGATCGAGATACTTTAGAAAAGTAGACCTGAGATCAGGGTATCATCATGTTAGAATTAAAGCAGAAGATGTTGCGAAGACAGCATTTAGGACCCGTTTTGGACATTTTGAGATTTTGGTTATGCCTTTTGGGCTAACCAATGCTCCAGTGATGTTTATGACGCTGATGGACAACATTTTACGTCCATATCTCAGAAAATTCATAGTAGTTTTCCTAGATGATATTCTTGTGTACAGTAAGACACAGAAAGAACACATAGAGCATTTGCGTCTAGTGTTTGAGTTGTCGCGAGAGCACAAACTATTTGCAAAGAAGAGCAAATGGGAATTTTTTGAAACAAAAATTCACTACCTTGGCCATATTATATCCGCCGATGGTACGCGGATTGAGCCAAAAAAAGTAGAGGCTATTCTTAAATGGCTAGCGCCGAAGAATCTTGAGGAATTACAGATTTTTCTTGGCATGTCGGGGTTCTACCGACAGTATGTGAAGGACTACGCGAAGATCGCAATCCCGTTGACTGACGAGTTATGGTCAAAAACTAAAAACATTAGTTGGGGGGAAGCCCAATAGAAGAGCTTTGATAAGCTCAAGGTGACCGTAGCAGCTGCACCTGTTTTGACTATTGTCGATCCAAATGAGCCGTTTGTCTTGGAAACAGATGACGCTAGTAATGAGGCCATTGGGGCCGTACTTATGCAAAGGGGATGCTCAATTGCATTTGAGAGTAAAAAGTTAGATCATGCATAGCGTAACTACTCGACTTACGAGCGAGAGTTACTAGTGATAGTTCATGCGCTGAAAAAGTGGAGACACTATTTATATGGTGCTTCTTTTGAGGTCCGGACGGACCATGAAAGTCTGAAATGGCTTTCAAGTCAAAGTGAACTAAAGGGTAGAAAAGCTCAGTGGGCAGAGATTCTACAGGAGTTTGACCTTCAAATACGTTACCAAAAAGGTAAGTATAACGTGGTGGCAGATGCACTTAGTCGCATGCCACAGATTAATGAACTTAGTTTCACAGTCTTTTACCAAATTCTAGAGGATATGTTGCGTTCTTATGTTAGTAAGAAGCAATTTAATTGGGAAGAGTACTTGCCCTAATTGGGAAGAGTACTTGCCCTAATTGGAGTTTGCCTATAACAGCTCCAAACACTCTCAGTGACTACTAGATTTACACCATTCGTGTTAATGTATGGATTCCAGCCGAGATCTACGATGGCTGTAGGCCTAGAAAAATAGAAGATTCAATCTGTCAAGGATTTCCTTGAAGATATGAATGATATGCTCAGAGCCACACGTGAGAGCATTCGTAGCGCTCAGGATCGCGCAAAAACTTATGCGGATAAAGGACGTAGAAAGGTGACCTTTGCAGAAGGTGACTTTGTATTCCTTAAGATTCCTGCGCAGTCAGAAACCATGAAAACGGGAAAGTGTGATAAACTTTCTCCGAGATATTGTGGTCCTTTTAAAATCCTTAAGAAGATTACGGACGTAGCATATAAACTTGAGTTACCGGAGAGTTCTCAAGTCCATCCTGTCTTCCATGTCAGTAAACTGAAGAAATCAGTTCACGGGTTAGAGAATGCAGTTTCTCCAGAGATTTTGGTGGACTTGATAGAGCCACCAAAGATACCACATGAACCTAAAAAGATTCTAGAGTATCATACAGACAAACCCGACATAAAGTGTACCAGGAGGTACTTGTTAAATGGATAGATAGGGATGAGGAGGCAGCTACTTGTTGGGAACGCCGTAGTGCAATTTCCAAGAGTTTTTCCCAGTTTGTTTTTGAGGACGAAAACTCTTCTTAAGGGGGGGTAATGTCACGTAGGCTGTAACAATGTTGTGTCTAGAACTCGGGAGTTTCAGCTAAAAATATGTAAGTATACCACGTGAGTTCAAATGAAGGGGTTTTTTAGTTCAAAAAATTAAGGTAAATTTATAGAAATACATTTATAAAAGGGGTTTTTTAAATGGATTTTGAAAAAAAATCCATAAGTCCATAAAGAAAAGGGGGTCATTTTATTCATGAACAATTAACATGTAAGGGGTTTTTTAAATACCCCTTGAATGCACATGATACATAGGGTTTCTTAGTAGTGCACCCGTCAAGGTCTAGAAATGATGTAGCAGCATGTAAGGATGATGTATGGTATGTTGATTTAGGTGCTTCGAACCACATGACAAGTCATGGTGAGTGGTTCAAGGAAATGTAGAGTCTTGAAAGACCAGGTTTTGTTGAAACAAGGGATGACACTGCTCATCCCCGGTTGCCCATGTTGGGGATGAGCCATTGTCTATGCAGGAGGATGCTAATCTGAAGCACCTTTTGCAGATGTACTTCATGTTTCGAACATTACAAAGAATCTGGTTTCTATTGGCCAGATGATTGAGCAGGGTTTGCAGGTTCGGTTTAACCCTAATGGATGCTATGTAGAAGACTTTAAAGATAAGGGCAGGTTGGTTGCAAAGGCAACAGAGTGGGCAAAATGTTTACACTGAATTTAAATATGCCTGAAGTGAGTGCTGCAATGTTTGCAAATGGTCCAGGAGTTGTTGCAGATACTGAAAAGATGCAGGGGGGAAGAGAGCTTGAGCTCTTGCAAGCACACACACACACTCACAAAACCCTAATAGAGAACACACAAGGTGAGAGGCTGAAAATCTTCTTCTCCACTACTCAACACTCAACACACCATATACAAGAATAATACACATAATATGAAAGGTACTCAACCAATACATACACGGGTTCTCTATAGTGTGAACCTGACTAAATGAGCTGGCGCTATAACTATGCCAGTCTCTAGAATGGCTGTTACACAGCCTGTCATCCCACTGGCCGCATATCTCCCATGATCTCATCAACCATGCCAGTGGTGTAAGTGTGGGGCCTATCCCCCAGCCGGGTCATCAGTGGCCACCGCCTCACTAGACGAGCTCGATATCTCAACACTCCCCCTCGAGCTCAACTCCATCTCATGTACACCAAGCGAAGCCCTGAATCTGCGGAGCTTCTCTGTACCCAATGCTTTGGTGAAGATGTCAGCTACCTGATCCTCTGTGCTGACATAAACAAGGTCAAGATCGCCTGCCAAGACCTTCTCTCTGACGAAATGGTAGTGAACCTCTATGTGCTTCGTACGAGCATGAAAGACTGGGTTCCTGGCCAACTGTATACTGCTAATGTTGTCACAAAAAATGACAACTTGTCTATCCACTAATAGACCCAAATCTGTAAGTAGCTTTCTCAACCAAGCTACCTCACATGCTGCCATAGCAGCTCCTCTGTACTCGGCCTCTGTACTTGATAGAGCAACCATAGGCTGCTTCTTGCTGCTCCAAGTCACAACAGCACTCCCCAAAGAAAACATGAATCCACTGGTAGATCTTCTATCTGAGATACTACCAGCCCAATCAGCATCTGTGTACCCATGTACACATATCTCTGTCCCAGTCTCATAGAATAGTCCACAATGCAAAGTAGACTTCACATACCTCAGTATGCGTCTCACTGCATCCAAATGCGGTTTTCGTGGAACCTGCATAAACTGACTCACCAGCCCAACAGCATAGCTTAAATGTGGTCTGGTGATCGTCATGTATATCAAACTTCCTACTATGCGCCTGTACATAGTAGGGTCCTCCAAGATCTCTCCTGAATCTGCACTCAACTTGCCATTCTGATCCAATGGCACAAAAATAGGTTTACAGCCTGTCATACCATACTTGGACAACATGTCCAAGCCATACTGTCTCTACAGTAATCCAATACCATGTGGTGACCTAATCACCTCAATGCCCAAGAAATATCTAAGCTCCCCCAGATCCTTCATCTCAAACTTCTGTCTAAGCAAGATCTTTACATCAAAGATCTCTGCATCATGGTCCCCCGTAATGATCAAGTCATCTACATAGATGACAACAAGCACAACTCCTCTATCACCATGTCTCACATACGACGAGAAATCTGCATTGGCTATAAGGTCAATACCATCATGTCTAAGCCTCAAGCAAGTCAGGGTTCCATATAATTGCGGTACTTCCATTTGAAGACCCAATTACTAATTTACGAAATTAGTTTGAATATCAATTTGTATGAAGTATATCACACAATTACAACCTTTTTGTGCTACTTGATAAATCTTTGATATATTTGGCTTCTCAGTTGATCTTTATTAGCCAATTCGCTCTGATACCAACTGTGAGATCCCTATTCCCACCGAGCAATAGATTCGGGGTACTAGCAGCGGAAGTAGCACTTCTCGGGTGGGACAGGGGTCTCACATTTGGGGCCTCGTCCATGGATATCCGGACAAGAGACTAATCCGTCGGTTTTTCCAAAACCGGACTCGAAAAAACTTCCCTTACCCAAAAAGCACGGGCGATTCCACCAGGATAACTTTTTACTCTAACGTAGTCAAGACTATTACTGATCAAGCTGATCTGATTGCACTTATAAAGGTACTCGTCCGGATCAAGGAAGAAACTTGCACTTGGATCATTGGAATCAACGCTTTTTTCCCCATCAAGAGGCATACCCGTTAATTCCTATCCATAGAACAATTACTATCTGGGATTTACTTTATCTATCATTTAATAACAAAAATTGAGTCTCGATTTACGGATCCATCAGTCCAACCTAACCCCATCCAATCCCATGGGTTAGCCAACCGCCCAACCACTGTAGTGATGGGATCCAATTTGGAATTTGGTTAGGTTTTGTCCCGAGTACCAAAGAAAAGAGTTCCAAGGTCCCCTAGCCGGAAGTTCATGCAAACATAAAATTAGGCACACCACTTACACACCCAATATGAAATTGCCTTTTTCTTAGCATCAGCTAACTTTAAAACAATCCTTTAATAAAACCATAGTACCACTGATCATAGTCTTCCAAATTATCCGGTTGATTCTCAAATTTTCCATCATTCCTTCATCAGAGTATCTATGGCATCATTGGCAACTAGAACGCTCACCACCTGTCCACTCAGGGGCCTTTTCAATAGTTCCTAGCCCATAATACTCGGCAATATAATCACTTATAAAATTCAAGATGGACTCTCGTTGAAGATCAGTAAGATCAACCAACAGATCCATAAAAAGAGCCAAGGACTCATCCATTTAAGACCAGCAAGGTCAATCAACCAGATCCATGCCCGATTTCAGAAAAACAACTCTTACTCCTTGTTCCAATATCTTCCTCGACGCACGCGTGGGTATCCTAGGCGACCCAGAGCCCGAGCACCGTATGGTCAGCACCCTCTAGGATCCTTCGCAGGTGACCTAGCGCTTCACTCATAGGCTGCTTCCTTGGTCCCTCATCCACCGTACCGGAAGCTCACCATTTTAATCCAATCGAGGCTGGTCAAGACCTCAGCCGACTTTGCTACGCGAGACGTCCTCCATTGACTCTCCGTCAGTAGTTGCAACTTTATCAGTTAGGTCTCCACGACCTTAATCACAAGACGGTCAAAATGCTGCATTCTTGACATAAAACAACCATTTACAAACAGCATTTACAAACAGTTTACAAATACAGTTTCTATATCAATTCTCATTTTTCCACATTATCCCTCATTAATCCACATTACTTATTCCACATTCCATTTATATGTGTACTCATCTAATCACCTCATTTTCCATCTCTTCACTTCAGATTCCTTCACATCACATATCATATATTCACATCCATATCCACATCCACATCCACATTCACATCCATACATCCACATCTACATCTACATGCTTATCTCCATTTTCACATCCTCATTTATACATCCACATCCCATATCCACATTCATACATACAGATCCATATCCACATCCACATGCATACATCCATTATCACGTCCTCATTCATACATCCACATCCACATACATACATACATCCACATCCACATTCCCATTCACATCTATACATCCATATCTACATGCACATTCACATCCATACATCCACATCTATATCCTCATTCACATCCATACATCCACATTCATGTATCCACATCTACATGCATACATCCATACATACACATCCACATTTACATCCATGCATCCACATCCACATCCTCATTCACATCCATACATCCACATTCATGCATCCACATCTACATTCATACATCCATACATACCCATCCACATTCACATCCATATTCTCACCCTATCACAACCCATATACATCTTATCCCTTCATACACGTCTTACCTCATCCCATACACATCCTATCACTTCTTAACTCATCTTATCACATCCTAGCTCATCTCATATGCATCTTATCATATCTTATCACTTCCCATATCTTTTATGCATACTTCTATGCATGAAATTCAATTATGCTAAAAGCAACACTTTTATAATAAAATAATCATCTCTTATGCATACCTCTATGCATGAAATTTAATTATGCTAAAAGTAACACTTTTATAATAAAATATTCATCTCTTATGCATACCTCTATGCATGAATTTCAATTATGCTAAAAGTAACACTTTTATAATAAAATATTCATCTCTTATGCATACCTCTATGCATGAAATTCAATTATGCTAAAAGTAACACTTTTATAATAAAATATTCATCTCTTATGCATACCTCTATGCATGAATTTCAATTATGCTAAAAGTAACACTTTTATAATAAAATATTCATCTCTTATGCATACCTCTATGCATGAATTTCAATTAAGCTAAAAGTAACTCTTTTATAATAAAATATTCATCTCTTATGCATACCTCTATGCATGAAATTCAATTATGCATAATATAAAAATCAATTTCTGTAGGATTACAATGAATATCTTTCAATTAATCTAGGATGATAATTCCTAGAATATGGTAGGAAGTCCTCTTTTTATGTTTTGAATGAAATTATTTTATGAGTAATTTTTATAAAAAATTTGCCATAGCTCCGCTGCTATGACTGATAAATCTCAATTTTTCTAAGGGATAAAGCTTATCTTTAAGGAAATAATTAGAATGATCCCTAATTGGATCATTAATCACTAATGGATTGAATCATCAATATTCATGAAATACATAAACTAAAAGCATAGAAAAAAGCCATTAATTTGGCCTCAAGCATAGATTAATCTTGGATTAAGGAAAAGATTTATGAAAAGCTTCATTTGGATTGAGAATGGGTCATGAGTATGACCATTTCTTGAGTGAGAGAGAGAAATTACATAAAAACCATTTGAATTAAGCATAAATGGAAATTTATGTAATTCTTAACTATCATTAATCAATTAACTTCAATAGCATTCATCAATTTATGTAACTCTTCACTACCATTCATCAATTAACTTCAATAGCATTCAAAAACCATTCCAATTAAGCTTCTCAAGCTTGAGAGGGGTTGAGAAGAGAGAAGCATTGAGAAATTATAGAAAAGATCAAAATTCACCATTTACCTTACAAATTGCTTGATTCTTTGTTCACGGTAGAGGCCCCCAACCAATCAATTGGTTAAGTATGTTGATGGAGCCACCAATGGGGATTGAAGAAAGAGGGAAGTTTCAATTTCTTCAATTTGGAGATTGCACGAGCATTGATGGAAGAGAAAAATATGCCGCATAGCTATTGGGCTGAGGCTGTTTCTACAGCAGAATAGTAGAAACTAGCATTATTTCAGCATAACCCTAGTATAGTAAAATTCTTCTCCTTTTTTCAAAGGACTCGTGTTCTATTTATAGGAGAGGGAAGCTCTAACCAAAGCTAACTGAATTCTAGAATTTTCTAAATTCAGTTTGGTTAAATTTGGACTAGATTTGGACATAGTTTGGTTACTTTTTGATTCGGTTTGGTTCCATTTTGATTTGGTTTGGTTCAAGAGAGAGGAGAGATAAAAATATCATATTATTTTAGAGTTTAAAACTCAATCAAGCATGTGAAATATGCACCTCCTTTAAAGAATTCCCCTTTCTTACATATGTGTCAAAATGGAATGATTATACCCAAAATATCTCATATTTTTAATATTGCTCATAGTTTTTTACTAATAAACCTTGTACATATTCAACTCTTCATCTTATGTGAGCATTTACTCATTTTTGGATACTCATATCCCCTAGGCGGGTCATCAGTGTCCACCGCCTCACTAGAGCTCGATATCTCAACAGAACGCACATGATACATAGGGTTTCTTAGTAGTGCACCCGTCAAGGTCTAGAAATGATGTAGCAGCATGTAAGGATGATGTATGGTATGTTGATTGAGGTGCTTCGAACCACATGACAAGTCATGGTGAGTGGTTCAAGGAAATGTAGAGTCTTGAAACACCAGGTTTTGTTGAAACAAGGGATGACACTGCTCATCCGGTTGCCCATGTTGGGGATGAGCCATTGTCTATGCAGGAGGATGCTAATCTGAAGCACCTTTTGTAGATGTACTTCATGTTTCGAACATTACAAAGAATCTGGTTTCTATTGGCCAGATGATTGAGCAGGGTTTGCAGGTTCGGTTTAACCCTAATGGATGCTATGTAGAAGACTTTAAAGATAAGGGCAGGTTGGTTGCAAAGGCAACAGAGTGGGCAAAATGTTTACACTGAATTTAAATATGCCTGAAGTGAGTGCTGCAATATTTGAAAATGGTCCAGGAGTTGTTGCAGATACTGAAAAGATGCAGGGGGGAAGAGAGCTTGAGCTCTTGCAAGCACACACACACACTCACAAAACCCTAATAGAGAACACACAAGGTGAGAGGCTGAAAATCTTCTTCTCCACTACTCAACACTCAACACACCATATACAAGAATAATACACATAATATGAAAGGTACTCAACCAATACATACACGGGTTCTCTATAGTGTGAACCTGACTAAATGAGCTGGCGCTATAACTATGCCAGTCTCTAGAATGGCTGTTACACAGCCTGTCATCCCACTGGCCGCATATCTCCCATGATCTCACCAACCATGCCAGTGGTGTAAGTGTGGGGCCTATCCCCCAGCCGGGTCATCAGTGGCCACCGCCTCACTAGACGAGCTCGATATCTCAACACTCCCCCTCGAGCTCAACTCCATCTCATGTACACCAAGCGAAGCCCTGAATCTGCGGAGCTTCTCTGTACCCAATGCTTTGGTGAAGATGTCAGCTACCTGATCCTCTGTGCTGACATAGACAAGGTCAAGATCGCCTGCCAAGACCTTCTCTCTGACGAAATGGTAGTGAACCTCTATGTGCTTCGTACGAGCATGAAAGACTGGGTTCCTGGCCAACTGTATACTGCTAACGTTGTCATAAAAAATGACAACTTGTCTATCCACTGATAGACCCAAATCTGTAAGTAGCTTTCTCAACCAAGCTACCTCACATGCTGCCATAGCAGCTCCTCTGTACTACTCGGCCTCTGTACTTGATAGAGCAACCATAGGCTGCTTCTTGCTGCTCCAAGTCACAACAGCACTCCCCAAAGAAAACATGAATCCACTGGTAGATCTTCTATCTGAGATACTACCAGCCCAATCAGCATCTGTGTACCCATGTACACATATCTCTGTCCCAGTCTCATAGAATAGTCCACAATGCAAAGTAGACTTCACATACCTCAGTATGCGTCTCACTGCATCCAAATGCGGTTTTCGTGGAACCTGCATAAACTGACTCACCAACCCAAGAGCATAGCTTAAATGTGGTCTGGTGATCGTCATGTATATCAAACTTCCTACTATGCGCCTGTACATAGTAGGGTCCTCCAAGATCTCTCTTGAATCTGCACTCAACTTGCCATTCTGATCCAATGGCACAGAAATAGGTTTATAGCCTGTCATACCATACTTGGACAACATGTCCAAGCCATACCGTCTCTGCAGTAATCCAATACCATGTGGTGACCTAATCACCTCAATGCCCAAGAAATATCTAAGCTCCCCCAGATCCTTCATCTCAAACTTCTGTCTAAGCAAGATCTTTACATCAAAGATCTCTGCATCATGGTCCCCCGTAATGATCAAGTCATCTACATAGATGACAACAAGCACAACTCCTCTATCACCATGTCTCACATACAATGAGAAATCTGCATTGGCTATAAGGTCAATACCATCATGTCTAAGCCTCAAGCAAGTCAGGGTTCCATATAATTGCGGTACTTCCATTTGAAGACCCAATTACTAATTTACGAAATTAGTTTGAATATCAATTTGTATGAAGTATATCACACAATTACAACCTTTTTGTGCTACTTGATAAATCTTTGATATATTTGGCTTCTCAGTTGATCTTTATTAGCCAATTCGCTCTGATACCAACTGTGAGATCCCTATTCCCATCGAGCAACAGATTCGGGGTACTAGCAGCGGAAGTAGCACTTCTCGCGTGGGACAGGGGTCCCACATTTGGGGCCTCGTCCATGGATATCCAGACAAGAGGCTAATCCGTCGGTTTTTCCAAAACCGGACTCGAAAAAACTTCCCTTACCCGAAAAGCACGGGCGATTCCACCAGGATAACTTTTTACTCTAACATAGTCAAGACTATTACTGATCAAGCTGATCTGATTGCACTTATAAAGGTACTCGTCCGGATCAAGGAAGAAACTTGCACTTGGATCATTGGAATCAACGCTTTTTTTCCCATCAAGAGGCATACCCGTTAATTCCTATCCATAGAACAATTACTATCTGGGATTTACTTTATCTATCGTTTAATAACAAAAATTGAGTCTCGATTTACGGATCCATCAGTCCAACCTAACCCCATCCAATCCCATGGGTTAGCCAACCGCCCAACCACTGTAGTGATGGGATCCAATTTGGAATTTGGTTAGGTTTTGTCCCGGGTACCAAAGAAAAGAGTTCCAAGGCCCCCTAGCCGGAAGTTCATGCAAACATAAAATTAGGCACACCACTTACACACCCAATATGAAATTGCCTTTTTCTTAGCATCAGCTAACTTTAAAACAATCCTTTAATAAAACCATAGTACCACTGATCACAGTCTTCCAAATTATCCGGTTGATTCTCAAATTTCCCATCATTCCTGCATCAGAGTATCTATGGCATCATTGGCAACTAGAACGCTCACCACCTGTCCACTCAGGGGCCTTTTCAATAGTTCCTAGCCCATAATACTCGGCAATATAATCACTTATAAAAATCAAGATGGACTCTCGTTGAAGATCAGTAAGATCAACCAACAGATCCATAAAAAGAGCCAAGGACTCATCCATTTAAGACCAGCAAGGTCAATCAACCAGATCCATGCCCGGTTTCAGAAAAACAACTCTTACTCCTTGTTCCAATATCTTCCTCGACGCACGCGTGGGTATCCTAGGCGACCCAGAGCCCGAGCACCGTATGGTCAGCACCCTCTAGGATCCTTCGCAGGTGACCTAGCGCTTCACTCATAGGCTGCTTCCTTGGTCCCTCATCCACCGTACCGGAAGCTCACCATTTTAATCGAACCGAGGCTGGTCAAGACCTCAGCCGACTTTGCTACGCGAGACGTCCTCCATTGACTCTCCGTCAGTAGTTGCAACTTTATCAATTAGGTCTCCACGACCTTAATCACAAGACGGTCAAAATGCTGCATTCTTGACATAAAACAACCATTTACAAACAGCATTTACAAACAGTTTACAAATACAGTTTCTATATCAATTCTCATTTTTCCACATTATCCCTCATTAGTCCACATTACTTATTCCACATTCCATTTATATGTGTACTCATCCAATCACCTCATTTTCCATCTCTTCACTTCAGATTCCTTCACATCACATATCATATATTCACATCCATATCCACATCCACATCCACATTCACATCCATACATCCACATCTACATGCTTATCTCCATTTTCACATCCTCATTTATACATCCACATCCCATATCCACATTCATACATACACATCCATATCCACATCCACATGCATACATCCATTATCACGTCCTCATTCATACATCCACATCCACATACATACATACATCCACATCCACATTCCCATTCACATCTATACATCCATATCTACATGCACATTCACATCCATACATCCACATCTATATCCTCATTCACATCCATACATCCACATTCATGTATCCACACCTACATGCATACATCCATACATACACATCCACATTTACATCCATGCATCCATGCATCCACATCCTCATTCACATCCATACATCCACATTCATGCATCCACATCTACATTCATACATCCATACATACCCATCCACATTCACATCCATATTCTCACCCTATCACAACCCATATACATCTTATCCCTTCATACACTTCTTACCTCATCCCATACACATCCTATCACTTCTTAACTCATCTTATCACATCCTAGCTCATCTCATATGCATCTTATCATATCTTATCACTTCCCATATCTTTTATGCATACTTCTATGCATGAAATTCAATTTTGCTAAAAGTAACACTTTTATAATAAAATATTCATCTCTTATGCATACCTCTATGCATGAAATTCAATTAAGCTAAAAGTAACACTTTTATAATAAAATATTCATCTCTTATGCATACCTCTATGCATGAAATTCAATTAAGCTAAAAGTAACACTTTTATAATAAAATATTCATCTCTTATGCATACCTCTATGCATGAAATTCAATTAAGCTAAAAGTAACACTTTTATAATAAAATATTCATCTCTTATGCATACCTCTATGCATGAAATTCAATTATGCTAAAAGTAACACTTTTATAATAAAATATTCATCTCTTGTGCATACCTCTATGCATGAATTTCAATTAAGCTAAAAGTAACTCTTTTATAATAAAATATTCATCTCTTATGCATACCTCTATGCATGAAATTCAATTATGCATAATATAAAAATCAATTTCTGTAGGATTACAATGAATATCTTTCAATTAATCTAGGATGATAATTCCTAGAATATGATAGGAAGTCCTCTTTTTATGCTTTGAATGAAATTATTTTATGAGTAATTTTTATAAAAAATTTGCCATAGCTCCGCTGCTATGACTGATAAATCTCAATTTTTCTAAGGGATAAAGCTTATCTTTAAGGAAATAATTAGAATGATCCCTAATTGGATCATTAATCCCTAATGGATTGAATCATCAATATTCATGAAATACATAAACTAAAAGCATAGAAAAAAGCCATTAATTTGGCCTCAAGCATAGATTAATCTTGGATTAAGGAAAAGATTTATGAAAAGCTTCATTTGGATTGAGAATGGGTCATGAGTATGACCATTTCTTGAGTGAGAGAGAGAAATTACATAAAAACCATTTGAATTAAGCATAAATGGAAATTTATGTAATTCTTAACTATAATTAATCAATTAACTTCAATAGCATTCATCAATTCATGTAACTCTTCACTACCATTCATCAATTAACTTCAATAGCATTCAAAAACCATTCCAATTAAGCTTCTCAAGCTTGAGAGGGGTTGAGAAGAGAGAAGCATTGAGAAATTATAGAAAAGATCAAAATTCACCATTTACCTTACAAATTGCTTGATTCTTTGTTCACGGTAGAGGCCCCCAACCAATCAATTGGTTAAGTATGTTGATGGAGCCACCAATGGGGATTGAAGAAAGAGGGAAGTTCCAATTTCTTCAATTTGGAGAGAATTTTAGAGAATAGTAGAAACTAGCATTATTTCAGCATAACCCTAGTATAGTAAAATTCTTCTCCTTTTTTCAAAGGACTCGTGTTCTATTTATAGGAGAGGGAAGCTCTAACCAAAGCTAACTGAATTCTAGAATTTTCCAAATTCAGTTTGGTTTAATTTGGACTAGATTTGGACATAGTTTGGTTACTTTTTGATTCGGTTTGGTTCCATTTTGATTTGGTTTGGTTCAAGAGAGAGGAGAGATAAAAATATCATATTATTTTAGAGTTTAAAACTCAATCAAGCATGTGAAATATGCACCTCCTTTAAAGAATTCCCCTTTCTTACATATGTGTCAAAATGGAATGATTATACCCAAAATATCTCATATTTTTAATATTGCTCATAGTTTTTTACTAATAAACCTTGTACATATTCAACTCTTCATCTTATGTGAGCATTTACTCATTTTTGGATACTCAATTTATCTCATTTTTTTGATATTACTCATAGTTTTTTACTAATAAACCTTGTACATATTCAACTCTTCATCTTATGTGAGCATTTACTCATTTTTGGATACTCAATTTATCTCATTTTTTTGATATTACTCATAGTTTTTTTACTAATAAACCTTGTACATATTCAACTCTTCATCTTATGTGAGTATTTACTCATTTTTGGGTATCTTCTTTTACAAATAGGATTTATCTCCTCTCTACACATGGATTGATGCTATTGGCCCATAGGAACCTTAATTGGACCATAATCCAAAAATTTCTGAAAATCTAGACCCTTAGGCTAAGGTCCTTCATATTCATTTTCAATTAATTCTAATTGCACATTGGAAAGTTCTTTTTGAATTTCTGTTTCAGGGGAACTTATTTTAATAAGATGAGTTATTTTTCTATCCAAAAATATTCATAATCTGAATATTCTCTCTCTAGAATATTTTCTCTCTCTATGCCAAAACAGGCAGAGACAAGATCTCTTATATTTCAAAAAAGGAAATTGATTACAGGGGAATATGCTGGACATTTTGAGAGGCTGGGGAGGAATCTTACATTCACTCCCACTTGAAAAACGCGAGATGTCCTCATCTCGCAAACTTGGGATAATTTCGCAAGATGCACGAATATGAGACTTAGAGAAAAATTAATTAAGATTAACCACACAAAAAAAAGTCTCAAAGAGAGTAAGATTCGAGATAAGAACAAGATTTAAACTTTATTTATTCTTGAAACATATATAGTAAAGATAGAAGAACTCTTTACACTTCCATAAGCCCGTCCATCATATGATCACAAAAGCAGCACTCACAAGCTGCGCACGTATAAGGTAACTCATCTATGGGAATAATTCTGTTGATTATTGCTGCACCTGTCTTAGTGGTATGAGGTGATCTAACAAAAGGACCTCTGAGAGGCAAGCCAAAAACGAGGTAAAGGCATATCTTCTGATGAGGAAGAAAACACGCCAGTAAGAAGACTCGCTCAGAAAACCCAAGATGCCTTGATCTCATGACGCAGTAGTATCGGGGACCCAAACCCAAGGCTTCAATAACCATGGCCAAGCGGACATTGTTACGAAAGTGCTGCTGACCCCAGGGTGTTACCCTAGTTATGTCTTGATAGGTCCGCCATTTGGTCTGAGCTACAGAAGTTCCCAAGTGAGGAAAAAGTGAGCGCTCATACTGTTCTATAAAATCTTTCTTCACAGACTCGCTTGCGTCTTGAAGGTGAGAAATCATCATGGATAAAACTAATTCCTGTTTGCCAAGCCATGAAGGAGATTAAGAAGAAGGGAGATCGATGGAAGTAAGATTACTATGAGCGACAGGTAAAAGTTACGACTTATATAAAGGAAGGAGCTAGCGTAACTTAGAAGCCAACGGTATCTTGCCACTGAAGTTTTTCCGTCTTTCCATGATTTGGGTTTGGTACATATTTCTGTGAAATACATTAAGAACTTTGAGATGAGGAGGTAAAAGAAGCTTGTAGGCTAAGTCACCTACTTTCATTGAATTCAGATATAAGGCTCACAATATCTGGGGGATAACTTCTTATACTCCCCAAGAGATAAAGAACTTCTTTTGGGCCATACTCGAATGAAAACCAAAACCTTGGTATCCAAAACACTGATTTTCACTTCTGAACTCATTGTTCTGAATCCTTAATATAGGCGTGACTCCTGAGAAGTATTCTAGGGAAAGGGTCTTCCTTTTTTAAACAGAATCTTTCTTTTATTTTAGAGAGGGAATAATTATAAGATCAAAAAGGGATATTCTTACTCCTGTACACCTCGAAGGCTGGGGAGGAATCTTACATTCTACCCCACTTAAAAAGTGCGAGATGTCCTCATCTCGCAAGGTAGAGGACAACTCTTTTTCTTAAGATCTAATTTTATTCTGGGGTTCCTTATATTCTGGTCAACCCAACAGAATACTGGGATAAATATCCCTTATATAGAACTCATCATTAAATAACAATTCATTCAGATCATATCATTCATATCTTTAACATGATAATGGTCCATTAGACCGAAAAATTTCCTTCTGAACATTCCTCCATGGGAATTTCAGTCAAGTAAGTTCTCAATTTGTCATCCCTTAACTTGATCTACCGGTCAAGTGTTAATAGTAGTAATCTGACAGCACAATCCACTAATCTCATAGTGATTTGCTGAATTCATTATCATCATTTCAGTTATGAATATCATCACAGGGACTCGTCCCATTCATCCTCATTGTGGATTCGCTCAGGTTATTATATTTCAACTTAATTTCAGAAATCATCATTTTTCAATTCAGAATCCAAATCAACTCATCAATTCTCAAACAGAATTAAAAATCATATCAACCACATTTGAAATCATCATCTGGATAGCATTAATGCTTATAATTTCAAGTCTTAGATTTACTCGTATATACTGCCGGTAAAGAGCTGCAGTTATACCCTCGGTATATACCGTTAGTCATGTGATACTTGGGCCTATGAGGACGAAAACTCTTCTTAAGGGGGGGTAATGTCACGTAGGCTGTAACAATGTTGTGTCTAGAACTCGGGAGTTTCAGCTAAAAATATGTAAGTATACCACGTGAGTTCAAATGAAGGGGTTTTTTAGTTCAAAAAATTAAGGTAAATTTATAGAAATACGTTTATAAAAGGGGTTTTTTTAATGGATTTTGAAAAAAAACCCATAAGTCCATAAAGAAAAGGGGGTCATTTTATTCATGAACAATTAACATGTAAGGGGTTTTTTAAATACCCCTTGAATGCACATGATACATAGGGTTTCTTAGTAGTGCACCCGTCAAGGTCTAGAAATGATGTAGCAGCATGTAAGGATGATGTATGGTATGTTGATTTAGGTGCTTCGAACCACATAACAAGTCATGGTGAGTGGTTCAAGGAAATGTAGAGTCTTGAAAGACCAGGTTTTGTTGAAACAAGGGATGACACTGCTCATCCCCGGTTGCCCATGTTGGGGATGAGCCATTGTCTATGCAGGAGGATGCTAATCTGAAGCACCTTTTGCAGATGTACTTCATGTTTCGAACATTACAAAGCATCTGGTTTCTATTGGCCAGATGATTGAGCAGGGTTTGCAGGTTCGGTTTAACCCTAATGGATGCTATGTAGAAGACTTTAAAGATAAGGGCAGGTTGGTTGCAAAGGCAACAGAGTGGGCAAAATGTTTACACTGAATTTAAATATGCCTGAAGTGAGTGCTGAAATGTTTGAAAATGGTCCAGGAGTTGTTGCAGATACTGAAAAGATGCAGGGGGGAAGAGAGCTTGAGCTCTTGCAAGCACACACACACACTCACAAAACCCTAATAGAGAACACACAAGGTGAGAGGCTGAAAATCTTCTTCTCCACTACTCAACACTCAACACACCATATACAAGAATAATACACATAATATGAAAGGTACTCAACCAATACATACATGGGTTCTCTATAGTGTGAACCTGACTAAATGAGCTGGCGCTATAACTATGCCAGTCTCTAGAATGGCTGTTACACAGCGTGTCATCCCACTGGCCGCATATCTTCCATGATCTCACCAACCATGCCAGTGGTGTAAGTGTGGGGCCTATCCCCCAGCCGGGTCATCAGTGGCCACCGCCTCACTAGACGAGCTCGATATCTCAACACTCCCCCTCGAGCTCAACTCCATCTCATGTACACCAAGCGAAGCCCTGAATCTGCGGAGCTTCTCTGTACCCAATGCTTTGGTGAAGATGTCAGCTACCTGATCCTCTGTGCTGACATAAACAAGGTCAAGATCGCCTGCCAAGACCTTCTCTCTGACGAAATGGTAGTGAACCTCTATGTGCTTCGTACGAGCATGAAAGACTGGGTTCCTGGCCAACTGTATACTGCTAATGTTGTCACAAAAAATGACAACTTGTCTATCCACTGATAGACCCAAATCTGTAAGTAGCTTTCTCAACCAAGCTACCTCACATGCTGCCATAGCAGCTCCTCTGTACTACTCGGCCTCTGTACTTGATAGAGCAACCATAGGCTGCTTCTTGCTGCTCCAAGTCACAACAGCACTCCCCAAAGAAAACATGAATCCACTGGTAGATCTTCTATCTGAGATACTACCAGCCCAATCAGCATCTGTGTACCCATGTACACATATCTCTGTCCCAGTCTTATAGAATAGTCCACAATGCAAAGTAGACTTCACATACCTCAGTATGCGTCTCACTGCATCCAAATGCGGTTTTCGTGGAACCTGCATAAACTGACTCACCAACCCAACAGCATAGCTTAAATGTGGTCTGGTGATCGTCATGTATATCAAACTTCCTACTATGCGCCTGTACATAGTAGGGTCCTCCAAGATCTCTCTTGAATCTGCACTCAACTTGCCATTCTGATCCAATGGCACAGAAATAGGTTTACAGCCTATCATACCATACTTGGACAACATGTCCAAGGCATACCGTCTCTGCAGTAATCCAATACCATGTGGTGACCTAATCACCTCAATGCCCAAGAAATATCTAAGCTCCCCCAGATCCTTCATCTCAAACTTCTGTCTAAGCAAGATCTTTACATCAAAGATCTCTGCATCATGGTCCCCCGTAATGATCAAGTCATCTACATAGATGACAACAAGCACAACTCCTCTATCACCATGTCTCACATACAATGAGAAATCTGCATTGGCTATAAGGTCAATACCATCATGTCTAAGCCTCAAGCAAGTCAGGGTTCCATATAATTGCGGTACTTCCATTTGAAGACCCAATTACTAATTTACGAAATTAGTTTGAATATCAATTTGTATGAAGTATATCACACAATTACAACCTTTTTGTGCTACTTGATAAATCTTTGATATATTTGGCTTCTCAGTTGATCTTTATTAGCCAATTCGCTCTGATACCAACTGTGAGATCCCTATTCCCACCGAGCAACAGATTCGGGGTACTAGCAGCGGAAGTAGCACTTCTCGCGTGGGACAGGGGTCCCACATTTGGGGCCTCGTCCATGGATATCCGGACAAGAGGCTAATCCGTCGGTTTTTCCAAAACCGGACTCGAAAAAACTTCCCTTACCCGAAAAGCACGGGCGATTCCACCAGGATAACTTTTTACTCTAACGTAGTCAAGACTATTACTGATCAAGCTGATCTGATTGCACTTATAAAGGTACTCGTCCGGATCAAGGAAGAAACTTGCACTTGGATCATTGGAATCAACGCTTTTTTCCCCATCAAGAGGCATACCCGTTAATTCCTATCCATAGAACAATTACTATCTGGGATTTACTTTATCTATCGTTTAATAACAAAAATTGAGTCTCGATTTACGGATCCATCAGTCCAACCTAACCCCATCCAATCCCATGGGTTAGCCAACCGCCCAACCACTGTAGTGATGGGATCCAATTTGGAATTTGGTTAGGTTTTGTCCCGGGTACCAAAGAAAAGAGTTCCAAGGCCCCCTAGCCGGAAGTTCATGCAAACATAAAATTAGGCACACCGCTTACACACCCAATATGAAATTGCCTTTTTCTTAGCATCAGCTAACTTTAAAACAATCCTTTAATAAAACCATAGTACCACTGATCACAGTCTTCCAAATTATCCGGTTGATTCTCAAATTTCCCATCATTCCTGCATCAGAGTATCTATGGCATCATTGGCAACTAGAACGCTCACCACCTGTCCACTCAGGGGCCTTTTCAATAGTTCCTAGCCCATAATACTCGGCAATATAATCACTTATAAAAATCAAGATGGACTCTCGTTGAAGATCAGTAAGATCAACCAACAGATCCATAAAAAGAGCCAAGGACTCATCCATTTAAGACCAGCAAGGTCAATCAACCAGATCCATGCCCGGTTTCAGAAAAACAACTCTTACTCCTTGTTCCAATATCTTCCTCGACGCACGCGTGGGTATCCTAGGCGACCCAGAGCCCGAGCACCGTATGGTCAGCACCCTCTAGGATCCTTCGCAGGTGACCTAGCGCTTCACTCATAGGCTGCTTCCTTGGTCCCTCATCCACCGTACCGGAAGCTCACCATTTTAATCGAACCGAGGCTGGTCAAGACCTCAGCCGACTTTGCTACGCGAGACGTCCTCCATTGACTCTCCGTCAGTAGTTGCAACTTTATCAGTTAGGTCTCCACGACCTTAATCACAAGACGGTCAAAATGCTGCATTCTTGACATAAAACAACCATTTACAAACAGCATTTACAAACAGTTTACAAATACAGTTTCTATATCAATTCTCATTTTTCCACATTATCCCTCATTAGTCCACATTACTTATTCCACATTCCATTTATATGTGTACTCATCCAATCACCTCATTTTCCATCTCTTCACTTCAGATTCCTTCACATCACATATCATATATTCACATCCATATCCACATCCACATCCACATTCACATCCATACATCCACATCTACATGCTTATCTCCATTTTCACATCCTCATTTATACATCCACATCCCATATCCACATTCATACATACACATCCATATCCACATCCACATGCATACATCCATTATCACGTCCTCATTCATACATCCACATCCACATACATACATACATCCACATCCACACTCCCATTCACATCTATACATCCATATCTACATGCACATTCACATCCATACATCCACATCTATATCCTCATTCACATCCATACATCCACATTCATGTATCCACACCTACATGCATACATCCATACATACACATCCACATTTACATCCATGCATCCACATCCACATCCTCATTCACATCCATACATCCACATTCATGCATCCACATCTACATTCATACATCCATACATACCCATCCACATTCACATCCATATTCTCACCCTATCACAACCCATATACATCTTATCCCTTCATACACTTCTTACCTCATCCCATACACATCCTATCACTTCTTAACTCATCTTATCACATCCTAGCTCATCTCATATGCATCTTATCATATCTTATCACTTCCCATATCTTTTATGCATACTTCTATGTATGAAATTCAATTATGCTAAAAGCAACACTTTTATAATAAAATAATCATCTCTTATGCATACCTCTATGCATGAAATTCAATTATGCTAAAAGTAATACTTTTATAATAAAATATTCATCTCTTATGCATACCTCTATGCATGAATTTCAATTATGCTAAAAGTAATACTTTTATAATAAAATATTCATCTCTTATGCATACCTCTATGCATGAAATTCAATTAAGCTAAAAGTAACACTTTTATAATAAAATATTCATCTCTTATGCATACCTCTATGCATGAAATTCAATTATGCTAAAAGTAACACTTTTATAATAAAATATTCATCTCTTATGCATACCTCTATGCATGAATTTCAATTATGCTAAAAGTAACACTTTTATAATAAAATATTCATCTCTTGTGCATACCTCTATGCATGAATTTCAATTAAGCTAAAAGTAACTCTTTTATAATAAAATATTCATCTCTTATGCATACCTCTATGCATGAAATTCAATTATGCATAATATAAAAATCAATTTCTGTAGGATTACAATGAATATCTTTCAATTAATCTAGGATGATAATTCCTAGAATATGATAGGAAGTCCTCTTTTTATGCTTTGAATGAAATTATTTTATGAGTAATTTTTATAAAAAATTTGCCATAGCTCCGCTGCTATGACTGATAAATCTCAATTTTTCTAAGGGATAAAGCTTATCTTTAAGGAAATAATTAGAATGATCCCTAATTGGATCATTAATCCCTAATGGATTGAATCATCAATATTCATGAAATACATAAACTAAAAGCATAGAAAAAAGCCATTAATTTGGCCTCAAGCATAGATTAATCTTGGATTAAGGAAAAGATTTATGAAAAGCTTCATTTGGATTGAGAATGGGTCATGAGTATGACCATTTCTTGAGTGAGAGAGAGAAATTACATAAAAACCATTTGAATTAAGCATAAATGGAAATTTATGTAATTCTTAACTATAATTAATCAATTAACTTCAATAGCATTCATCAATTCATGTAACTCTTCACTACCATTCATCAATTAACTTCAATAGCATTCAAAAACCATTCCAATTAAGCTTCTCAAGCTTGAGAGGGGTTGAGAAGAGAGAAGCATTGAGAAATTATAGAAAAGATCAAAATTCACCATTTACCTTACAAATTGCTTGATTCTTTGTTCACGGTAGAGGCCCCCAACCAATCAATTGGTTAAGTATGTTGATGGAGCCACCAATGGGGATTGAAGAAAGAGGGAAGTTCTAATTTCTTCAATTTGGAGAGAATTTTAGAGAATAGTAGAAACTAGCATTATTTTAGCATAACCCTAGTATAGTAAAATTCTTCTCCTTTTTTCAAAGGACTCGTGTTCTATTTATAGGAGAGGGAAGCTCTAACCAAAGCTAACTGAATTCTAGAATTTTCCAAATTCAGTTTGGTTTAATTTGGACTAGATTTGGACATAGTTTGGTTACTTTTTGATTCGGTTTGGTTCCATTTTGATTTGGTTTGGTTCAAGAGAGAGGAGAGATAAAAATATCATATTATTTTAGAGTTTAAAACTCAATCAAGCATGTGAAATATGCACCTCCTTTAAAGAATTCCCCTTTCTTACATATGTGTCAAAATGGAATGATTATACCCAAAATATCTCATATTTTTAATATTGCTCATAGTTTTTTACTAATAAACCTTGTACATATTCAACTCTTCATCTTATGTGAGCATTTACTCATTTTTGGATACTCAATTTATCTCATTTTTTTGATATTACTCATAGTTTTTTACTAATAAACCTTGTACATATTCAACTCTTCATCTTATGTGAGCATTTACTCATTTTTGGATACTCAATTTATCTCATTTTTTTGATATTACTCATAGTTTTTTACTAATAAACCTTGTACATATTCAACTCTTCATCTTATGTGAGTATTTACTCATTTTTGGGTATCTTCTTTTACAAATAGGATTTATCTCCTCTCTACACATGGATTGATGCTATTGGCCCATAGGAACCTTAATTGGACCATAATCCAAAAATTTCTGAAAATCTAGACCCTTAGGCTAAGGTCCTTCATATTCATTTTCAATTAATTCTAATTGCACATTGGAAAGTTCTTTTTGAATTTCTGTTTCAGGGGAACTTATTTTAATAAGATGAGTTATTTTTCTATCCAAAAATATTCATAATCTGAATATTCTCTCTCTAGAATATTTTCTCTCTCTATGCCAAAACAGGCAGAGACAAGATCTCTTATATTTCAAAAAAGGAAATTGATTACAGGGGAATATGCTGGATATTTTGAGAGGCTGGGGAGGAATCTTACATTCACTCCCACTTGAAAAACGCGAGATGTCCTCATCTCGCAAACTTGGGATAATTTCGCAAGATGCACGAATATGAGACTTAGAGAAAAATTAATTAAGATTAACCACACAAGAAAAAGTCTCAAAGTAAGATTCGAGATAAGAACAAGATTTAAACTTTATTTATTCTTGAAACATATATAGTAAAGATAGAAGAACTCTTTACACTTCCATAAGCCCGTCCATCATATGATCACAAAAGCAGCACTCACAAGCTGCGCACGTATAAGGTAACTCATCTATGGGAATAATTCTGTTGATTATTGCTGCACCTGTCTTAGTGGTATGAGGTGATCTAACAAAAGGACCTCTGAGAGGCAAGCCAAAAACGAGGTAAAGGCATATCTTCTGATGAGGAAGAAAACACGCCAGTAAGAAGACTCGCTCAGAAAACCCAAGATGCCTTGATCTCATGACGCAGTAGTATCGGGGACCCAAACCCAAGGCTTCAATAACCATGGCCAAGCGGACATTGTTACGAAAGTGCTGCTGACCCCAGGGTGTTACCCTAGTTATGTCTTGATAGGTCCGCCATTTGGTCTGAGCTACAGAAGTTCCCAAGTGAGGAAAAAGTGAGCGCTCATACTGTTCTATAAAATCTTTCTTCACAGACTCGCTTGCGTCTTGAAGGTGAGAAATCATCATGGATAAAACTAATTCCTGTTTGCCAAGCCATGAAGGAGATTAAGAAGAAGGGAGATCGATGGAAGTAAGATTACTATGAGCGACAGGTAAAAGTTACGACTTATATAAAGGAAGGAGCTAGCGTAACTTAGAAGCCAACGGTATCTTGCCACTGAAGTTTTTCCGTCTTTCCATGATTTGGGTTTGGTACATATTTCTGTGAAATACATTAAGAACTTTGAGATGAGGAGGTAAAAGAAGCTTGTAGGCTAAGTCACCTACTTTCATTGAATTCAGATATAAGGCTCACAATATCTGGGGGATAACTTCTTATACTCCCCAAGAGATAAAGAACTTCTTTTGGGCCATACTCGAATGAAAACCAAAACCTTGGTATCCAAAACACTGATTTTCACTTCTGAACTCATTGTTCTGAATCCTTAATATAGGCGTGACTCCTGAGAAGTATTCTAGGGAAAGGGTCTTCCTTTTTTAAACAGAATCTTTCTTTTATTTTAGAGAGGGAATAATTATAAGATCAAAAAGGGATATTCTTACTCCTGTACACCTCGAAGGCTGGGGAGGAATCTTACATTCTACCCCACTTAAAAAGTGCGAGATGTCCTCATCTCGCAAGGTAGAGGACAACTCTTTTTCTTAAGATCTAATTTTATTCTGGGGTTCCTTATATTCTGGTCAACCCAACAGAATACTGGGATAAATATCCCTTATATAGAACCCATCATTAAATAACAATTCATTCAGATCATATCATTCATATCTTTAACATGATAATGGTCCATTAGACCGAAAAATTTCCTTCTGAACATTCCTCCATGGGAATTTCAGTCAAGTAAGTTCTCAATTTGTCATCCCTTAACTTGATCTACCGGTCAAGTGTTAATAGTAGTAATCTGACAGCACAATCCACTAATCTCATAGTGATTTGCTGAATTCATTATCATCATTTCAGTTATGAATATCATCACAGGGACTCGTCCCATTCATCCTCATTGTGGTTTCGCTCAGGTTATTATATTTCAACTTAATTTCAGAAATCATCATTTTTCAATTCAGAATCCAAATCAACTCATCAATTCTCAAACAGAATTAAAAATCATATCAACCACATTCGAAATCATCATCTGGATAGCATTAATGCTTATAATTTCAAGTCTTAGATTTACTCGTATATACTGCCGGTAAAGAGCTGCAGTTATACCCTCGGTATATACCGTTAGTCATGTGATACTTGGGCCTATGAGGACGAAAACTCTTCTTAAGGGGAGGTAATGTCACGTAGGCTGTAACAATGTTGTGTCTAGAACTCGGGAGTTTCAGCTAAAAATATGTAAGTATACCACGTGAGTTCAAATGAAGGGGTTTTTTAGTTCAAAAAATTAAGGTAAATTTATAGAAATACATTTATAAAAGGGGTTTTTTTAATGGATTTTGAAAAAAAACCCATAAGTCCATAAAGAAAAGGGGGTCATTTTATTCATGAACAATTAACATGTAAGGGGTTTTTTAAATACCCCTTGAATGCACATGATACATAGGGTTTCTTAGTAGTGCACCCGTCAAGGTCTAGAAATGATGTAGCAGCATGTAAGGATGATGTATGGTATGTTGATTTAGGTGCTTCGAACCACATGACAAGTCATGGTGAGTGGTTCAAGGAAATGTAGAGTCTTGAAACACCAAGTTTTGTTGAAACAAGGGATGACACTGCTCATCCGGTTGCCCATGTTGGGGATGAGCCATTGTCTATGCAGGAGGATGCTAATCTGAAGCACCTTTTGTAGATGTACTTCATGTTTCGAACATTACAAAGAATCTGGTTTCTATTGGCCAGATGATTGAGCAGGGTTTGCAGGTTTGGTTTAACCCTAATGGATGCTATGTAGAAGACTTTAAAGATAAGGGCAGGTTGGTTGCAAAGGCAACAGAGTGGGCAAAATGTTTACACTGAATTTAAATATGCCTGAAGTGAGTGCTGCAATATTTGAAAATGGTCCAGGAGTTGTTGCAGATACTGAAAAGATGCAGGGGAGAAGAGAGCTTGAGCTCTTGCAAGCACACACACACACTCACAAAACCCTAATAGAGAACACACAAGGTGAGAGGCTGAAAATCTTCTTCTCCACTACTCAACACTCAACACACCATATACAAGAATAATACACATAATATGAAAGGTACTCAACCAATACATACACGGGTTCTCTATAGTGTGAACCTGACTAAATGAGCTGGCGCTATAACTATGCCAGTCTCTAGAATGGCTGTTACACAGCCTGTCATCCCACTGGCCGCATATCTCCCATGATCTCACCAACCATGCCAGTGGTGTAAGTGTGGGGCCTATCCCCCAGCCGGGTCATCAGTGGCCACCGCCTCACTAGACGAGCTCGATATCTCAACACTCCCCCTCGAGCTCAACTCCATCTCATGTACACCAAGCGAAGCCCTGAATCTGCGGAGCTTCTCTGTACCCAATGCTTTGGTGAAGATGTCAGCTACCTGATCCTCTGTGCTGACATAAACAAGGTCAAGATCGCCTGCCAAGACCTTCTCTCTGACGAAATGGTAGTTAACCTCTATGTGCTTCGTACGAGCATGAAAGACTGGGTTCCTGGCCAACTGTATACTGCTAATGTTGTCACAAAAAATGACAACTTGTCTATCCACTGATAGACCCAAATCTGTAAGTAGCTTTCTCAACCAAGCTACCTCACATGCTGCCATAGCAGCTCCTCTGTACTACTCGGCCTCTGTACTTGATAGAGCAACCATAGGCTGCTTCTTGCTGCTCCAAGTCACAACAGCACTCCCCAAAGAAAACATGAATCCACTGGTAGATCTTCTATCTGAGATACTACCAGCCCAATCAGCATCTGTGTACCCATGTACACATATCTCTGTCCCAGTCTCATAGAATAGTCCACAATGCAAAGTAGACTTCACATACCTCAGTATGCGTCTCACTGCATCCAAATGCGGTTTTCGTGGAACCTGCATAAACTGACTCACCAACCCAACAGCATAGCTTAAATGTGGTCTGGTGATCGTCATGTATATCAAACTTCCTACTATGCGCCTGTACATAGTAGGGTCCTCCAAGATCTCTCTTGAATCTGCACTCAACTTGCCATTCTGATCCAATGGCACAGAAATAGGTTTACAGCCTGTCATACCATACTTGGACAACATGTCCAAGCCATACCGTCTCTGCAGTAATGCAATACCATGTGGTGACCTAATAACCTCAATGCCCAAGAAATATCTAAGCTCCCCCAGATCCTTCATCTCAAACTTCTGTCTAAGCAAGATCTTTACATCAAAGATCTCTGCATCATGGTCCCCCGTAATGATCAAGTCATCTACATAGATGACAACAAGCACAACTCCTCTATCACCATGTCTCACATACAATGAGAAATCTGCATTGGCTATAAGGTCAATACCATCATGTCTAAGCCTCAAGCAAGTCAGGGTTCCATATAATTGCGGTACTTCCATTTGAAGACCCAATTACTAATTTACAAAATTAGTTTGAATATCAATTTGTATGAAGTATATCACACAATTACAACCTTTTTGTGCTACTTGATAAATCTTTGATATATTTGGCTTCTCAGTTGATCTTTATTAGCCAATTCGCTCTGATACCAACTGTGAGATCCCTATTCCCACCGAGCAACAGATTCGGGGTACTAGCAGCGGAAGTAGCACTTCTCGCGTGGGACAGGGGTCCCACATTTGGGGCCTCGTCCATGGATATCCGGACAAGAGGCTAATCCGTCGGTTTTTCCAAAACCGGACTCGAAAAAACTTCCCTTACCCGAAAAGCACGGGCGATTCCACCAGGATAACTTTTTACTCTAACGTAGTCAAGACTATTACTGATCAAGCTGATCTGATTGCACTTATAAAGGTACTCATCCGGATCAAGGAAGAAACTTGCACTTGGATCATTGGAATCAACGCTTTTTTCCCCATCAAGAGGCATACCCGTTAATTCCTATCCATAGAACAATTACTATCTGGGATTTACTTTATCTATCGTTTAATAACAAAAATTGAGTCTCGATTTACGGATCCATCAGTCCAACCTAACCCCATCCAATCCCATGGGTTAGCCAACCGCCCAACCACTGTAGTGATGGGATCCAATTTGGAATTTGGTTAGGTTTTGTCCCGGGTACCAAAGAAAAGAGTTCCAAGGCCCCCTAGCCGGAAGTTCATGCAAACATAAAATTAGGCACACCACTTACACACCCAATATGAAATTGCCTTTTTCTTAGCATCAGCTAACTTTAAAACAATCCTTTAATAAAACCATAGTACCACTGATCACAGTCTTCCAAATTATCCGGTTGATTCTCAAATTTCCCATCATTCCTGCATCAGAGTATCTATGGCATCATTGGCAACTAGAACGCTCACCACCTGTCCACTCAGGGGCCTTTTCAATAGTTCCTAGCCCATAATACTCGGCAATATAATCACTTATAAAAATCAAGATGGACTCTCGTTGAAGATCAGTAAGATCAACCAACAGATCCATAAAAAGAGCCAAGGACTCATCCATTTAAGACCAGCAAGGTCAATCAACCAGATCCATGCCCGGTTTCAGAAAAACAACTCTTACTCCTTGTTCCAATATCTTCCTTGACGCACGCGTGGGTATCCTAGGCGACTCAGAGCCCGAGCACCGTATGGTCAGCACCCTCTAGGATCCTTCGCAGGTGACCTAGCGCTTCACTCATAGGCTGCTTCCTTGGTCCCTCATCCACCGTACCGGAAGCTCACCATTTTAATCGAACCGAGGCTGGTCAAGACCTCAGCCGACTTTGCTACGCGAGACGTCCTCCATTGACTCTCCGTCAATAGTTGCAACTTTATCAGTTAGGTCTCCACGACCTTAATCACAAGACGGTCAAAATGCTGCATTCTTGACATAAAACAACCATTTACAAACAGCATTTACAAACAGTTTACAAATACAGTTTCTATATCAATTCTCATTTTTCCACATTATCCCTCATTAGTCCACATTACTTATTCCACATTCCATTTATATGTGTACTCATCCAATCACCTCATTTTCCATCTCTTCACTTCAGATTCCTTCACATCACATATCATATATTCACATCCATATCCACATCCACATCCACATCCACATTCACATCCATACATCCACATCTACATGCTTATCTCCATTTTCACATCCTCATTTATACATCCACATCCCATATCCACATTCATACATACACATCCATATCCACATCCACATGCATACATCCATTATCACGTCCTCATTCATACATCCACATCCACATACATACATACATCCACATCCACATTCCGATTCACATCTATACATCCATATCTACATGCACATTCACATCCATACATCCACATCTATATCCTCATTCACATCCATACATCCACATTCATGTATCCACACCTACATGCATACATCCATACATACACATCCACATTTACATCCATGCATCCACATCCACATCCTCATTCACATCCATACATCCACATTCATGCATCCACATCTACATTCATACATCCATACATACCCATCCACATTCACATCCATATTCTCACCCTATCACAACCCATATACATCTTATCCCTTCATACACTTCTTACCTCATCCCATACACATCCTATCACTTCTTAACTCATCTTATCACATCCTAGCTCATCTCATATGCATCTTATCATATCTTATCACTTCCCATATCTTTTATGCATACTTCTATGCATGAAATTCAATTATGCTAAAAGCAACACTTTTATAATAAAATAATCATCTCTTATGCATACCTCTATGCATGAAATTCAATTATGCTAAAAGCAATACTTTTATAATAAAATATTCATCTCTTATGCATACCTCTATGCATGAATTTCAATTATGCTAAAAGTAATACTTTTATAATAAAATATTCATCTCTTATGCATACCTCTATGCATGAAATTCAATTAAGCTAAAAGTAACACTTTTATAATAAAATATTCATCTCTTATGCATACCTCTATGCATGAAATTCAATTATGCTAAAAGTAACACTTTTATAATAAAATATTCATCTCTTATGCATACCTCTATGCATGAATTTCAATTATGCTAAAAGTAACACTTTTATAATAAAATATTCATCTCTTATGCATACCTCTATGCATGAATTTCAATTAAGCTAAAAGTAACTCTTTTATAATAAAATATTCATCTCTTATGCATACCTCTATGCATGAAATTCAATTATGCATAATATAAAAATCAATTTCTGTAGGATTACAATGAATATCTTTCAATTAATCTAGGATGATTATTCCTAGAATATGATAGGAAGTCCTCTTTTTATGCTTTGAATGAAATTATTTTATGAGTAATTTTTATAAAAAATTTGCCATAGCTCCGCTGCTATGACTGATAAATCTCAAATTTTCTAAGGGATAAAGCTTATCTTTAAGGAAATAATTAGAATGATCCCTAATTGGATCATTAATCCCTAATGGATTGAATCATCAATATTCATGAAATACATAAACTAAAAGCATAGAAAAAAGCCATTAATTTGGCCTCAAGCATAGATTAATCTTGGATTAAGGCAAAGATTTATGAAAAGCTTCATTTGGATTGAGAATGGATCATGAGTATGACCATTTCTTGAGTGAGAGAGAGAAATTACATAAAAACCATTTGAATTAAGCATAAATGGAAATTTATGTAATTCTTAACTATCATTAATCAATTAACTTCAATAGCATTCATCAATTCATGTAACTCTTCACTACCATTCATCAATTAACTTCAATAGCATTCAAAAACCATTCCAATTAAGCTTCTCAAGCTTGAGAGGGGTTGAGAAGAGAGAAGCATTGAGAAATTATAGAAAAGATCAAAATTCACCATTTACCTTACAAATTGCTTGATTCTTTGTTCACGGTAGAGGCCCCCAACCAATCAATTGGTTAAGTATGTTGATGGAGCCACCAATGGGGATTGAAGAAAGAGGGAAGTTCCAATTTCTTCAATTTGGAGAGAATTTTAGAGAATAGTAGAAACTAGCATTATTTCAGCATAACCCTAGTATAGTAAAATTCTTCTCCTTTTTTCAAAGGACTCGTGTTCTATTTATAGGAGAGGGAAGCTCTAACCAAAGCTAACTGAATTCTAGAATTTTCCAAATTCAGTTTGGTTTAATTTGGACTAGATTTGGACCTAGTTTGGTTACTTTTTGATTCGGTTTGGTTCCATTTTGATTTGGTTTGGTTCAAGAGAGAGGAGAGATAAAAATATCATATTATTTTAGAGTTTAAAACTCAATCAAGCATGTGAAATATGCACCTCCTTTAAAGAATTCCCCTTCCTTACATATGTGCCAAAATGGAATGATTATACCCAAAATATCTCATATTTTTAATATTGCTCATAGTTTTTTACTAATAAACCTTGTACATATTCAACTCTTCATCTTATGTGAGCATTTACTCATTTTTGGATACTCAATTTATCTCATTTTTTTGATATTACTCATAGTTTTTTACTAATAAACCTTGTACATATTCAACTCTTCATCTTATGTGAGCATTTACTCATTTTTGGATACTCAATTTATCTCATTTTTTTGATATTACTCATAGTTTTTTACTAATAAACCTTGTACATATTCAACTCTTCATCTTATGTGAGTATTTACTCATTTTTGGGTATCTTCTTTTACAAATAGGATTTATCTCTTCTCTACACATGGATTGATGCTATTGGCCCATAGGAACCTTAATTGGACCATAATCCAAAAATTTCTGAAAATCTAGACCCTTAGGCTAAGGTCCTTCATATCCATTTTCAATTAATTCTAATTGCACATTGGAAAGTTCTTTTTGAATTTCTGTTTCAGGGGAACTTATTTTAATAAGATGAGTTATTTTTCTATCCAAAAATATTCATAATCTGAATATTCTCTCTCTAGAATATTTTCTCTCTCTATGCCAAAACAGGCAGAGACAAGATCTCTTATATTTCAAAAAAGGGAATTGATTACAGGGGAATATGCTGGACATTTTGAGAGGCTGGGGAGGAATCTTACATTCACTCCCACTTGAAAAACGCGAGATGTCCTCATCTCGCAAACTTGGGATAATTTCGCAAGATGCACGAATATGAGACTTAGAGAAAAATTAATTAAGATTAACCACAAAAAAAAAGTCTCAAAGAGAGTAAGATTCGAGATAAGAACAAGATTTAAACTTTATTTATTCTTGAAACATATACAGTAAAGATAGAAGAACTCTTTACACTTCCATAAGCCCGTCCATCATATGATCACAAAAGCAGCACTCACAAGCTGCGCACGTATAAGGTAACTCATCTATGGGAATAATTCTGTTGATTATTGCTGCACCTGTCTTAGTGGTATGAGGTGATCTAACAAAAGGACCTCTGAGAGGCAAGCCAAAAACGAGGTAAAGGCATATCTTCTGATGAGAACACCATATTGGGGAATATGGGAATTTCCCACAAGTTTGGGACACGTGGTCAAAAGTTTGGATTAACCATAACTTGAACACCACTAATCCAAAATGAGCGCTTTATAGCTCTTTAGATTCCATTTTTCAAGCGCTTTCCAACGATAGGTCATATGATAGGGTTTTGAGAAACTTACAAACATGTTATCCATGTCCCCTTTTTTAAGTATTCAAAAATAGGAATTGGGAAATTCCCAAATTCACTATTATGGTGTTTGAGGAAGAAAACACGCCAGTAAGAAGACTCGCTCAGAAAACCCAAGATGCCTTGATCTCATGACGCAGTAGTATCGGGGACCCAAACCCAAGGCTTCAATAACCATGGCCAAGCGGACATTGTTACGAAAGTGCTGCTGACCCCAGGGTGTTACCCTAGTTATGTCTTGATAGGTCCGCCATTTGGTCTGAGCTACAGAAGTTCCCAAGTGAGGAAAAAGTGAGCGCTCATACTGTTCTATAAAATCTTTCTTCACAGACTCGCTTGCGTCTTGAAGGTGAGAAATCATCATGGATAAAACTAATTCCTGTTTGCCAAGCCATGAAGGAGATTAAGAAGAAGGGAGATCAATGGAAGTAAGATTACTATGAGCGACAGGTAAAAGTTACGACTTATATAAAGGAAGGAGCTAGCGTAACTTAGAAGCCGACGGTATCTTGCCACTGAAGCTTTTCCGTCTTTCCATGATTTGGGTTTGGTACATATTTCTGTGAAATACATTAAGAACTTTGAGATGAGGAGGTAAAAGAAGCTTGTAGGCTAAGTCACCTACTTTCATTGAATTCAGATATAAGGCTCACAATATCTGGGGGATAACTTCTTATACTCCCCAAGAGATAAAGAACTTCTTTTGGGCCATACTCGAATGAAAACCAAAACCTTGGTATCCAAAACACCGATTTTCACTTCTGAACTCATTGTTCTGAATCCTTAATATAGGCGTGACTCCTGAGAAGTATTCTAGGGGAAGGGTCTTCCTTTTTTAAACAGAATCTTTCTTTTATTTTAGAGAGGGAATAATTATAAGATCAAAAAGGGATATTCTTACTCCTGTACACCTCGAAGGCTGGGGAGGAATCTTACATTCTACCCCACTTAAAAAGTGCGAGATGTCTTCATCTCGCAAGGTAGAGGACAACTCTTTTTCTTAAGATCCAATTTTATTTTGGGGTTCCTGATATTCTGGTCAACCCAACAGAATACTGGGATAAATATCCCTTATATAGAACTCATCATTAAATAACAATTCATTCAGATCATATCATTCATATCTTTAACATGATAATGGTCCATTAGACCAAAAAATTTCCTTCTGAACATTCCTCCATGGGAATTTCAGTCAAGTAAGTTCTCAATTTGTCATACCTTAACTTGATCTACCGATCAAGTGTTAACAGTAGGAATCTGACAGCACAATCCACTAATCTCATAGTGATTTGCTGAATTCATTATCATCATTTCAGTTATGAATATCATCACAGGGACTCGTCCCATTCATCCTCATTGTGGTTTCGCTCAGGTTATTATATTTCAACTTAATTTCAGAAATCATCATTTTTCAATTCAGAATCCAAATCAACTTATCAATTCTCAAACAGAATTAAAAATCATATCAACCACATTCGAAATCATCATCTGGATAGCATTAATGCTTATAATTTCAAGTCTTAGATTTACTCGTATATACTGCTGGTAAAGAGCTGCAGTTATACCCTCGGTATATACCGTTAGTCATGATACTTGGAATTATAAGGTCAATGCCATCATGTCTAAGCCTCAAGCAAGTCAGGGTTCCATATAATTGCGGTACTTCCATTTGAAGACACAATTACGAATTTATGAAATTAGTTTGAATATCAATTTGTATGAAGTATATCACACAATTACAACCTTTTTGTGCCACTTGATAAATCTTTGATATATTTGGCTTCTCAGTTGATCTTTATTAGCCAATTCGCTCTGATACCAATAGTTAGGTCTCCACGACCTTAATCACAAGACGGTCAAAATGCTTCCCCAGCATTCTTGACATAAAACAACCATTTACAAACAGTTTACAAATACAGTTTCTATATCAATTCTCATTTTTCCACATTATCCCTCATTAGTCCACATTACTTATTCCACATTCCATTTATATGTGTACTCATCCAATCACCTCATTTTCCATCTCTTCATTTCAGATTCCTTCACATCACATATCATATATTCACATCCATATCTACATCCACATCCACATTCACATCCATACATCCACATCTACATGCTTATCTTCATTTTCACATCCTCATTTATACATCCACATCCCATATCCACATTCATACATACACATCCATATCCACATCCACATGCATACATCCATTATCACGTCCTCATTCATACATCCACATCCACATACATACATACATCCACATCCACATTCCCATTCACATCTATAATAACATATCTACATGCACATTCACATCTATACATCCACATCTATATCCTCATTCACATCCATACATCCACATTCATGTATCCACACCTACATGCATACATCCATACATACACATCCACATTTACATCCATGCATCCACATCCACATCCTCATTCACATCCATACATCCACATTCATGCATCCACATCTACATTCATACATCCATACATACCCATCCACATTCACATCCATATTCTCACCCTATCACAACCCATATACATCTTATCCCTTCATACACTTCTTACCTCATCCCATACACATCCTATCACTTCTTAACTCATCTTATCACATCCTAGCTCATCTCATATGCATCTTATCATATCTTATCACTTCCCATATCTTTTATGCATACTTCTATGCATGAAATTCAATTATGCTAAAAGCAACACTTTTATAATAAAATAATCATCTCTTATGCATACCTCTATGCATGAAATTCAATTATGCTAAAAGTAATACTTTTATAATAAAATATTCATCTCTTATGCATACCTCTATGCATGAAATTCAATTATGCTAAAAGTAATACTTTTATAATAAAATATTCATCTCTTATGCATACCTCTATGCATGAAATTCAATTAAGCTAAAAGTAACACTTTTATAATAAAATATTCATCTCTTATGCATACCTCTATGCATGAAATTCAATTATGCTAAAAGTAACACTTTTATAATAAAATATTCATCCATTAATTTGGCCTCAAGCATAGATTAATCTTGGATTAAGGAAAAGATTTATGAAAAGCTTCATTTGGATTGAGAATGGGTCATGAGTATGACCATTTCTTGAGTGAGAGAGAGAAATTACATAAAAACCATTTGAATTAAGCATAAATGGAAATTTATGTAATTCTTAACTATCATTAATCAATTAACTTCAATAGCATTCATCAATTCATGTAACTCTTCACTACCATTCATCAATTAACTTCAATAGCATTCAAAAACCATTCCAATTAAGCTTCTCAAGCTTGAGAGGGGTTGAGAAGAGAGAAGCATTGAGAAATTATAGAAAAGATCAAAATTCACCATTTACCTTACAAATTGCTTGATTCTTTGTTCACGGTAGAGGCCCCCAACCAATCAATTGGTTAAGTATGTTGATGGAGCCACCAATGGGGATTGAAGAAAGAGGGAAGTTCCAATTTCTTCAATTTGGAGAGAATTTTAGAGAATAGTAGAAACTAGCATTATTTCAGCATAACTCTAGTATAGTAAAATTCTTCTCCTTTTTTTAAAGGACTCATGTTCTATTTATAGGAGAGGGAAGCTCTAACCAAAGCTAACTGAATTCTAGAATTTTCCAAATTCAGTTTGGTTGAATTTGGACTAGATTTGGACCTAGTTTGGTTACTTTTTGATTCGGTTTGGTTCCATTTTGATTTGGTTTGGTTCAAGAGAGAGGAGAGATAAAAATATCATATTATTTTAGAGTTTAAAACTCAATCAAGCATGTGAAATATGCACCTCCTTTAAAGAATTCCCCTTCCTTACATATGTGTCAAAGTGGAATGATTATACCCAAAATATCTCATATTTTTAATATTGCTCATAGTTTTTTACTAATAAACCTTGTACATATTCAACTCTTCATCTTATGTGAGCATTTACTCATTTTTGGATACTCAATTTATCTCATTTTTTTGATATTACTCATAGTTTTTTACTAATAAACCTTGTACATATTCAACTCTTCATCTTATGTGAGCATTTACTCATTTTTGGATACTCAATTTATCTCATTTTTTTGATATTACTCATAGTTTTTTACTAATAAACCTTGTACATATTCAACTCTTCATCTTATGTGAGTATTTACTCATTTTTAGGTATCTTCTTTTACAAATAGGATTTATCTCCTCTCTACACATGGATTGATGCTATTGGCCCATAGGAACCTTAATTGGACCATAATCCAAAAATTTCTGAAAATCTAGACCCTTAGGCTAAGGTCCTTCATATCCATTTTCAATTACATCTAATTGCACATTGGAAAGTTCTTTTTGAATTTCTGTTTCAGGGGAACTTATTTTAATAAGATGAGTTATTTTTCTATCCAAAAATATTCATAATCTGAATATTCTCTCTCTAGAATATTTTCTCTCTCTATGCCAAAACAGGTAGAGACATAATCTCTTATATTTCAAAAAAGGGAATTGATTACAGGGGAATATGCTGGACATTTTGAGAGGCTGGGGAGGAATCTTACATTCACTCCCACTTGAAAAACGCGAGATATCCTCATCTCGCAAACTTGGGATAATTTCGCAAGATGCACGAATATGAGACTTAGAGAAAAATTAATTAAGATTAACCACAAACAAAAAGTCTCAAAGAGAGTAAGATTCGAGATAAGAACAAGATTTAAACTTTATTTATTCTTGAAACATATACAGTAAAGATAGAAGAACTCTTTACACTTCCATAAGCCCGTCCATCATATGATCACAAAAGCAGCACTCACAAGCTGCGCACGTATAAGGTAACTCATCTATGGGAATAATTCTGTTGATTATTGCTACACTTGTCTTAGTGGTATGAGGTGATCTAACAAAAGGACCTCTGAGAGGCAAGCCAAAAACGAGGTAAAGGCATATCTTCTGATTCAGAGGAAGAAAACACGCCAGTAAGAAGACTCGCTCAGAAAACCCAAGATGCCTTGATCTCATGATGCAGTAGTATCGGGGACCCAAACCCAAGGCTTCAATAACCATGACCAAGCGGACATTGTTACGAAAGTGCTGCTGACCCCAGGGTGTTACCCTAGTTATGTCTTGATAGGTCCGCCATTTGGTCTGAGCTACAGAAGTTCCCAAGTGAGGAAAAAGTGAGCGCTCATACTGTTCTATAAAATCTTTCTTCACAGACTCGCTTGCGTCTTGAAGGTGAGAAATCATCATGGATAAAACTAATTCCTGTTTGCCAAGCCATGAAGGAGATTAAGAAGAAGGGAGATCGATGGAAGTAAGATTACTGTGAGCGACAGGTAAAAGTTACGACTTATATAAAGGAAGGAGCTAGCGTAACTTAGAAGCCAACGGTATCTTGCCACTGAAGTTTTTCCGTCTTTCCATGATTTGGGTTTGGTACATATTTCTATGAAATACATTAAGAACTTTGAGATGAGGAGGTAAAAGAAGCTTGTAGGCTAAGTCACATACTTTCATTGAATTCAGATATAAGGCTCACAATATCTAGGGAATAACTTCTTATACTCCCCAAGAGATAAAGAACTTCTTTTGGGCCGTACTCGAATGAAAACCAAAACCTTGGTATCCAAAACACCGATTTTCACTTCTGAACTCATTGTTCTGAATCCTTAATATAGGCGTGACTCCTGAGAAGTATTCTAGGGAAAGGGTCTTCCTTTTTTAAACAGAATCTTTCTTTTATTTTAGAGAGGGAATAATTAGAAGATCAAAAAGGGATATTCTTACTCCTGTACACCTCGAAGGCTGGGGAGGAATCTTACATTCTACCCCACTTAAAAAGTGCGAGATGTCCTCATCTCGCAAGGTAGAGGACAACTCTTTTTCTTAAGATCTAATTTTATTCTGGGGTTCCTTATATTCTGGTCAACCCAACAGAATACTGGGATAAATATCCCTTATATAGAACTCATCATTAAATAACAATTCATTCAGATCATATCATTCATATCTTTAACATGATAATGGTCCATTAGACCGAAAAATTTCCTTCTGAACATTCCTCCATGGGAATTTCAGTCAAGTAAGTTCTCAATTTGTCATCCCTTAACTTGATCTACCGGTCAAGTGTTAACAGTAGTAATCTGACAGCACAATCCACTAATCTCATAGTGATTTGCTGAATTCATTATCATCATTTCAGTTATGAATATCATCACAGGGACTCGTCCCATTCATCCTCATTGTGGTTTCGCTCAGGTTATTATATTTCAACTTAATTTCAGAAATCATCATTTTTCAATTCAGAATCCAAATCAACTCATCAATTCTCAAACAGAATTAAAAATCATATCAACCACATTCGAAATCATTATCTGGATAGCATTAATGCTTATAATTTTAAGTCTTAGATTTACTCGTATATACTGCCGGTAAAGAGCTGCAGTTATACCCTCGGTATATACCGTTAGTCATGTGATACTTGGGCCTATGAGGACGAAAACTCTTCTTAAGGGGGGGTAATGTCACGTAGGCTGTAACAATGTTGTGTCTAGAACTCGGGAGTTTCAGCTAAAAATATGTAAGTATACCACGTGAGTTCAAATGAAGGGGTTTTTTAGTTCAAAAAATTAAGGTAAATTTATAGAAATACATTTATAAAAGGGGTTTTTTTAATGGATTTTGAAAAAAAACCCATAAGTCCATAAAGAAAAGGGGGTCATTTTATTCATGAACAATTAACATATAAGGGGTTTTTTAAATACCCCTTGAACGCACATGATACATAGGGTTTCTTAGTAGTGCACTCGTCAAGGTCTAGAAATGATGTAGCAGCATGTAAGGATGATGTATGGTATGTTGATTTAGGTGCTTCGAACCACATGACAAGTCATGGTGAGTGATTCAAGGAAATGTAGAGTCTTGAAACACCAGGTTTTGTTGAAACAAGGGATGACACTGCTCATCCGGTTGCCCATGTTGGGGATGAGCCATTGTCTATGCAGAAGGATGCTAATCTGAAGCACCTTTTGTAGATGTACTTCATGTTTCGAACATTACAAAGAATCTGGTTTCTATTGGCCAGATGATTGAGCAGGGTTTGCAGGTTCGGTTTAACCCTAATGGATGCTATGTAGAAGACTTTAAAGATAAGGGCAGGTTGGTTGCAAAGGCAACAGAGTGGGCAAAATGTTTACACTGAATTTAAATATGCCTGAAGTGAGTGCTGCAATGTTTGCAAATGGTCCAGGAGTTGTTGCAGATACTGAAAAGATGCAGGGGGGAAGAGAGCTTGAGCTCTTGCAAGCACACACACACACACACAAAACCCTAATAGAGAACACACAAGGTGAGAGGTTGAAAATCTTCTTCTCCACTACTCAACACTCAACACACCATATACAAGAATAATACACATAATATGAAAGGTACTCAACCAATACATACACGGGTTCTCTATAGTGTGAGCCTGACTAAATGAGCTGGCGCTATAACTATGCCAGTCTCTAGAATGGCTGTTACACAGCCTGTCATCCCACTGGCCGCATATCTCCCATGATCTCACCAACCATGCCAGTGGTGTAAGTGTGGGGCCTATCCCCCAGCCGGGTCATCAGTGGCCACCGCCTCACTAGACGAGCTCGATATCTCAACACTCCCCCTCGAGCTCAACTCCATCTCATGTACACCAAGCGAAGCCCTGAATCTGCGGAGCTTCTCTGTACCCAATGCTTTGGTGAAGATGTCAGCTACCTGATCCTCTGTGCTGACATAAACAAGGTCAAGATCGCCTGCCAAGACCTTCTCTCTGATGAAATGGTAGTGAACCTCTATGTGCTTCGTACGAGCATGAAAGACTGGGTTCCTGGCCAACTGTATACTGCTAATGTTGTCACAAAAAATGACAACTTGTCTATCCACTGATAGACCCAAATCTGTAAGTAGCTTTCTCAACCAAGCTACCTCACATGCTGCCATAGCAGCTCCTCTGTACTCGGCCTCTGTACTTGATAGAGCAACCATAGGCTGCTTCTTGCTGCTCCAAGTCACAACAGCACTCCCCAAAGAAAACATGAATCCACTGGTAGATCTTCTATCTGAGATACAACCAGCCCAATCAGCATCTGTGTACCCATGTACACATATCTCTGTCCCAGTCTCATAGAATAGTCCACAATGCAAAGTAGACTTCACATACCTCAGTATGCGTCTCACTGCATCCAAATGCGGTTTTCGTGGAACCTGCATAAACTGACTCACCAACCCAACAGCATAGCTTAAATGTGGTCTGGTGATCGTCATGTATATCAAACTTCCTACTATGCGCCTGTACATAGTAGGGTCCTCCAAGATCTCTCCTGAATCTGCACTCAACTTGCCATTCTGATCCAATGGCACAGAAATAGGTTTACAGCCTGTCATACCATACTTGGACAACATGTCCAAGCCATACTGTCTCTGCAGTAATCCAATACCATGTGGTGACCTAATCACCTCAATGCCCAAGAAATATCTAAGCTCCCCCAGATCCTTCATCTCAAACTTCTGTCTAAGCAAGATCTTTACATCAAAGATCTCTGCATCATGGTCCCCCGTAATGATCAAGTCATCTACATAGATGACAACAAGCACAACTCCTCTATCACCATGTCTCACATACAATGAGAAATCTGCATTGGCTATAAGGTCAATACCATCATGTCTAAGCCTCAAGCAAGTCAGGGTTCCATATAATTGCGGTACTTCCATTTGAAGACCCAATTACTAATTTACGAAATTAGTTTGAATATCAATTTGTATGAAGTATATCACACAATTACAACCTTTTTGTGCTACTTGATAAATCTTTGATATATTTGGCTTCTCAGTTGATCTTTATTAGCCAATTTGCTCTGATACCAACTGTGAGATCCCTATTCCCACTGAGCAACAGATTTGGGGTACTAGCAGCGGAAGTAGCACTTCTCGCGTGGGACAGGGGTCTCACATTTGGGGCCTCGTCCATGGATATCCGGACAAGAGACTAATCCGTCGGTTTTTCCAAAACCGGACTCGAAAAAACTTCCCTTACCCGAAAAGCACGGGCGATTCCACCAGGATAACTTTTTACTCTAACGTAGTCAAGACTATTACTGATCAAGCTGATCTGATTGCACTTATAAAGGTACTCGTCTGGATCAAGGAAGAAACTTGCACTTGGATCATTGGAATCAACGCTTTTTTCCCCATCAAGAGGCATACCCGTTAATTCCTATCCATAGAACAATTACTATCTAGGATTTACTTTATCTATCGTTTAATAACAAAAATTGAGTCTCGATTTACGGATCCATCAGTCCAACCTAACCCCATCCAATCCCATGGGTTAGCCAACCGCCCAACCACTGTAGTGATGGGATCCAATTTGGAATTTGGTTAGGTTTTGTCCCGTGTACCAAAGAAAAGAGTTCCAAGGCCCCCTAGCCGGAAGTTCATGCAAACATAAAATTAGGCACACCACTTACACACCCAATATGAAATTGCCTTTTTCTTAGCATCAGCTAACTTTAAAACAATCCTTTAATAAAACCATAGTACCACTGATCACAGTCTTCCAAATTATCCGGTTGATTCTCAAATTTCCCATCATTCCTTCATCAGAGTATCTATGGCATCATTGGCAACTAGAACGCTCACCACCTGTCCACTCAGGGGCCTTTTCAATAGTTCCTAGCCCATAATACTCGGCAATATAATCACTTATAAAAATCAAGATGGACTCTCGTTGAAGATCAGTAAGATCAACCAACAGATCCATAAAAAGAGCCAAGGACTCATCCATTTAAGACCAGCAAGGTCAATCAACCAGATCCATGCCCGGTTTCAGAAAAACAACTCTTACTCCTTGTTCCAATATCTTCCTCGACGCACGCGTGGGTATCCTAGGCGACCCAGAGCCCGAGCACCGTATGGTCAGCACCCTCTAGGATCCTTCGCAGGTGACCTAGCGCTTCACTCATAGGCTGCTTCCTTGGTCCCTCATCCACCGTACCGGAAGCTCACCATTTTAATCGAACCGAGGCTGGTCAAGACCTCAGCCGACTTTGCTACGCGAGACGTCCTCCATTGACTCTCCGTCAGTAGTTGCAACTTTATCAGTTAGGTCTCCACGACCTTAATCACAAGACGGTCAAAATGCTTCCCCAGCATTCTTGACATAAAACAACCATTTACAAACAGCATTTACAAAAAGTTTACAAATACAGTTTCTATATCAATTCTCATTTTTCCACATTATCCCTCATTAGTCCACATTACTTATTCCACATTCCATTTATATGTGTACTAATCCAATCACCTCATTTTCCATCTCTTCACTTTAGATTCCTTCACATCACATATCATATATTCACATCCATATCCACATCCACATCCACATTCACATCCATACATCCACATCTACATGCTTATCTCCATTTTCACATCCTCATTTATACATCCACATCCCATATCCACATTCATACATACACATCCATATCCACATCCACATGCATACATCCATTATCACGTCCTCATTCATACATCCACATCCACATAGATACATACATCCACATCCACATTCCCATTCACATCTATACATCCATATCTACATGCACATTCACATCCATACATCCACATCTATATCCTCATTCACATCCATACATCCACATTCATGTATCCACACCTACATGCATACATCCATACATACACATCCACATTTACATCCATGCATCCACATCCACATCCTCATTCACATCCATACATCCACATTCATGCATCCACATCTACATTCATACATCCATACATACCCATCCACATTCACATCCATATTCTCACCCTATCACAACCCATATACATCTTATCCCTTCATACACTTCTTACCTCATCCCATACACATCCTATCACTTCTTAACTCATCTTATCACATCCTAGCTCATCTCATATGCATCTTATCATATCTTATCACT